>NC_134859.1:57227500-57547500 GCF_049852395.1 Peromyscus maniculatus bairdii | reverse complement strand
ACACACACACACACACACACACCATACTTCCTGGCCTGCCCCTTCTCGCCAGACAAAAGAATCAGTTCTGAGTTATGTTCACAGCATAGAACATGGACACCCAAAGTTTCCTGTGCATGCTTGCATTTGTCACACAGCACAAAGGGCTGAGGCTTGATATACAACTCCAAACTCTGCCTGTGGATAGATCAGGGATGTATCAGTGGCTGGGGTCAAAGTCCAGACAGAAGCCAACAACAGGGCTCAGCCTGTGACTTCCTGTGACTCTCTGACCCTCTGACAATATAGGCATCTGAGGCTATGAGATCCACCCAACACTGGGGAGACTGACCCTTCAGATCCAAGCCCTGGATGTTCCCTAACCCTTAGTACTTGGTTACAGAACAAACTTGCTGGACACCAAGACCACCACAGTATCCACGCTGGTGAGCAGCCTGACTAGTACCATCCCCTCTCAATAGTGGGTTTAGTGCCCAATCTGGCAACTTTTCTCAGAGAGGCTGCCTGAGTGCTTGCCAAGGACAGCAGGGTTTCACATCAACTTCATATCAGCATGGCACTTCCTCTTCTTTGTTGTCTAGCTCTTCATCTGGGCCCATGTGCTGCTTTTCAATATCAAATAAGAAACAAAGCAATTGACAAAGGAAATGCCTGGACAGGCTGCTTCCCCAATAAAATCTCTAATTCTAGCTGCCCTGAAGTCATTTAGGATATCCCAGGAGTAACTCTAGTCCAGCCATAGCCCAGCCCCATCATGAACTATCAGTGTTCCTACATCCCAGAAGATGGTCCCTCAAAGGGAGGAACAAACAGACAAAGGATGCTAAATTGACACAGGGAAATGTAGAGAAGACTTGGTTTGTTCATAATCTCTGTTTTAGCTCTTCCTTGTGGGTGCCCTTTCCCTTGGTCATAAATAGGAAGCTTGAAAACTGTTTGGGATGATATGGACAACAAGCAGGCTGATACCACTGGGGTGGGTTGAGGTGGGGGGACAAGGTTGGGGGTGGGGTGGAGTGGGGAAGAGGTTAGTCTGCTGGAGCTTCTATTTCCTATCTGCCAAAAGCCAGGCTGCCTTGTGCTTTGCTTTCTCAGCCCATCATAGCTGCCAACTGTGAACGACAATGGAAGCCAGATGTGACCAGCAAGTTCCTGTTGCAGATGAGAATCTCTCCACTGCCTTCACATCATTCTGACTTACATGGGAGGCTTTCCTTTCCATCATACTTTATTCTCAAATTATGACCTTAACCAGTGTGTTCAAAAGTATATACCTTAAGTTGAGCACATGTAGAAAAGTACCCTTCCCAAAGTTTCCTCCACACAAACAGGTATAGACTTCCCCTAATAAACTCTTCTCTTTTTCTTTTATCAAGGAAAGCACACCATCTCTAGAAGCTTTGCCCTCCTACCTGAAGGTAATAAAATCCTTCTTTCCTCTTTTGTGTGCTGGTTGTAATTTTTGGCTTTGCTCTTGAAGTTGTGAACCCACTATATTTGCTTGGGAGCCTTCTAGAAGTGAAGGACAGTGGCCCTGTGTTGACCAAAGGTGGAAGGAATGGCGAGTCTCCTGCCATGCAAAGAGTTTATTCTACAGCCAGGGCTGCTGCAGCTCAGCAGTAGAGCCTTGCCTAGCATGTCTAAGTCCTGCCCCCTCCAACCCTAGCACTGTAAAAGTGGGGATGGGGAAACATTTGACAGCCAGGTGTAAAGTCCACTTGTGGCCTTAATCCAGGGAAAGAGTATTTCTCCTCTGAGAAGGAAATGTATTTTGTGCTAACTGGCTCTCATTGCACAAGAATGTCCCTGGCTTGGTGAAAAAAAAAATACAAGAGAGTTACAGTTACCTCAGAGAAAGTTTTATGGAGACAGCAGCCTAGTGGGCTAGAGCATTGGAGAGAAGAGGTCAGGGCCAAGGGGACTTTCTCTTGCCTGATGGAAGAGATGCTTCTCACAGAGATCACAGAGGTGAAACGAATAGCCATTGGGCCAAATCTGTGAGCCAAGGTGCTGCTTACGTATTTTTTCTCCCCACCTCCCTATAGAAAGATATGAACAGTGGCAGTTGGTTCAAGTCTTAGGATTAGTATTACTCTGATGAAACAGAAAGAGTTTATTTGGCTTACACTTCCACATTGTTGTTCATCATCTAAGGAATCCAGGCCAGGAACGCAAACAGGGCAAGAAACTGGAGGCAGGAGCTGATGCAGAGGCCATGGTGGGTGCTGCTTACTGCCTTTCCCATCATGGCTGCTCAGCCTGCTTTTCTTATAGAACTCAAGACCATCAGCCCAGGAATGGAACCACCCACAATAGGCTGGGCCCTCGTCCATTAATCACCAATTAGGAAAATGCCCTACAGGCTTAACCACAGCCCAGTCTTATGGAGGCATTTTCTCAGTTGAGGTTTTCTTCTCGAAAATGACTTTAGTTTGTGTCAAGTTGACATAAAAAACGATCCAGCATAGCTCACAAAGGAAGCTGACATACAATTTCCTTCAATGAGGTTTATTAGAATGAAAGGGCCTCAAGGTGGGGGTGCCGGGGGAAGAATACTAGACAGACCTGAGCACAATGGAGCCTTAGGGGGAAGGAGAGGCTTCCCTCTACACTCTGCAGCCTAGAGAGAAGAGAGAGAGAGAGAGAGAGAGAGAGAGAGAGAGAGAGAGAGAGAGAGAGAGAGAGGGAGGAGCCTCTTGGGAGATGAGCCTTCAGAGTGCCTCTTCAGCAGTTGCCCTGAGGAGTCTCAGCTGAATCCTCAAAACAAATAAAAGTCTTGCTTTTGCAGCCTTTTAGGGGAGGTATGTTACATCATGTGATTTAGCCCAACATAGCATACATGTTGCAATAAGCAGGGAGGAGCCAGGTACCCTAAATTGAGAGATGTCAAGTCACAGAACGTATTGTTTCTTATCTCTCTGTCCCAGTGAGAGCTTCAAAGAGCAGATCCATACTACAGCAACAGGCCTAAGGGTGCAGGCCTTCGCCTCCATCACCTCCTTTTCCTCCCCCTGTTTCTCTTCTGTCTTTTTAAGACAGGGTCCCATGTTGCACAGGTTGAAACCTAACATGCTCTGTAGTTGAAGATGGCCTTAAACTCTGATCCTCCTACTTCTGCCTCCCAGGGGCTGGGACTACAGGCCTGCACTACCATACTTGCCTCTGTTACATTTTCAAATGGAAAAAGAGGAGGAGGGATCGATATTACTGTCTAAGGCCCTCAACATCTAAGATACTTGATATCTGTTCCTTTACAGAAAAATGGCCTAAGTGGAGGCTTGCAATTTCAATTGTAGTCTATATAAGCTAAGGCCTAAAAATAGGACTAACTTAATCACTTTGTAATTTTATTTAGTTTCTACCTTCCTATTCTACAGGAGTGGCGTACATCTGACATTCAAGCCAGAGGCCTGCCCATTCACTTTCACCACAATCACATAGTGGTGTGCCCTGTCCATGCAGCATCCCTGTTATTCCCATCATGCTCTCTGCTCCTCACATGTACCACATATCAGGCTCCTTCAGGTCTGCAGACCTCTCTTACCTTTCATGATTAGCCTGTGACCTCATCTACCTTATCTGTAATTTACTTAGTCATGTCTGGGGCTTCCCCAAGAGGATGGCTACCTCTGTTCTTGCACCCTAACTACTTCTGCAGTTCTGTGTCTAGAAGGCAGGGGCCAGGGTATTCTAGCCAGGACACGGAGGCCACTCAGGCTTTCTTCAGTGTTTTCTTTCCCTCCCTCTAGGACCTAGAGATGACTGTTCTAGATGTGAGGTGGTGGCCATGCCTCTCCAACCTCCTGGTCTCACACATTTGTGTCTAAGTGTCAACGAGCTTTCAGTTCTGTCGGATAACGTTAGTTGAGAACATAAAATCTGGGATGAGAATTCAGAACACTTTTTCTTTCCACCATTCCCCACCCCTATCCCGTGTACCTTCTCTGAGGTGGTGAACCCAGAATATTTTGCTGCTTAGAACTGAAGGGAGGCCATGCTAAAGGATAAAAAGACAAGTCTGGGGGTTTTGAAGCTCTTCCATGTCATCTTACCTGTTATTTTTAATTGATATATTTGAGTCTTCCAATTTTACTATTATCGACAACTTCTAAATGGTCAGGACATTTCCAAGCTTATTGGTAACTTACACCTGGTCACACCATAGAAGTAGCAAACATTGACATCAGGGTTCTCTCCCTACCCCTCCTGAGAGCCATCTGTTAATACTGACTAATACACCACTGCTTACACCCCATTTATGGAAGTTTAAAGGTGTGTAGGAGGTGTTCATGGCTTCTATTCTCCCTTATCCCCATGTCTGATGGAATGTTTTCCACTTACACTTTTTTTTTGGAAAAGCAGCCTTGTTATATACCCCATGACCTTGTCCTACCCTACATGTAACCATTGCTAAATAGCCCATGGGGCTGGATGGACATAAAGCCAGGTGATCCATACACTAACCAAAATCCATGTCTTAGAGACTTTGGCTCCATTTGGGTGTTGTACCCACCCAGATTTGCAGATGTGACTCAGCTGGAATGTCTGTCACCATGTCACAACCTTTCTATCTGATCTTACAGTCCAGCTGCTGTGCATCTACCACTGTGGCAGGTGAGGGATGCTATGGTTTGGCAAAGTTGTGGAAATTTCAGGAGATTGGCCTTCAAGAAGAAATTGATCATTGATGGCTAATAGGGCCCTGCTGTGGGATGCTCTGTATGTCAAATTGCTCTGATTGGTCAATAAATAAAACACTGATTGGCCAGTGGCCAGGTAGGAAGTATAGGCGGGACTAACAGAGAGGAGAATTGAGAGAACAGGAAGGCGGAGAGAGACGCTGCCAGCCGAATTGACAAGCAGCATGTGAAGATGCCAGTAAGCCACAAGCCATGTGGCAAGGTATAGGTTTATAGAAATGGATTAATTTAAGATGTAAGAACTAGATAACTAGAAGCCTGAGCCATTAGGCCAAACAGTTTAAATAATGTAAGCGTCTGTGTTTTTATTTTATAAATGGGCTGTCGGATGTCGGGGCTTGGTGGGACCTGGAGAAAAGCTCTCCAGCTACAGGGTCCTATGACTCCTGGGTGCTTCCTGTCTCACACTCTGCTTCCTGGTCAACTGTGTTGTGAACATCTCCCCTCTATCACATGCCACCACTGCCCGTGAGCAAGTTCCTGGTTAGGGAGCTGTGGACTAGCTACTTTAGAAGTGAGGGAGGTGGACCTATTCCACAGAGCCTGGGATAAAATGGGGAGCTCAGTCATCTTGGCTCCTCCTCGTCGTTTGTTCCCCCACACTGTGATATAACAGCCTTGGAGACAAGCAGCACCATCTCCACCTCATAATGAAGGAAGTAGAGATGAGGGGATACAGTGATTGGGAATCAACATCTCATGAACTGATTCTACAGGATGTGCTCGAGGGCCATTGAACTTGGCATAGACATCCTGGAAAAGAGAGGAGTGACAGCTGGATGCATAATAGTGCTGCTAACCAATGCTTGCAGGGCAGGAGGAGGAACTGAGACCCATTCAGAGAGTTTCACATCAGTCCCCAAAACAAACCACAATAATCCTAGAGACATTAACAATTATTATTTCCAAGAACAGCAAGGAAAACTGAAGCATGGTACATCCAAGGAGCCTGTCAACGATCACTAGTTTATAGCAGTTGCTATCTAACTGGCTTCTTGATGTGGCATATGTCACTCCCACCTAGGAGTCTCAAGTCACAAGAAACACTTCTCCCTATATCTCACTTCCACTATTATCAAAAATCACAGTTTGGTTCAGAGTACCCTTGGCTTATGACCCTTCCCAGTTCCAGTCCCTTTTGATCTGCATGCTGGCTCTCAGACAACATGGTGGATGATGTCCTTGAACATACACACCAGCTACACTGGGCTCTGATGCCTGGTTCTGCCTCTTAGCTGGCCACTTCACTCCACTCTGACAAGGGCAGCTATTTGGGGTGAGAAATGGGGTAGGAAATTTTTTTTTCACCCAGGCAATTAAGGAATCACTGAATCTCTCATGATTAACTTCGTGTGCTCAGATGGAATGCAAAAATGCTGTTAGCAGAGTGCTTTCATTTCTGTACCTGACATGAGCAATGGGAATATTTGTTCTGCCCGGGAGGATTACACCTTCCATTAATCTCCGTTTTATTGAAAGTTTAAATAACAGAAAGACACAATGTGATCAATTAGCAGTGTAATTCCAAGGAGATGTCATAGCAAAATGAAATCTCCAGCACATTCACCGCACAGACACGGGGAGTTCTCTCCACTTTCCCTGCACACAACGCAGTGTGTATATTTTAATTGAAAGTTTATTCTGCTATGTGCCTCATCTACTAAATTTTAATTTAACATTGTAATGAGGAGGGTGTTTCTGAGGAGCTCTTCACAGGCAAGTAGATAGGGCTGCACAAATTAAGAAAACAAGAGAATTGGCAGTACTCTCCAGAAGATATGAAAGGAAGAGGGGACTCTCCCCAGCCCTTTGGTGGGGGACACAGACACTCAGAGAATGAAGCCAGCAGACATTCAGCATCTGTAGCAGCTGGGCCAAAGGGTGAGCAAAGGCAGCAAGGGTCCTGTGAGACTCTCCAATGGGTCTCTACAGGAGTAACTTGCCAAAATAGGGGGCAGGAACCTCTTCTCCCTCTTTCTACCCCTAGCTCCCACTTTGGGCCAAACCCCATAAGAAACCAGTGGCATTATAAAAAGGCCTCTTGCCATCTCAACTCCAGCTTAGGAAAGGAAGAACAGGCTCTCTGGTGAGGGACAGTAGCTTAGTGACCAACACAATACTGGGAAGTACCACCATGTCTCTGCTTGTTAGAGTCCTCAAAAGGAAATTGGGGTTCAAAGATTCAGTCCTGAGAGCTGTGGAGATACCACAGCAAGATGGAACTTGGTAGAGGTGGTGGTGGGTGTTCAGGAACTTTGATACAGAGTAGATAGTTGCCATGGGAGTAGCCTCACCACCACCAGTAACAAAATGATGTCACATAGCTGAAGTCTTGGGTGGATCGGGAGGGGACAGGTGGAGGGATAGAGCCTGCAGTGTCCCCAACAGCGGGATCAGAGTGGGCACTTGCTTCTCTGCTACCTCACAGCCAGAGGTTCATCCTCTGGGTCATCTCATTATAACCTTGAGCTTATACTCCAGCCATCCGCATCTAATCACTGAAGTCCAGTGGCTACCCTCCATGGTACCTGGCCCCCAAGATGCACCCACATAAATGAGCTGTGTACATGGAAAGGAACCTTCGTAAAGGAGAAACCTATTGAACAGGAGGCTATGGCCACAGTAGTGGCAACTGCTGGTGACAGCTGATATTGCAATCCAGCCATGTCAGCACTTAAGACATAAGTGAAAGATGTCAGCACTTAAGACATAAGTGAAGGATGTACGCCTCTGAAAGCTGCCAATGTGGAATCAATACCTTTCCAGAAAAAAAGAAAAGACAATGTTCACGGCGGGGGTTTTAGGAGCTGAGAGTCACAAGATGGGAGAGAGGTGTGACCTCTCACTTTACCACCTTCCTCTCTGTACTTGCTCACTCCACTGCAGCCAGAACGCCCCTTTATTCCCACACACCCAGGCCCTTTGCACATCCTAAACAGACTCCCACCTTTGAGTCCTCCGCCCTTGCCATCTCTTTTACCAAAACTGTTCTCTTGTGTATTCGCTTGGCTTGCTTCATGGTCTATACTCAAATGTCATTGCTCAGTGGTGACTTCTTTGACCCCCTCATTTAAAATAGCAATAATTCATGTCACCTTTGCTCCATTTTTCTTCATTCAATTCATTGCCCACCATTAACTTACACATGTATTCCTTCTTTGTCTGCATCTTCAGAATGCAAATTTCCCCAGGGCTGATGTCTTTGTTGTCCTATATTATCTCCCCCGCACCTAATATAATCTAATAGTCACTCAAAAAGCATGTGCTGAATGATTAGAGAACAGGAATGTGTCTTGACTTGCTAAAGTTGCTCTGAAGGTGATTCCTACACTTCCCAATAAGTTGTGCTATAAAGAATTTTTGAGCTGAGACTTGGCAAATGTCTGCATGAGAAAGAAGGCCCATAGTCTGGGAATCAGCTTCTACCAGGAAGCACGAAGGACCTAGTATGTGCCATTGTCCTTTCCTAAATGGTCTTCCTGGTCTTCATTGCTAAGGGATATTCTAAAATCCAGATGTGTACACCACATGTGTGCTCAAATATGTTATGATATCCTACAAAAGTAAGAGAACCACAAATAGGCCATCAGTGTGCTCAAGGACCCAAGTTCTAGTGGCCACAAGCTCTGAGAACCCTGGAGTAGTCTGTGGAAATGTCAGTGCCCATATTCACGATCTGGCTACATTCTTTGTGCCCACACAGGGGTGACAAGCTCATTCTCATGATAACGTCTTTCTCTGGCTTCAATGAAACCAATGGAAAACTAGAATCCATTCATTCCTTTAGCCTGGTGAAGATAGAATTCATTCTGAATAGCAAAGGGCATCCTGAATCCATCACCATCCACCCAAGCCAGGCGAGTCTATGCCATTGGTAACTTTGGTACAGAGAATATTTTTGACAATAAAAACAGAGTTGGATGGTGATAGATAAAGTTTCCTCTTGAATGGTTGATAGTATGTCTATGAGATCCAGGAACCATGCTGAAGGTAAAGTGTCTTCTTTTATAAACCTCAGTCCACTTTGGCTAAGTTCATCCTGTGCATCGGCTCCTGGCCTGGGTCTTCCAATAGAAGCTCCCATGTCTTCGGCAGCAGCCAGATCCCATGCCCCAAGGATGGCCATATCTGAAGGAGCAGGCAGGCAGAAAGAGGAAAATAGCTTCCTTTCATCTCTGGCTTCTTCTTCCTGAGGCAGATGATACTGCATACTATAGGGAACATACCTCCTACCATCTGGACTATAAACTTTCTGAATCTTTCTTACCATCACCTCCACTAGTCCCTCTCCAGAATGTTCTCCCAGGGCGGGTGAGTCTGCTTTCTCCTAGAAGCCCTCCTAGACACACCTTCCCTTGGCATCTCCCGCCATAGGCCTCTCAGTCCTGCCACTTGTCACGGTGGCCTTAATTGCTCATATTGTGCTCCTGGATTCCAAGGGAATGTTCTGTACATAAAATTTCTCCAAGTAGCCTATGCTTTTCTGACTAGACACACCATTTTCCCATTGTAAATGCCAACGGAATCTTTCCTTTGGCAGTTTTGCTCTGGGCCTTCCTTAGTCAACAGGATCTTCGGTTACAACAATCAGGTCTCCTAAAAGCTGGGGTACCACATAGACACTCTGGTGACATGCTCTGAGTACCCTCATGAGACCCAGTGCTGAGAGCTGATCTCCAGCTTCTCCTTTCAACCTCTAATTATATTACCCATTCCTTCACAGCCTCCGCCCACCCCTATATTGTGCCAAGACCAGAATTTCCCTCAGGTCAGAAGCAAGCTAGAATCAGAAGAAAGAGGCCTTGCTTGAGGGGAGAGGGCCTGGAGAACAGAAGCTCTGTCAGTCAGGAAGTGGCAGGACAGAGAACTCAACTTAGATGAAGCCAAAGAAGAGACCCAAATCTAACAGACTTCTCTCAGGATTGTGGGTGGGAGTGACACACATATCCCAGCCACAGAAGAGGCATCGCCACCATGGACCTGGAAGGGAGAAGGAGGAAGTCAGGTGTGTAGACCCCAGTGAAATCCAGAGTCTTCAAAGAAGCTTCAGCTTTCCATTGATGGCCAATTGGCCCAACCCAACAAACCAGCTATTCAGCAAGGAACCATGGGTAGTGTTTCCCCTTATAGGTCAGCCTCTGGGGCACACCACAGGACACAACAGGAAAGGTCGTGTATATAGGGTGTGTGGCAGAGGTTCGCAGAGAACCACTGGTGCAAGCAAAGTCTGGTTGTAAACATCTGCCATTCAGGCTTCCTATTGTTCACTGAAGACCTGTGTGCTGCCCAGTGCCCCCATTCTTGGTCCTGCTGTCCATCTGTCTGAGCTCTGGAGGGCCACTGGAGGGCCACTGGTAAACCTGAGGATCCAGAATGGCCACAGCCCCTTTATTATTTTTTTTCCAATTTCTTTTCTGTTCCCCTTTGACAAAGACTTCTCTCATACCCCTGGTTAGAGTTCTTACTGAAATCCCTGGTCTGAGATAGTTTTGCAGAGACTAGACGTTGCTCTCTGGTGATCAGGCAAAGAGGTAGGGGGAGAAACACACAGGAGGGCTCTCTTCCAAATCCAAGACCTAGGATGCCACAGCATTTCTCTTTAAACTGGCCAGAGTGAAAAACTTCTCTCTTTCTTCCCAGGGGTGGGGGTAGGACAGGAGGGGGAAGCTGGATTCTAATTCTGCACTACTTCTGGCTTCCTTCTATGGAGTTGCTATCTTTGTGCTTCCAAACAGCTTAGTAAAAACTGTCCAAGGAAGGAGTGTCAGAGCTGAAAACAGCTGATCATTCCCCTGGGGTAGCTGCAGTCTCCTGAGCATGAACCACACTGAATTGAGCTCTGTATATACCTCAGGTGAGATCTCTATTCTGTCACTTTGCCCACTTGCAATTGAGCCTGCCTACCTTCCTTCCTTCCTTCCTTCCTTCCTTCCTTCCTTCCTTCCTTCCTTCCTTCCTTCCTTCCTCCTCCTCCTCCTCTTCAACAAGGCAAGCCCCTGTATTATTGGCGCCTTTTTATGGGGCCCTCACCTAGCAGGGTTGGCTATAAACAACACGGTTTCGCTGGCTACTCCACAAATCCGCAGCCTTCCCTGACAGCTAACAAGCACGATGGCCAGGAAGCGCAGCAGAGTGAAGGCCCAATTACACAGAGGAGAGCCTCCTACAAAGGGCTTAAATGTGCTAACAAGCCATCACGGAAGGCCAGGGAGCCCCTAATGGCCTGCCTGCTGTCAGAGAGGCTGCAAAGGCTGAGAAGGAGCAGGCCTTGCTGCAGCTGCAGCGCAGTGATGTCTGTCAAGAATCTCTCTTTCAAAATCAGTCTTGTTGACCCAAAGGGGCGTGGGGAGGGGCAGTGGCACTGGGCAAATTTTATAAAGCACAGCCCCAGACGACTTCCTATCCCCTCCTCACATCCACTCACTGGTTCCCCACTGCACATAGAGTAAAATAGTGAGTCTTCTGCCCTGGTGATGAGCAAAGTCCACTTTCCCAAAGGCAGTTTTTATTAAAGGGCGGTGGGTAGGGTGGGAGGGAAGGCAGGGCTGAACAGCAAAGGTTTCTAGATACACACCTGTAATACTAGCACATGGAGGTGTTGTAAGCTTGAGGCTAACCTGAGCTACACAGGCAAAGCTCCTCCCCCACTTCACCAAACTTCAGGGGCTGGAGGCATAGCTCAGTGGTAGATCTGCCCAGCATGTAAACGCTCTGGGTTCAATCCCTAGGACAGGAGGGAAGGAAGGGAGGGAGAGAGGGAGGAAGGAAGGGTGGAGAAGGAGAGGAGGAGAGGAGGGAGGTTGGGAGAGACAGAGAGACAGAAAGAAAGAAAATAAGCAAATGAGGAAGCAGATTCCTCCCTAAGTCCTGAACTAGCATCTTGGATTTGAGGCAGGCAATGTGTGCTGGGTGTTTAACAAGCTTTCCTGGATGAGTCTGAACAAATTCACAAGCTCATGCATAGATCAGCAGGCATTCAGTGGGTACTATGAGCCAGATGCCATGCTGGGAGTCAGAAAGAAGAGGGGGAGCAGAGCATCCTGTTCCCCAGGAGGTACCCTTGGATCTGAGTTAAAAACTTATTACCAGCCCTGGGAATGGCCTGAGCACAGTGACAGCACCATGGAGGATCAGAAGCTCTACTTTGGATGTTGGTGGGGGTGAGAGAGATGGCCATAGTGCTGGGATGGATGTTCTCTGTAATGCCATGTGCAGTAAGGTTTCCATGGAATTGAACTAAACTTTTATCATTTCCTCTGGCCCTACATTGCAGAAGTTCACTGAAAAGCACCATCACACCCTTTCCTTCCCTTGGGGGCAGCCATCTAAACCTAAGCAAGGGCCAGCACCGATTCTTAGAGCCCCGGGAGGTGGGGACAGCCTCATGACCTTGGTCAGCTCACTTGTCCTGTACTAGGATCCTCCTCACATCATCTTTGTCACCATCAGTAAGGAGAGCAAAGAGTGAGCAAGTGAGATAAGTGACATCTGAGTGCATCCTACGGGCTCCAGTTTCTTGTTTTGCCAGATGGGACATGCCTTTAAATCCACAACAGCTTAATATTTTGTTTAAGAATGATGTTCTAGCACTAAAGGAATAGCAAGAATACTGCTTCAGAAGGAGAGACGAACATCCCCCAAGATGAATATTGACCAGTTGTAGATATGCAGCACAGACATGTGGCTTTCTGTTTGATCACGTCCTGGAAGTTTCTCTCACACACCTACCTCAGTCCACAAATGCTTTTGAGACTGATGTGCTAGCCCAGTGATGACGGTGAAGATGTAATACTTACAGTAGATACTTACATTGCACTAGTTACATTTCAGGAAGTGTGTGTGTGTGTGTGTGTGTGTGTGTGTGTGTGTGTATGAAAATATATTTGTGTGGAGTCATGTAATATTCACAACAGATCTATGAAGTAGATGACCCTTTTTAGGAAAAGTAGCTGTCTCAGGGTCTTCCTTATTAAAACAAACAAACAAAAAAACCTTAAAAACTAGCAAATTAGAATCTGATCCTAGGTAGTGGACTAAGAATTTAAACACTTAAATGTTATAGTATATGCATATGGAAACTGAGGTCTAGAGAGTAGGAACTATTCAAAGTCACAGAGAAAGACAATATGGCAACTGAGAACTTGATTCCAGCTTTCTGACCATTCCCAGGACCATGACTATCTGAGCCAGCCTCTCATGAGCCCAAGTCCTGGCTTTTGAGCAATGCTGTATACCCTGGCTGCCCCTGGGATGGATGTTTATTTCTTCTGGGGAGTCAGCTCATGGCTGAGATGCTTGACAGTTCTTTCCTGCCAGACTCTCATCTAGCAACCCAGTTCCTTCCAGAGGCTGATCAGCTCTCAGTGGACTCTCTAGCCACCAAGTCAGTAGAGCCATGGGCCACTTGGCCAGCACCCTCAGCACATGAGAATGATATCCAGTTCACCAGCAGGAAGCATTTCCATGGAGCCCCGGAACAAGGCCATCTCTGAAAATCAATTACCACTCAGCTTCTCTATAGAATATTGTGACAAGGCTGCATCCTAGCCTCATGTGGAGACTTCCAGGAGAGGTCACTTGGATGCTGTTGGGGAGGAGGTGGGATATTGGTTCCTTTCTTTTCTGCCTCCAGCACTTCCTCTGGCATGGGCTGGTCTTCTGCTATGCATCAGGGGTCTTGGGGATCAATTATAGCTAAGCCTAGAGTTACTCACAGCGTGGAAGCAGAAAAGAGGAGCAAACAATTCATTGTCACCCCATGTGGCAAGAGTGACAGCAAACAGGTGACTGAGCATCAAGCAGCAGCAAGAAAAACAACTAGTGCAGCTTGACACCTTCAGAGATGAGTTCATCCCTATGGGATGTGAAGGATGTAGAGACCAGCTAGAGCAAGGTAAGGTCATGACCAGCCTGGCCCCTCTGAGTCTAGAAGAACCCTCAGAGCCAAAGAACCTTCTGACATCAGAGCAGGGTTGGGGAACCATGTGAGCTCTCTCCCCTTCCCCTGGGGGTGACCAGCTCCCTCCAGCCACAGATGACAGACTTAAGTTCACAGCTGAGACAGGCTGGACCACCACTCAGAGGGGTCACAGGGAACAGTGAAGAGGCACAGATGGTTGTCCATGGGACCTGCTTCCTCCATCAAGAGCTTTCTTGTATTGTACTGAGATTCACAGAAGCATAAAACAGGCAATTTGGATTTGACCTCAGAGGTTATTTTCTTATGCTGGGAAGTAGCGATCTCACCCAGCAGAAATAACAATCCTTTAAATTTGCCTAACATTATATAGTTACACTTCATTTCATTTGGCTGGTACCTGCAGATGTAATCAGTGTTCACATTCACCCCGTGATTGCTCACAAGTAATCCTCCATGGGACTCAGCATAAACCATGCCTTCAGGCACCAGCCAGGACTTCTTATTCTGATCTTGGGGTTCTCCTGTGGACTCTCTCTCTCTGGATTTGAGGCTCAAGGAAGCCAGTAGTTTGGCTCCTTGTGCAAGAGAATAAAGTGACCTACCTGAGTAAGTGAAGAGAGCCCAAGATAATGAGCAACCTTAATGAGCAGCTCCCATGGCAGCCAGCTCTGTGAAGCACAGTGAAGCTGGCGGGCAATGTGTCTCCAACACAAACGTGGTGTCCAGCAAAAACTCAGGCAGCACGGGGGACACGCTTGACTGAGAAAGAGAAAAGTGATGATGACTAGATGGGGGAAATAAAATCCCAATTATCCCAAACTTGGCAACTAAGCCCTTCTTGCACAAATGGAGCTCAGCCAGACATGGAGACCCAGGGGATCTCTTGGAAGAGGGATGGAGGCCTTAGAGAGAGGGGACTCAATCCTGATTTCTTGAGGACATAATAGATTGGCTTTTGAATCATGAATGTGCTATAAGGGTAAAGGGTTGAAAGTATTTTAGGGAGCTGAGGGGGGAGAGCCCAGAGTGGTCTCTAGCAGAAACTATCCTGGGAAGTTGCCTGGAGGGGCAACAGGAACCCAGAAAATGTATAATGAACATAACAGGAATCAGAGACCAAGGAGAAGGCTCTAGATGGACTATGGAGAGTAGGTACACAGCAGAGTCAGGCTTTATGTGACATGCTGAGTTATAGGCCCAATCCTTGGTCCCTTAATGACAGGGAGATATAGTCACAGTCTGCCTGTGGCCACTGGTGAGTATCATTGACTCTCGTGATCGGTCTGAACATTCTAATTACTGACTAGAGCTGTTCAGAGGCTAAGGGGAGCGTTGTGTGATTGAAAGTGACCAGAGAAGGGAAGCGGGCATTCTGCTAAGTTCATTCAAAGCAGAAAGTGGCTCACAGAGTAAGTTTAAAAAGCCAAAATTGAAATTCCCTTGGCTTCACCCAAGGCTAGTGATAGTCCTTGGCGATTTCGGGGGATTTTATAGCAGTCAGATGTAGGAGAGCTTGGCAAGGCTGCAAGTGTCCTTATATGATGCTGAGATTTCCCCCTCCTGTGTTGTGGTGACCCATCCTGTAAAGAATCTGTTTCAGCAGCTATTGAACCTAGGTTTGGACCAGAGATCAGACACAGAAGCAACTATGAACCAAATCCACAACCTAGAGCCATGGCCAGCTGGAGCTACAGTCTCCAGCAGACCCAGCAGCCAAGCAGAGTCTAAGTCAGCCAAACTCCAATCAACCTGCAGGCCCATGACCGTGACAATAAATGGTGGTTCCAAGCCACTGAGTCTTAGAGCCGTGTGCTATGTAGTGCAGCCCAGCGAAGCAGATCACTTCAGGAGTCCAGAAAGGTCTGACAGACACCTGTGCTAAAAAGGTCAGCTACAGTCTGCAGCTGATGCCAGAGGAAACTCTGGTCCAGACCTCCAGTCACTGAGGTAATTTCTGCCATCTCACCTCTTCTCTTGCTCCAGCCCATACCTCCTGTCGCCATTCCGGTGCCTCATTAGCTAGTGAGATGCAATGGAGAGAGAAGAAGTGATGTCAACTTGGCTGGGCTCTAGTGCCCGGTTCCTCCAGCGCTAATCTGCATGTTGCTGTGAAGGTGCTTTGCAGATGTGATTAAAGTCCGTGATCAGTTGGCTTTATGTAAGGGAGATGGTTTTAGAAAACACGTTGTTCTATCTGTTGAAAACCTTATGAGAAAAAAAGGCTCAGGCTTTTCCATAAAGAAGAAGGAATTCTGCCAGCTTTTGCCCATGCTGACAAGTTCCATCCTTTTCCTCCTGAAGGGCTGACCTACTGATTTCAGGCTTGCCTCGCCACCCCCTAAAGCCACACAAATCAGGATCAAGCAGCAACCTTCCTTGTCAGCGTGCATCCTGTTTTGGTTTTTTACTTCTGGTTGCACTCTGACTAAGACAAATTGTCCCCAGTTCCTGGAAGTGTAAAGTGGAGAAGACAAGAGGTATGACCTGGGGACCTGCAGTGTGACCTGGGATCTGCAGCCAGAGCTCAGATGCTTAGGATGGAGAAGCCGTTGTCATGGCCACAGCAGGGTCCCATCAAGGAGAGAGGAAACCACGCCATTCTGAGCCTTTTCATGGACTCAGCTGCTGGGGTCTTCAGTCATTGAATGCTTCCCATTTTTCAACCCAAGAACTAAAACTTAGGGCCTGTGAATTTTGCCGTCTTGGAAGCCTCTGAGCAGCACCCCATGGAGGGCAGTCACAGCCATTCATTTGGGCCTTGCAACCTTTGAGAAGCAGTTTTCCATGGTTCTCCTGACCCACATAGTTTAGGTTTAGAACCAGAGGTCCAACTACTAGATATTTAAAAAAAAAAATCTTTTTTAATGCCATAGTAAGCAAAATTAGTGAGTCTGGAGACCCAGCCAGTGGCCTGACATGTGGACAGGACTGACGCCATCACCCGCATTTCCCTCCCTAGGAGTGCCTGGAGTTTGCTGTCTTTACTGCTAGAGGCATAATGGCCAGAGGTTCTGCAAAGGACAGAGGCCACCACTCTGGGTGACTGGTAGGTGCTCAACACACTGAAGCTGGGATCATGATAGTATTTTGATTAGCTGCCTGCCCCCCCCCCACCTGTCCTTTGGCTGTCCCCAACCTGCTCCTTCGCTGCCACTGCACCTGCCCTTGGCTGTCCCCCACCTGCTCCTCCAGAGCCTTCTGCCGTCCCGGCCCTGAGCTGTCCCCCACAGCCCCTCTGCGTCCACCCGGCCTGCGTTGCCACGGCCGCCTCTGCTAGCACTCTCAGCCACCCAGCCCCCTCCGCGGGCTAACCCAAGGACTTGGGTCCTGAAAGCCCTATGGCCATAAACAGTTAATGTGATGATTGCATTTAGCCACATTCCAATAGCTTCCTCCCTTTAATCGCTTTGAAAGTGTTTCAGATTCCTTTCCTACGTGACTGAAATCAAAGTGGCACCTGCGAAGGCAGGAAAGGCTGCCTGCCAGAGCGAGGTGGAGATGTAAAACAGACAGGCTTTGATGGAGAGAAATTATGTCTTTCTTAATTCCTTTTACCCTATAATTACCTGGTACAACCACGTGGCTCCACAGCAAAAATAACTTGCCACATAAAGGGTGTTGTCTATAGAGAACCCTGGTTCAAGTGCTCGGGGACAACCCATGTGGGAGGCTCCCACACAGCCTTGCTCCAGGCATCTACAGCCCCTTCCTGTCTCCAGCTCCTCAAGCCACCACTGGGCTCCCAACCACCAGGGGGGCAATCCCAAAGCTTCCACTGCACCTCATCCTCCTCCCAGCTCTGCAGCTGGACCACTTCCTGCCCACACCTCTCCTGCCCTTGACCTCCCTATTGCCTTCCTCCTTCCTGCCCGAACATCAACCTCCTAGGAGCCTCTCCCTCCTCCCACTGAAGCTGGATCAATCAGTGTCTCTGCCTCTTCTCTCCCCCACCCTCCCACCCCCCTCACCCCACACCCCACCCCCTATCTTGCCAGCTCTCTCTCAAGCCTTTCCTCTGCTTCCTTCCTGGTTTCTGCTCCCATTGTTCTAGACCAGAGACAGCCCTGAAGATTCCGTTATCTCGGGGACTCTAGCAGAATGGAAAGTGCCCAACTGTCATCCGCTGAGGCCAAACCTGCCCCCACCCCATCCTGATTTCTCTATCTCTGACTAAGGAACCCCTTCCGAGGCTTAAACCCCAGAACATTCTCCACCCTGTCTTTCTCCTCAGGCCAGTGTCCCAATCTAATGCCACCCACACAGGAGTTATCACAGTGCAGCTGAAAGGCCCTCACAGGGACCTTTGTGTCACAGAGACCCTAGTTCAGACCCTGCCTCTGAGCTGCAGGTTATGTGCCTTTGGGCAAATTGTGTCCTTATTTGTAAAATGACAAGGCCAATTCTTATCCCTTAGTATGGTTTTGAGACTGACTTACAGAGCAGATGAGTGCAGTGGACACAGGCTCCCTGTGCCCCCTGCTCCACCAGCAATCCTGTGGGCGAGGAGCTCACTGATGTGGGGAGGCATTCATTTCAAACCCTCGTTGCTAAATCTTTAACAGCTGAGACCCCAAGCCTCTGTTTCCTCACTGTTCTGTGGGAATAGAAGGTTTTAACAAGGCTAATTGGCTCAGTGGGTAAGAGTGCTTCCTGAGCACCATGAGGACCTGAGTTTGAATCTCCAGCACTTACATTTAAACAAACAAACAAACAAACAAATGGCTGCATGTGTCTGTAAACTCCAACACTGGGACAGAGACAAATGAATCCCAAGATCTTGCAGGCCAAACTCTCACTGACCCTGGACATTCAGCTCTGCCCCTCACACTTCTGGGTGCAGCTTCCCCCACTTAAATATGGATTTTGTCATATCGGAACCGTCAGCCCAGTCAAAATTGGGAGCTTCTAGTTCTGAGAGAGAAAAACCTTGTCTCAAGGCAATAAAGTGGGAGATGATAGAGGAAGATGTCTGACCTTCTCCTCCTCTGGCCTCTGCTTGCAGATACAGGGGCGTGTGCACTGGTACACACATGTACATGCAACATACACCACACACACACATGTGCACACATGCTTGCACACACACATGTGCAGATTTCAGAACATACTGGGTGGTTCCTTCCCTTCCCAGCCCCTCCTTTCCCCCTTACACTCCTGACTCCATGTCTGGCTCATTCTTAATCTCTCCCCAGCGTCTGTCATTCCGCTTCCCACCACCTCACAGTTCATGAGCCATCCTTTCATGCCTCCTGAAATGGCGTCATGGCTTACAGGACCGACAAGTGTGTTGGAGAGCTGAGCTGGCAGGATAAGAATGGCACAAGATGGTAGCCATAGAGCATGATACAATTCACAGCCCGATTTGGAAAATTTCCCACAGGGTAGCGTCAGCCTGCCTGGGAGTTTGGACATCTCAGTTCCTGAATTATTTACGGTCTGTGACGTTTTCCCTTAAGAAATGGCAAAAGGGTGATCATCTGGGTCACGACCACACAGAAGAAGGCAACAAAATCCTAAATTCCCATCTGCAGCCTCTCTGCGGGACAACTGAGCAAGCAGAGCTGAGGTCCCGAGTTGCAGAAGGTCCCAGGTGTCCCCTCATGGGGACAGTCTGAAGAAAGCACTTAGCAAAGGCTTCACCCTGTCCAAGATGGCTGCGGTGCTTCAGGCCGTTCTCCTGCCAAGTCCCCTTTTAGACAAAAAAAAAAGAAAGAAAGAAAGAAAGAAAGAAAGAAAGAAAGAAAGAAAGAAAGAAAGAAAGGAAGGAAGGAAGGAAGGAAGGAAGAAAAAAAAGAAACCAGAAACCAAGATTTACACATTTTTTTCTCAGTGACCCTGGCCACTCCTCCCCACCCCTCATGCTTCTGAGTACGGCTTCTCTTAACTGGGAGTTCAGTCACTTCAGGACTTGGAAGTGTGCCAGGAAACCCAACTTCTTTGCAGAGGCCGTTGGTAGGGCAGGGCATGAAGAGCCAGACCTATGAGGGGAGGCTGGCTTGACCCAGCAGAGGAACCAGAACATACAAGGTTCTCCCAACCAGCCTGTAAAGAACAGGAGCACTCAAAAACACATCCAGGTCTGGGACCGACTTGTCCATGCCCCAGGGACTAGGAAAAGGGAGAGAGACTTAGTAAGTTGCTACACTTTGCGGTCTCCCTGATAGATCCCTGTAATTGCTGTCTTCCAGACGGGGGACTGTCTGTGCCAAGGTAAAGTGGGGCTATGTAGCAAAATAAAAGGACATTAGACATGAGCTGAAGAGGAACGAGAGGTTACCATCTTCTCAGGAAGGCATAAAAGCACGGGGCTGAGAAATGAGGGTGCTGGAGTTTTCCGAGATGGTCCCAACACCGTCTCTCGGCTCGTCCACTAGGAGGCGCTGCAGTGCCGCAGGAGGTGGAGTCTATGTCTCCCTAGCGAATCCAGGCTCACTAATGTTTTGCTTTGACCAATAGGATCCAGTTGCAGTGATGCCTGTGCCTTAAGGTCGTAGGCGACCTTTAAGAGATCTTGCAATTTCTGGTTTTGAGGTCTTTCTGACCTGAGATTGCTAGGAAAAGAAAATGTTCCTTCAGCAGCTGTAGCCGTGAAGCCATGGCTAACTGTAGCTGACTTTACAGCCTGATTCTGCACTAAACTGCGAGACTTTGGGGGAAAATGTTGCTGTCTTCTGGACTTCTGGTCCTGTGATAACATTAAGAAAGTGAAACCAGGTAGGGTGTTGCATGTTTATAATCGCAGACATTGGAATCAGACTAAGGCAGGGGGATGGCAAGCTTAACTACAGCTTGGTAAGAGCTCTATCTAATTAAGGGAGAGACTGAAGGAAATAGAAAAAAATGTTAGCTTTAGGGCTAGCTTAGCAGTGGGATCCTGGCTCTGTCACGTATAGTTGTGTGACCTTAGACAAGTTATCAGGTAACTTCTCCGAGCCTCGTTCCCTTCATCCCTCATAGGACAATTCCTGACTAGATTTCTGAAAGGGTGTAGTGCTCAGTGGACAATGGGTCCTAGATAAATAGCATCACCTTCAGGGAGACTGTATTAAGCCATGGACTTTGGAGTCAGGTCATCTGGGTCCCATAGTTCCTTGCACCACTGTCTAGCAGTGTGGTCTGGGGGCTGTGGGTGGGATTAAGACCTGGTCATTAGACGCTGCATCTCTAACAGGGGAGGTGGTTACAGTCACATTAGTTCAACGTGTCAGGTAGAAGAAACCTACAGACTCTAGATGGGCAAAGTGCTAAGAGCTGTGCCAGGCACACAATGGATGTCCTGATTGTATGATCTCTGTGGGACATTTTATATTGTAGAGCCCATTCTACCGCAGCATCTTTGACCTTTACCGGGTCAAGCACGGGATTGAAAAAGCCTGTGGTGCTTCACCAGGCCACCTAGCCCAAAGTCCCAGAGCTGCCAGACAGCAGAGGAAGGATGACAGCTCAGATCTGCACACTCCAGGTTCCAGGTGGGAAGGTGCAATCCCACCTCTTTTACTACGTGTCTGGACCTGCACTGGGCTCTGGAGCTGCAGGGAGGCATGAGCCCTTGCTACACTCTCAGGTGGAGGTGAAGACATAAGTTGGGTTGTAGTCTGCATGGAGAGTGGGGCAGGAGTCAGGTCCTAGAAAGTAGAGTGTAGGCTCCTCAGAGTTGGATCTTCAAACACTAGCGGGGTGGGACCATGTGTGTGAAGAGCTTTAAGTGAGATTGGAAGGCACACAGTGCAGACAAAAGCCCAGGGCAGGGTCTCATAACCTAATGCCAAGAACAGGGTGCAGGTAAGAAGACAGAAGGAGGGTAGGATTTCTTTCTGTCACACATGGTACCACGACAGCTTCATCAGGATGACAGTGAAGATCCAAGCCAGGGCCGGGGACATCACCATGCTTTTGGTCATCAGTGCCTGTGGGCAGAGTCACAGACCCCCTCATGCCCTTGAAGATGCTCCCCAAGCCTTCCTTGGAAAGGACAGGACTATTGTGGAAAATTAGTTTAAGGTGTATTACATTCATTTATGCTATGGAATATTTGTTTAATGATGCAAAGATGTCTTGCATTCTTTTATGTTGCTTTTGTTTAACTCTATAAAGCTATGTTACTTTGCCTGTCTAGAACACCTGATTGGTCTAATAAAGAGCTAAACAGCCAATGGCTAGGCAGAGAAAGGATAGGCAGGGCTGGCAGGCAGAGAGAATAAATAGGAGAATAAATCTAGGCTCAAGAGAGAGGAGTGAGGAGCAAGAAAAGGAGAAGGAGAGGAGGACACCAGGGGCCAGCCACCCAGCCACACAGCCAGCCTCAGAGTAAGAAGGAAAGAAAGATGTATCAAATAAAGAAAGGTAAAAAGCCCAGAAGCAAAATTCAGTTAAAGAGAAATGGGATAATTTGAATTAGAAAAGCTGGCTAAAAACAAGTCAAATGAAGGCCTGGCATTCGTAAGTAAGAATAATGTGTATTTATTTGGGAACTGAGTGGCAGGCCCCCAAAGGGTTAAAAAAAAAAACTACACAGGAGGGAGAAAGCAAGTTGGTCCTCTGCATCCCCCCCTACACCAGCCCAAACCTTACCATAGACCAGCTCTATGATAGCAGTTCAATCTAAAGTGCCTCCTACAGGCTCACATTTTGAACTCTTGTTCCCTGGAGTTTGGCTGGTGGCAGCAGGTCACAAGTTGGGGGTGGGTTCTGAAAGATATGCCTGTCCCTGGTCCCCACCTTTGCCAGTCTATTGTGAGGTAAATAGCCTATGTTCACGCTGTCATAAACTGAAATCCTTCCAAAACCGTGAGCGAAAATAAACCTCTTCTCCCTGAAGCTGATTCTGTCAGGGCTTTTGTTGACAGTGACAAGAAAAATGACTGATGGACCTATACTGAGCCCCCAGGAGCCAGCTCTGAGGCACAAATGAGTAAGATTTGAATTAATTCAAGGCATTAATAGCTAAACCTCAAATCCAAAAACATTGTACATGGTTTGAAGGATGCTTGAAGGTCACGTGGTCTGGTTTAGCTCCATCTATTGGTGAACAGTGGAGGACAGAAGTGAAAACAACTCAGTCCAAGATGTGGAGGACCCTTGAGCCTCCCAAGGGTGACTGTGTGAAGGGTGTGGCTCTTGCCCAGGCTTTGGTGTTGGGATGTGAGTGGACCCATCACCCACAGGACCAAGCCTTCTCAGGACAGCTGAGTGGGCACATTTACCTGCTCCACAATCCTTTGTTGAAGGACTCAAATAAATCACACATCTCGACAAGTATGTGGCCTATGGGAAAAATCCATCTGGGCTCTTTGAATTCTCATTTCCAATGATCCTCAGGAAGTTATTGGGAAAATCAAAACACTGTGTTTCCAAGTGCTGCTCAAGACTCACCAAGTTCAAATGCTTGCCATAAATCCAGAATGCAAAAGGCGTTTTTCACAGGTTTACTGTTCCCCAACTGACAATAATGCCATATTGACCGACTTCAGGGGTGCCCTGGGAGTTTGGAAAAACCAGCCAAGCAAGCAAGCTATTTAGCTGGGAAAAAAAAAAGGGGGAGGAGAAAGTTTGTGAACTTGACAGTGCTGTTAAAGTTCACAGCGTCTTTATCCGTTCTGACAGTACTTTTGCAGCTCTCTGTGTAACACTGGGTGTTAGGTAGCTCCCTCTCCTTACAGCTATGGCCTCCGGCTCCAGCATCACTTCCCCAGTCTGTCCTCCATGCAGCTGCCAGGGCCGTCTTTCCAGAACACAGATCAAATGTTACAGCTCAAAGATCACTGCACCTTCTGTACTGTGCTTCAAAGAGACTGTGGTGGTCGTCAGACTTCTACAAAATGCCCCTCCCTACCAGTGCCAGGAAAAAAAATAATTCTGGAAGTTAAGATCTGAGAATTCTGGGAGATACAGACTTACAATCCTTCATGCAACAAGCCTTTATTGGGTCCCTACTATATACCAGATCCTGAAGATCCAGCAATGGAAAAAAATAATAAAACAACTGCCTTCAAGGGGGAGAAGGTTAACAGAGCCTATTTGTAAGGAAGAGGTATATCACATGTCAGACAGCCCTGGGCAAAGCTTCAGTTCCTGGATGATGATGGCAAGACCAGGTTATCCCAGGCCAGAGATGTGGAGCAAGAAGCAACGTGTCTCCCTCCTCCTTGACACCCACAGTGCCCCACCCAGTCACAGCTGCCCTGGAAGTGGACAGAGTATCATATGACATGTGCTTTGAGATGTCCTTGTCCCCTCAATTTAACCCAGTACAGCTGCGCCATAGTGAGACAAAACAAAGACAGGAATTCTCCTCTAGCTCTGCCTAAGCTGACTTATACCTTGACATAGGAAAGTCTTCTAAAAAATGGGCATCTGTTTCCTAGAGAAGTAGAGGGCAAGGAAATCACAAGTATCACTGTGTTAGCCTGGGCTGGGGAGCTTGGCTGAGTGTGAGAGCGGTGGGCTGGGAGAGATGGATTTGTGTGGAGACCTAGAACCTTCTCATCAACCTGGTGGAGCTGGCAGAGGGGATGAGGGACTTACATGACAAAATGGACATTGAGGAGGCAGGTCTTCTGGGGAGCATTAAATATAGGGGGCTCAGGACCTGGGTTTAAAATCCACTCATGTTTTCTGTAGTTCTGTGCTGAGGCTCAGTTTCCTACCTGAGTGCTCCCGAAGAGCACTCCTGGCTGCTGTGGCAGAGAGAGGCTGTGAGTGGCGAAGGAATTAAGACAACGGTGTTTATACTGTAGCTTCAGGTGTGGGACCTCAGGAGTGTGGGTCCCTTGTGCTGGCACAGAGTCTCCAATACACACGTCACAGCTGCACAGACTTTCATGGACGTCCTTCAGTCCTTCTCTTTGTGTCTGTCTCCCTGTCACAGCCAAGTTCCCGTCCTTTTGTGTCTCTACAAAACTCGTCTGTTTTTAGTACTGGCATGTGGGGAGGGGGTGTTTGAGTGAGGGGGCTGCATGCATGTTTCTGTGTATTGTGTGTGTCTATCTATGGCTGTGACTCTATGTCTACGTTTTCTTGTCTTTCAATGTTTGTTTCTGCCCTGGATTTCTCTGTGTCCCTCTCTTTCTTCCTCCTGTCTCTGTGTTTCTTTGTGTCCCTCTCACGGTCCTTTCTCCCTTTCTCACGCCTCAGAGTCAGAAGTGACCCTGCTGACTCTCACAGTTTGTTATAAGGAAAACACTGAACAGTCGTTCCTTGCTCTTGCCAGGAGCCTGACAGCTGGAGCAAACAATGAGAAATTCAGAATTAATTGGACGCTGATTATTTGCCAGGGGGGAAATGCTGATATATATATACATACATGAAACAAAAGCCAACCTAGCAACGGTGACTACCGCTGCACATAGCAACAAAGCAGTTCTAACGAAGCGTGACAATGGCAGCCTGGAGCTCATAGCGGCTAGTGCACACTGAGAGAAAGGAAAACCAAAGCTCAGGCTGCTCAGGAGCCAAGGCAGCTTCTGTGGGGACACTCCACAGCCTCAGGAACTCAGCTACCATCACCTGGAACCTGCATGTGGAAGGCCCAAAGATGCGACCCTCACGCTCCACACACGGAACCCTCCATTCATGCATTTGCCATGGAAACAACTGGAAACAGCAACCTAGGTACAAGGGAAGCAGACAAGAGCCAGATTCAGTCCCCATGCTCAAGTGATGGCCAGTTTGGGCTGGAGAGGAGAGTAAACAGATGAGGGGCTGCAATACTTTAGCAGAGTTGCAGCATCAGCAACCACAGAGCCCAGAAGAGGGGGCACCATCTTCTGTCAGAAAAGTGGGTAAAATGGATAAGAGGAAGATGGAAGGACAAGCATGAGAGCTGAAGGAACAGCATGCACTGCATGGGAGAAGGCAGGACCAGCAGGTCAGAGGGTCAAGGACCTGGCTCCAGATGGATCCTCAGGAGGTTGATAGTCACCGTATGACCCAACAGTTCTCTTCAGTTTGCACCAGAGAGTTAAACATGAGGCTTCAAAGTGTAGTCATCACCAACACTGTCCATAACAGCAGAGGTTGGAAGCACCCAAGTGTCTGTGGACTGATGAATGGATGAACAAAACCAATATGCCCATGCAACAAAATATTATTTGACCATAAAAATGAATGCAATATGGATAAAGCTTAAAACCAACATGGATGAACCAGGCAAACATCATGGTCAGTGAAAGAAAGCAACTATAATACCACATCATGTGATCCTGTCCACATGAAATGCCCAGAGCACAAAAGTCTCCAAGAACAGAAAGATTAGGGAGAGAGTAATGGAGAAAGATCAGATTTATTTTGATGAAAATGAAAATGTCTTGGAAATGAACAGAGGTGATAGGCAATGGCTACCTACACACAGTGGGAAAGTATGAGATGCCCCAAAATCATGTGCTTTAAAATAGATAAAGGATAATTTTATGTGATGCAATTTTACTCCAATAAAAGAAAATAAAAATAAAGGAGGCCAAGGATGGGAGGCAGTGGGAGATGGAGTTGCCGAGGTCACAAGTACTTCTGGCTTTGCCTTAGGGATGTTGAGGTACCTTTAGATGCTCAACCATAGAAGTGGCCTCACAGAATGTTTCAGGTCACCTCAAAGGCCACAGACAGAAGGGACTTGTGTGACCCCGGCAATGGCTGTGAGAGCCAGGACTGAGGTCAGATGGGAACAGTTCAAGAAGAGTCAGAGGAGAAGTGAGCAGGTAACAGGTGCATTGTGGGGAGCAGGAGAAAGACATGGACAGTAGCTTAGACTAGAAAAGCCCCTTGGGAAGGGGAAGGCAAGACCTCCAAAGCCCTGCTTTGACATCTATGGGAGAGGAATGCAGGGACATGCCTGGGGTCCTTGTGCCTCTTTACTGGTGTTCAGAAGAAGGTGTTGTGTCCCATCACAGCAGTACATTCCAGCAGAAGCGTCTGTCCCAGAGCTTTCTATTTCCACCAGGATCCTTTCCAGGGCTGAGCGTTAAAGACCCCCTTTAATTAGCTCCATCTCAGTGTGTGGTGTTGGACGTTATCTCTACCTCAGCTGGCTCCTTTCCTTTGCTTCTCGCTATTGACTTCCAGAAACTCTGCCAGCCACATTGCGGCTCTGATTAGAGGTTCATAAAAAGCAAGGCAAGGCTTTCTGAAGCCCAGAGCCCAACCCCTGGAGAGCAGAATAAAGGCTGCAGTGTGGGTGCTGGCTTGACTGATCTGACAGCGTGCCTCTGTCTCTATGCCCCAAACTGGTCCCAAGCCACACACGCCCCTCCCTGACTTTGACTGTGACCAGCTTCCCTGAAGGAACTGGCATAAGATAGGCCAGAATTGAGGCTGGTAAAGACTAGAAACCCAGACACCTGAACAGAGAGTCCAGGCAGGTGGGCAGGGGCCTAGGACAGAGAGGTACCAGTGGAGGACGCTAGAGTGCAGAGAGGGGACCCTGGGGTGCAAGGCAAGCTGGTCATTGTCCAAATGAACCCCATATGCCAACATCTGCATCATCCATGTGCCAGATTCACCATGGCTTTGTCGTTTCATGTGCACACCAAGCCATTTATCCCGTCAGACAGTTATGTCTTAGCAAGTGCCTGCTCTGTGCTGGCAACAGTGCCTTCACTCAGCAGAACACAATGGGGGAAGATCAAAACAGAAGTAGACTAGGATCATGTGACAAGCAGCTTCCAGGCACCCAGAGGAACTCAGACATGCATAGAATTTGAGATCAGACCAAACTTAAAAGGCCTGGATCTTTAGAAGAACTGGATGCTGACTGAAGACTAAGGATGGGGACCCTGAGAAGGGGCCACAGCCATGGGAACATGGCATAGCAAAAGACCCTGATGGGAACACTTGTACAAGTCACAAGTGCACCAGCAGAGAGTCCTGATTCTGCCTCCTCTAGCAAGGATGGGGTGGGGCACTCGGAGCCTTGCTAGCTGGGTCCAGGACTAATCCGGAACACTCCGAAGTAGCTGAGTCTGCAGTGGAGCAGGGGCTGAGAGGATAGGGCCTGAGTCTAAGGGGTCTACCCTCCACCTTAACTTGGACAATGCTGCAGCTTCATCCTCTGGCCACCCATTGTGGGCCATACAGAGACAGCCAGGGACCAAATGTGGGTCTGGAAGCTACCAAAAGCAAGCTCTTTGATGGGGAATTCAATATAGTCAGAGAATTCTCTATTAGAAATTGTCCATTTTTAAAAACTTTTTTAAGAGTATTTGTTGCAACTGGAAATAAGTGAAGTCAGTCTCAAAAAAGAAATATCATGTTTTCTCTCATCCGCGGGTCTAGACTTTATGGGTTCCTAAAAGCACGTATGTACGGATAATGGAAAGAAAGAGCCAAACTGTCTAGGGGAGCAAAGGAGACTAATGGGAGGGGGTAAGGAGGGGGGCAGTAATACACTCAAAATACATTATATACTTGCCTGAAAATGGCCTTCTGTCACATAGTATAATAACATGTAAGGTCTTGAGTTTTTTCGATGACCCTTGTCTGTCTGTCAGGTACATGGTGAGTGTCCAGTGCCCATCTGTAACTCATAGTCATTAAATCTAGGTGTGAGACTGAATACTGGCTGCTTCACTGTTGCCCTCTCTAGCCCAGCAGCTGCAGCTAAGAGCTCCTCCCTTCTCCCAAGGTCCCCCACAGGGGAAAGAATCACTGAAACCACACAGGTCACTTGCCTATTTATGGCCACTCTTTGGGCTGAGCCCCGAGACACCTCTGAAAGTGGAGAGAGGTGCTTCCCTTGCCACTAGACTGAGAGAAGAGCCCAAATTCATCTGGCCAGGAGAAATGGACATAGATGAGGAGGAGCCTCTACCCGTGTAATATACAAGGAAGGGGTCGGGAGCTTCATCTGGCCCAGGCCTCTACTATCCTGTATGCTTTGGACATAGCCTCATGAGCTATCCCCCAGCAGTGGGGTCTCATGCCCCCACAGACTCTGCAGAGTAAGGAAGCAAGGGACAGAGAAGAGAGCTCCCCAAAACCTTATGCTTCCTCTTTAAGCAAATCCCCAGTTCCCAGACAAGCCACCACAACACTCCCCAGTAGCCAGAGGACCAGCCCTTGCCACATATGTTGCTGGTCAAGGGGAGATGAAGGGGACGTTACAATTCAGGATGTCTCAAGGAAACTATAGGAAAGGTCACTGTGGAAAGAATTATAGAGATTAAAAGAATTCCCAGGTCTCCCGAGGTCGCACCTGCACCTCAGCCTCCCAGCTTTTCTCTTTAATCATCAGTGTCTAATTCTGGAACATAACATTACAAGCTCATTGATAATGATGGGTGATTTACTGAAGGAAGCCCGGCCCTAATTAAGAGCAGAAGAAGCTGACACTGCTTTTTGACTTCCTACTAAAGTCCGGCAAGGAAATTACCTGGTTCTGCAGAGCAAACAACACTGGCAGACATACAGTGGGCCCAGGTTACCTGATGAGTATGTGCTTGGCCATATTAATATGCAGAGAGAGTTGCTTCGAGTGTTAGCAATTTACTGGTAATTGGGACATTGACAGGCACCTTGGAAAGCGGCTGACCTGGTGCCTGAGCACAGAGCTGCATTATCTGTTCTTAGAAGACGAAGACATGCAGGCAAAAGCCTCAGTAGCTGCCTAGGGTCAAAAATCAAGGGTCAGGCTGTAGCTAGATTTTCAGTCTTCGATGAGAGTCAAAGGTCAGATCTGACTCAGTGTTCAGCCTATGGCTAATGAGAGGTGAATTCCAGCCTGGGATGAGGGACCAAGACCCAAGCTTAATCTCCATTAGGGAATCAGAGTCAGGCTGAGTCTCCATCTGGCACTCAGGCTCCTACTGAGCCTCCCTGCCTCCTTTTCATGGCCCAAAGCAATCTTCTGTGTTTCTCACCCTCTCTACTTCTTTCCTCTGACTATGGACGCTGAAGCATTGGAGACTGACCTCCAACTCTGGACTGTGCAAAGGTGCCTCTTAAGGAATTTTCAGATAGAGGCTCTGCCTACTTGTGAGCTGTGGTGTCCGCAGGACATGCTGTGACCCCCCCAAGAGGGAGACAATGGAGGGCAGGTTGGGTTGAATAGCTCCCACTAAGAAGTACCACATTCCATTGCCCTCCTCCTACCTCCCCCCCTACTCTACCTGTCAATGTGGTACTGTGAATCTTGGCAGAGCAGCCACTGGGTCATGCCAGAGGGTCAGCATGAGTGACAGGCTTTTCTGATGCCACCCCAGGGTGGTCTTCTCAGGAACCAGCCCTTGGTACCCAAAGCAGACAAAATGCTAGGAGTAGAGTTGATCCTGCACCCAGTGTTATGAACCCATGTTTCTCAGTGGGTCTCTCTAGGGGGTTCCAGCCTGAAAGTGAGCAGGCTACCATACCCATGCTGCAGCCCTGCGGGGTGATGGACCATCCTGCTTGCGGGGGGTGGGGGGTGGGGGGGGGTGGGGGGGTGGGGGGTGAGGGTGGGGAGGGTGGGGTGGGGTGTGTTTCTCCTGGGAGAAAGCTTTCAGTGCTGACATTTTTTTTTTTTTTCAAACTGGGAGGGCTGGTTACAACAGAGTCCCTGAAACCTTAGTTCACCTAGTTCCTAGGAACCATGTCCTGAACTCCCTCTAGCAGCCACCAAAGCTTCAGACTGGGACAGAGATGTCAGGTGTGTTGATTTCCAGGTGTGTTTGCAGGCAGATGTTTCTGCATCTAGATGGAATTAGAGACGTTCCTTGGTTTGTTTTGATTTGGAAATAGTATTGACTTTAGCAATTGGTGCTCAGCAATAGCCCTGATAGCTGAGGCCTTTTGCCAGGAAGCTGGTTTTCACTCTCTGGTAACAGTAAACAACAGCAGTGCCGTTGTTTTCACAGCAGCTAAAATGTATGGAAAGGTTGTTACCTGCCCAGTATGTGGTTAGGTCCTGTGTTCAAAGTTACTGGCAATCCTCAGACTGGATGAGGAAAGTACTATTATCAGCCCCAGTTACAAATGAAGCAAGGAAGGTTAGAGAGATGAAGTCACTCACTAAAGCCAAAGAACAAAGGAGTGGATGACTATCCAGACAGCTCCCAGTGTCCCCAGGTGGCATGGACTGCCTCTTTGTATGACGGAGAATGTGGCCCAGCTTCAGCTTGAGCCAGCCTGTAATTGCATCAAATGGTGCCAATCTCAAGGTTCTAGATCTCTAGTCACACAAGGATGGAGGAGCTTGTACAAATCAAAACTTGATGTCTGCTGGAATCCTGCTCAGAAAGCCTTTTCCCTTGCCTGTAAATTTGACCAAATCCCTACTTTCTCCTCTATCAGGTTCAGAGTGTCAGGTCTCACGCTGGGTTCTTGACCATTTGGCATGAAGACCACCAATTGACACATGCAACCACATAAACCCAAAACGTCCTTACAGCAAAGTACACCATCATTCAAGTGAAGAAGTGGCTTACAGAACAGGAAAAAAAGCTTTACCAGCTACACATTAGACAGAGGATTGATATCTAGAATATACAAAGAACTCAAAACTAAACATAAAAAAAAATTGGAAAATAGGCCATGGAATTAAACAGAGAGTTCTCAAAAAATGAGATATAAATGGCAGAGAACTATTTCTTTAAAAATTTTCAACATCCTCAGCAATCAGGGAAATGCAAATTAAAACTACTTTGAGATTTCATCTTATCCAAGTCAGAATGGCTAGGGTTTTTAAAAATGATGGAAAATGCTGTGCTGGGTGTGGAGGGAAATGGACACTTATTCATTGCTGCTGGGAGTACAGGCTGGTGCAGCCACTTTGGAATTGAGTGTGGATGTTCCTCAAAAAGCCAGACATAGGTCTTCCACTGTTGGGGGTAAACCCAAGAGTCTCCCTTCCCTGCAGAGACCCCTTCTAATACAAGTTCATTGCTGCTCCATTCACAATTTCCAGGAGATGGAAATAGACTAGATGCCCATTAGTGAATGAATATATGATTAAAATATGATACATTTATACGTGTGATGTTTGTCTTTCTGGGTCTGGGTTACCTTAATCATAGTGTTTCCAGCTCCATCCGTTTATCTGTGAATCTCATAGTTTCATTTTTCTTAATCTCTGAGCAATATTCCCTTGTATAAACGTATCATATTTTTATCAGCCTATTCTCCCACCACACTTACAATGGAATATTGCTCAGAAAGATGGTAAGAGCAGTGGTAGATGACCCCAAGAAGATGGTTTGTGGACACTATGGGGGCAGTTCCACGTCCACACAGATGTTTTGACAGCATGCTCAAGACTGGTGCAAGATCAAGCCAGATGAAATCTGAGCATGGAGAGGGGAGGTGAATACAAAATCCCACCTCTACCTGAGGAGCAACTGGAAAGTGATTGCCACTGAGAAAGAGAGTTAATTCTTTTAAGGTGCAATTCCTGGTCAGTCTAGCATGCTCCTTTGGACACACACCTAAAAGTATGTAGGAAACACTTGTGGTACTCAATGTTTTGTTTTTGTTTTTTTTAATGAGAACACACCTGGAAAAATGACTCAGCAGTTAAGAGCATGTGGTGCTCTTGCAGAGGATCCGAGTTCAGTTCTCAGCACCATGTCAGGTAGCTCACAACTTTCTGTAATTCAGGCTCCAAGGAACTCTGACACCTGTGGCCTCCATGGGCACCTACCTATCACACATGTACACACATATACACACATATGCATAATTTTTAAAAAAAAGTTTTAAAAACTGAGAACACAAAATTGGGTGGATATGGAACAGGAGTGGGTCTAGGGAGAGATCTGGAAAAAGAATGAAATGATCAAAATAAAACGTAGGAAATTAATAAAAAAATAATAAAATAAAAATCAGTTGAAGAGTAATGATGAGGATACCCGATGTAGACCTTTGGCCTCTACACGTAAAAAATAAAATAAAATAAAGAGGGCCTGGAGACATGGCTCAGTGGTGAAGAGCACTTGCTACTCTTGCAGAGGAGCCAGGTTTGGTTACCAGCACCCGCATGACAGTAGTGACTCCAGTTCCAGAGGATCTGACACCCTCTTCTGACCTCTGTGGGCACCAGACACACATTTGGTGCACAGACATGCTCGCCGGTGAATCATTCCTACACATAAAATAAACACATTTTTAAAATATTAAAACGAACGAAAACAAAAACCAACTTGAACTCATGTTACCCACCATCTCCTGTCATTGCCCTTTCAGATGCAGCCACAGAGCCTGCAGGGTGGGGGCAGCTACCTGACTGCCAGGTGCCTGCAGGGTGGGGGCAGCTACCTGACTACCAGGTGCTCACAGAGCCTGCAGGGTGGGGGCTTCTACCTGACTGCCAGGTGCTCACAAAGCCTGCAGGGTGGGGGCAGCTCTAGTGTCTTCCTGCCATTCTCAAAGAGTGAGTCCACATAGGAATCAGTTTGGAGAAACAGAGGTTCAGTCAGTTCAGGCTGAAATAACCACATAATCCCTTGCTTTATTTCCTTACTGCTTCTAAATATCTGTGGCCGAGGCTGTGAGCACCCTGGTGCCCTCTTGAACCCTCCTGTCGATGGCTTTGTCTTCTGGAGCTTCTGAGGACTCAGCCCCCTTGTGCTCCCCTCAGACACTGTGGCAGGAGCTGCACGGTGAGTCCCAGGCCTCCTCATCCCTCTCTTGACACATTTAAGAATGTTCTATTTGGTCTCCTGGAGCTCCCAGGAGGACACAGCTGTTGCCCCTTGGAAACTGTCTAGGTACCACACTTGGTTTGTCCCCTTCCCACCCCCACCTCCTACCCCTTGTCTCCCTTCCTCAACCCTACCTGAGATCACCTCCCAGGTACACAAGGGAACTCAGGTCTGTGTCTCAGCATCTCCTTCTAGCAGAGTGCTAAACAGAATAATGTTTGTGGACCAAAATAGAAAACTTTTAAAAATACTTGATTTCCCTTATCGAGCCTTGTAGTGACCACCTATGATATACCAGGTACTCTACTATAATTGGAAATGAAAATGAGCAAGATGATCTCTGGCATCACGAAGTTTAAAATCACCTGTATCTTGTGAACTAGAACACCTTTGTTGCTTTTATATGTATGTGCAATTTCCAGTCTTGCAATAGCATTAATATATACATATGTATCTTGCCAGATAATTTGAATCAGTGTTTATCTCATTGTATTAGAAGCATTTTCTTGTGTCTCTAAATTGCCCTTCAAAACATGAGTTTTAATGGTGCTGGATGTCTCCCCCTATGCACCACCATTATTTTGCCATTTCCCAACAGTTTTCAGTGTTTCATGATTACAGATAACACCATGATAAAGCTTAATGAGATTCCCAGCTAGGCTGTGATACAATCATGTGAACATTCCAGAAAAAAATTACCCTGCTGTTCCTGCAGAGGCTGATTACAGGATGATGAAAACAGGGAGACACGTGTGAACCAATAGGAAAAATCCAGGTCATTGAGGGTGAACCCCAAGTCAGGACTGACTAGAGATGAAAGCTGCAGGACTGAGGGACCTCCCCTACCTCCACTTCACCTCTAGTTATGAGCTTGGGTTCTGGTCCCTTCAGCCACACCGTATTCCCTTTGACTTGCCTACTTAGTTGTCAGAAAGGAAACACCTATCCCAACCCTCCAGACTCTCCATGAGACCTGGTACAGGTTTAGACACCTATTAATGAGATGTCTTCCCTCCATTAGTAGAATTAATTGAGGGGACATGATGCTTCCTGAACCAGCCATTAGGATTCAGAAGCAGTAGCAAGCCACCTAGGAAGGTGATGGATGACTAGGAATCATCCCTAGAGCCTCCGATGTGGATGGAGCTGGTCATGTCAGAAGGAACAGACTTACCTTTTTGGTGAACCCAAGGCATGCCAGTCATCTCCACTCTGGCTATAGACACTTCACATGTCTATAGTCTTGGCCAGGAAATGGCTCTGGGCAGACCTCAGTAGCAATATAGAGAGTGGGAAGTATCCCAAACTATCTCCAGGGTGGTGAGAGAGAGCCTAGGCAGGAGCAGATATTATAGAACCTTTTTTCAGGGAAGGAAGGGAAGGCAACCTTGGGCAGAAGGTGAGCATGTAAAACCCAGACTGAGGAGAGATGGCCTTTCAGGACCTAAGGGGATTTTGTCAAGAGCAGTAGTAGCAGCAGAGTCGCAGTTCAGAACCCCCACCCCCCAGAGCAGCAAAGAACCTCTGCTCACCAGCTCTGCCCCCAGGCCCTGTGTTGGTGCTAGAGACAATGGAGAGCAAGACCAGGAGCTAGGCCAGCATCCACAAAGCCATTATGTTTATTGACAGAGTAGAGGTGATTGACAGACAAGTCTTGGGTCCAAGAACAGACAAGAGTCCTTTCCTGTTCTGGTGGTCTCTGGTCTGTACACGCATTTTAACAATATTTCAAGTAGCCCAGGATCCAGGGCCGGAACCTCCTTTCTCTCCCTTATGCTCTCCCATTTTACTGTGGTTCCCACTTCATGAGTGTGAGAACTGAGGCCCAGAGAGGTTAAGTTAACCAGCCAAGTATGCAGCATTCTTCTCTACCTCCTCCTAAAACACTGGTTCTCAACTGGTATCCATGGCTCTGTTTTTAGTTTTGGGAAACATTGAGCAATTTTAGGTGTCATTTTTAGTGATCACAGCTGGGGGAAGGGTGTATTACTGATGTCTAGTAGGAGCAAGATGAAGGATGTTGCTAAATGCCTCTGGTGTGTGACAGCCTTTCACTCCGGGAAATGATCAGTCAAGGTGTCAGTACTGGGGCTGGAGAGATGGCTCAGAGGTTCATTAATACTTGTTGCTCTTGCAGAGGGCCCGGGTTTAGTTCCCAGCATCCACAACATGTAGCTCACAAACACCTGTAAGTCCAGTTCCAGGGAATCCAATGCTCTGTGCTGGCTTCAGAAGGCACCTGCACATACATGATACACATGCACACACATGCACAGAAAATATTTTTTTTTATATTCAGTATGTAAGATTTTTTTCCCTTTTATTTTATTTTACAATACCATTCAGTTCTACATAACAGCCACGGATTCCCTTGTTCTCCCCCTTCCTGCTCCCCTCCCCATCCCCCCAGCCCACCCCCCATTCCCACCTCCTCCAGGGCAAAGCCTCCCCCAAAGACTGAGATCAACCTGGTAGACTCAGTCCAGGCAGGTCCAGTCCCCTCCTCCCAGATTGAGCCAAGCGTCCCTGCGTAAGTCCCAGGTTTCGAACAGCCAACTCATGCAATGAGCCCAGGACCTGGCAGGAATGAAAAATTTAAAATAAGTATTTTTTGATGTTGGTAATATGGAGGCTCACAAACCCTGGACTAGTGTACCCTAAACATCTACGCATAGGGATTCAGTTCTCATCCTGCCACTCTAAAGAGTTTACCTGAATTAACAGCCCATCTGATTGGGGAATCAGTCTCTCAACCACTGGATTTGGCCAAGACTAAAGGAGGCCAGCAAGATGTGGGCAGTCTTGCAACTAAAGCATGAGCCCCAAAATACATAGGGGCAGAGAGGGGGTAAATGTGGGCATAAGAGGAATGGGAGACAGTGGGGAGGACCATCTCAGAACAGCTCTCCCTCCTCCGAAGCTCCATCAGCTCCTGTAGGGATGCAGAACATAAACAGCTCCTGAAGCCGCTTGCCCTCCCCCAGGACAGCTCTGAACTAATATTTGCTTTAGCAAATGGCTGAGCTGTTCATCTCCTCTGGCGACTGGGATTTGTTTTCCTCTCAGGAAATCACTGAGGTTCTAAATTTGAGATGCTGACATCTGGAGGACCAGAGTCTCCTTTAGGGCCCCATGCACAGGGAAGCAGGGCCTAAGATGACGGGGCAGGAGCAGAGGCAAGCATTGACGAAACTGCCTGAGGTCCTACTGTATGCTGGCTGTTGTATATGTTGCTGCATTCACAAGAGCCCTGAAAGGAAGGGGTTTATTTCCTTCCTTGTTTCCAGGAACCTATTCCAAGGTCAAACTCCTGAGGGATGTTGAAGGGATTTGAACACCATTGGAGGCCCATATGTACACCAAGGTCCCCACACGTACAAGTTAGGGCTATACTAGCACAGCTGGCTGGTTGCCGGCCTTGGGGACCTCTATGATGAGACAGAGACAAGTCAGCTGGCCACTGCAGAGTATGGTGGCACACTCTTGTAATACTGGCTCTCAGGAGGCAGAGGCAGGAGGAGCTAGAGTCATGTGGAACTCAGCAGATGTGAATCCTGCAGGGAATATCTATACTGAAAGTCAAGAAACTATTCAAATGACCCAAAGCTGCAATGATTTATCAGAACATGAACTTGGATGTTCTTGAGGTCAAGTTTCAGGGTTATTTGGAATTATTGTTGATGATATTACATGACATCAGGGCTTTTTTTTTTTTTTTTTTTTTTTTTTTTTTTTTTTTTTATTCTACTTGACTTCTTCAGGTCTCCCTTGTGGTATCAAAATGGCTGCAACAGTTCCAAGTATGCATTCTCTATCCCACCACCTGAAGGAAGGATTCCAGCCTTTATAGATGTCTCAGGCCAGTAAGGAGCCTCCCATCTCCTAACCGCTGGTCACATCTCAATGGCCCAATTTGAATAACAGGGCATTTTAAACCAATGTCTTCACCTAAGGAAAAACCCTACAATGATTGGCATAAGCCCAGGTTAGGTGAATGTGATTCTGTAACAAAAATATCAGGAAGCTTATGGAGTAAAGAGAAGCCAGTATCAACTCTTAGCATCAATGTTGGGATTGGCACCCTAAATCAACATGGCTGTTACACATCATCACTTTACCTGCAAGTGAGGGATGATGGAATGTTGGGAAAGGAACCACTAGGTCTGCCACAAGCAATAAACAAGCTAATTGGAGCAGGGCCAGGAGTTGGGCATCTATATAGTGTGTATAAGAATTATAACTCATAGACCAGTGGTTCCTAACCTTCCTAATGCTGTGAACCTTTAATACAGTTCCTCATGTTGTGGTGACCCCCCAACCATAAAATTATTTTCATTTTTTTTTGCTACTTCATAACGTAACAGTTTGTTACTTATACGAATCATAATGTAATTATCTGTGTTTTCTGATGGTCTTAAGCAACCCCTGTGAAAGGATCATTTGACCCTCCCCAAAGGAGTCACGATCCACAAGTTGAGAACCACTGCTCATGAAATTAAAAAAAAAAAGGAGCCGGGTGTTGGTGGCGCATGCCTTTAATCCCAGCACTCGGGAGGCAGAGCCAGGCGGATCTCTGTGAGTTCGAGGCCAGCCTGGGCTACCAAGTGAGCTCCAGGAAAGGCACAAAGCTACACAGAGAAACCCTGTCTCGAAAAACCAAACCAAACCAAACCAAAACAAAACAAAAAACCAAACAAACAAACAAACAAAAAAGCATCACTGAGGCTGTATTTACATAAATCAAGCATCCCTAATTTTAACATCTGAAATCCTAAATGCCCAATCTCTGAAACACTGTGAGTGTCAATATGGATGGCCACAAGTCGAGCATTCATACCTGACATCAAATGATGGGTCAGACTCTACACACAGGGGCACCAAAATATCATGTACAATGACCATTAAGTGGTACATATAAGATGTGAATGAAATACAAATAAATTTGGAGAGTAGACTTGGGTCTTCGCTTCAGGATCTCGCATTATGTAGAGCACAACTACTTCTAAACCTAAGGGAAATTAAACCCCAACATTCTACCTCCAAGCATCTCAGATAAAGGCTACTTCTCCTATACAATAAATGCATGAATAAACGAGGGAAAGGGAAAGAAAGGTTTTCCTTAGATACAACACAAGAGATGTCAAATACCTTGTGAATAACTTGGTGGGCATGGCATACCAATGATTAATGTTCCCAAAGGACAACTTGTCCAAGTGTCTCCTGATAAGAAGTGATAAGGGGGCATAATGTCACTTTGGTGGTATTTGTACCCAAAATGCTTAATTTGAATTAATCATGAACAAAAATCAGGCCAACACAGCTTTGAAGACAGACTACAGTCAGCTGCCCACTGCAGGGTATAATAGCATACTCCTGTAATCCCAGATCTCAGGAGGCAGAATCAAGGAGGAGTGCAAGTTCAAATCCAGCTTGAGCTACACAATGAGACCTTGACTCAGATAATGTGGGTGTGCCTTTGAAAGCACACCAGCCCTTATCTCTTTCCTCCTTTGCTTCCTGATTCATGAGGTAAGTTAACTCCTGCTATGTGCTCCAGCCAAGACATGCTGCCTCCACACAGATCCAAAGCAATGGGGCCTGTCAACCATAGACTGGGAACTCCCAAACTGTGAGCCCAAATAAACCTTTCCTCTTTGTAAGTTAATTACCTCAAGTATTTCATTGTAGTAGCAGAAAACTGACTAGTAAAGCAATACTCTTCTAAAGTGTTAGGGCACAGAAGACAAACCAAGGCTAATTAAATAAAACCAAGAAGCTGTGACAATGAAATGTCACACAGGATCTTGAACTGGACTCTAGGCCATAGCAAAGGCATTAATGGGACCAGCAAGAAATTCGAGAAAGGTCTACGGTTTAGATAATAGTACTGCATGAATGTTAACTGCCTATTCATAAAATGGCCCTTGCTCATGTCTGATGTTAACATTTAAGAAATCTGGGTGAAGGGTTTATGGAACTACTTTATTCTGTCTCATAAGGGCTGTTTTTTTTTTTAAGTCCAGAAATGTTCCAAAATTGAAACAATACAATTTTTTTTGCAATAGAAACTTCCTTTTAAAAGTGTATAATAGTCAAACTCAAGTTGTTTGTTCTATAGTATCATCATTTAATACTCCTCCATCATACCCACAGCTTTAACACAATGTGTGACAGTGCCTCAAGGTGGTGGTCTGACACATAGGCATGTTCCAGGAGACCCGAGAGTGTGACACTCGTACTGATTAATTTTCATTGACAACTGGATTGGACTGAGGATCTCCTAGGGCATTGGTGAAGCACACACCTGGGTCAGAGGTGCTTAACTATGAAGGGAAGACCCACCTCTAACATGGAAGACACCGTCCCACACACACACAGGCTGTGCACCTGAGCTTGAAGGTGAAAAGAAGAAAGCCAGCTCGTACAGAGCTCGCCTCTGGTTTCTGGCTGCCATGGTGTGAGCCACTCTGCCCTACCCCACCTTCTCCCGAGGAGGGGAGTGAGAGGAGGGTGCAGGGTACAGGAGAGAGAAGAAGAGAGAAAACGATAAAAGTCTCAATCAAAAAGGAAGTAAAATGATGGGGGTCAGGGAGGTGCCTTCTGAAGGATTGTTGAGATTTGGCCAGAGACTCCGTGTTTCTCTCTGGCCTGCCAGGCAGGGTTTTCTAAAATGTGAAAGGGCAGGAGAGAAAGGAAGACAAAAGACTTAGAAAAATTGGTGAAGGGAAGAGGTGTACGTGGAGGCTAGAGGAAGCTAAGGGGGTAGGAAGGGAGGCCCTGAGAGGAGAACTCATGAGACAGGCAGAGAGGGACAGTGGCTTCTGTTAACTACCAGCATAGACAGGAGCCACAGAAAGCTGGGAGGGAGGGAGGGGGATGAGGGTGTTGGCCAGGATGGTCCCAGGCTGTGGGGTTCCTGGTCTATCAAGCATCTCTCTCAGCATCAGTGGGAACCAGCGCCGTCTCTAAGAAGCCTAGGGTCTGGGACACCCCCTACAAGAGTAGTGATGGCATCTGCAGGTCCTTAAAGATAGGTGTGGGGATTCAGCTTCTCTGGGGGGCCCCTCACTTGCTCCTCCAGAAACAGAGGGGTGAGGTGCCGCCTTCATTTCATGACTTCCTTCTGTAACCAACGTTTCTCCACACAAATCTGTCTGGCACTTATTATTTCTAAAAAGAAATGTATCAGAATTAATTTTATTTTGAGAATTATCTGAGAATTTCACAGCAGCTCTTGGGAACATCGGTAGGCTCCTAGGGGAGTTGCAAACGAGACTGGAAATCCTTCCGCAGCAGACACAAGCCATCTGCTAGCTTAGAAGAATGACTTCCTCTGCCACCTGAAGGGGTTCAGACCCCCAGGGATATCAGAGAGGCTCTGAATGGCCAGGTTGCCTCTAGAGGTGAGCACCAGGATGATTGTCCTGGTTCAATGCTTGGCTGTGGCCTGAGTCACACTTGGCTGTGGCCAGGCAGAGCCCACACTGCGGTCAGGCCACAGAGTCACAACTTCCAAGAGGAATCCCTGTCTAGCTTTGTAGACTCCCATCATCCCTGGGATCCATGCCCTCACCCAGGATCACATCACCTCGCTCGGCTTGCTTCCTTAGACCACCCAGTCAGGTCCTTCTCTGGGTCCATGGCCTTCCTTCAGCCACCCACCTCCCACACATGCTGTCATTTTGCAAAGATCAAGTTGCCAGTGTGAGAATGAAAACGGGGGTGCTATCCCCAACGGAAGTTCAAGGTCATGGTGTGTTTGGCTTTGATTCTTGGCACACCAGCCAGAAGGTCTGGACTCCCACAGCCCTGTGACTGATCTGCTCTGAGTAGTATATGTTGGGGTGTGCATTGGAGCCTGGAGCAGCACCAGGGGCAGCACCTGGGGCAGCACCAGGGAAGGAAGCTTAGATCCATGGCTGACAAAGGGATTCCCACACATGGATTGCTCTCAAAGGAAGCTTGCCCACACCACCCTAAACCCTTAGCAAATTGTGCTTCACATGCACATAACCTTGTCTCACTGGGGTTCTGGAGACATGTGGGGTGAACCCTGGCTAGTTTAGGTGATATCTAAAGAGACAATCCCAGAAAGGTGAATGACAGAGCACAGAGGTGTTATAGGATGACTCTGAAATCAGCAGACCCAAGACAAATAGCTTGAACCCAAGAATCCTCACACTTAAGAGGTACTGAGTTTCTAACAACCCCTTCCATGGCAAGGGGTAGAACCTCTGATCAAAAGGTAGTGCTAAATGCAAACTCCATAGAAATTACACACACACACACACACACACACACACACACACACACACACACACGTAAGATGGTATGAAAGGAGACATATATGACCACAGCTGGAAATGAGCTTGTCAGAGACCTGAACACTGGAGCTGGAGAGGTGGCTAGGCAGTTAAAAGCACTGGTGGTTCTCCCAGAGAACCCAGGTTCAATTCTGAGTACCCACAAGGCAGGCTCACAACCATCTGCCCAAGGGATCACAACACCAGTTTCAGGGGATCTGATAGCCTCTCCTGGGCTCCACAGGCAAAACACCTATACACATAAAATAAAATAAATCTTAGAAAATAGAGATTTGACTACCAAAGGGATTCTATGCAAGAAGAGAAGGTGCAAGTGCTCTTCCCTGATCCCTGGCCTCACTTTCCATGGTTTCAGTTGTCCAGAAATCTTAAATGGAAAGGTCATAATGTAAACATTGTAAGTTGTCAGTGACTTTGATTTATAGTACATTGTTATAATTGTTCTGTTTTATTAGTGCTCATTATTTTCTATCATGTTCTGTGTCTAATTGATAAACTTAAGCTGTGTGGGGCTGGGTATCTGAATCAGTGGTACAGCATCTGTGTAGCACAGCCAAGGTCCTATGTGTGATCCCAGAACTTCCAAACAAAACAAAGCAAGCTTTGTTTACACTGGAATAAAGCACAGTATTGTAGCATCTTGTTTGATCCACAGTTTCAAGCATCCGCTGGCCCTCCTGGAACACATCTTCATGGTTGTGTGTGAGCACTGTAGAAGGGGTCAAATTGGAGAGAGAGACCCAGCTGTCTGTACACAGAAGCATGTGAGAACCTGTAAGAGAGATGCTAAGATGGCCCCTTAGCATCTCTCTTACAGGAGCAGTAAATGTGGGGACATCAGTGGAAGGGACAGTGGCCTGAGTTAGTTGGTAGAGCTTTGAAGAGCAGGTTGTACCCACATGTAGAAGACCTGGTAGTCCTTGACTTCACTGCCTGGTGGCATTGGCCCACTCATACATACTCAGTGTTAGCTAAAAATAGCTCTTGATGAGTCTGCATCCAAGTCTAAGGGGACCCTCAGTTGTTGGGGTGACACTCAGTCACAGAGAGCACTCAGGCATCACTAGTTGTGCAGACTTCAACCAATTTGACTCCACCTAGAAGAAGAAAGGTGGCTTGGCTAGACTGAGGATCCTGAGATATCTAGGAAGCACCTATGACTTCTAGAATGAACTTTCACTGCCCTTGGTAGAAACAGACGCAGGCGACCATTCTTGAGATGGTCTGGGATTGTCACAGTCATAGAAGAGAGGACAGGAGAAAGGCATGAGAGCTCAGGCCTGTTCTCCTTGCCCTCTCACCCAGATGCCTGGGAGGCTTTCCTCACTTCTGACAGAGCTCCCTAAATGATCCCTTTTCGTCTTCAGAAATTCTTGGCATAATGTTAGCATCTTGAGGGACCCTCAAATGTGAAATGAAATCCTGGAGGTGAGCAGACCACAGCAGGGGAGATAATGGATTACATTCTCTAGATATCTGTTCCTGTTAGTTGCAAGCTAAGGTTTATACTGCAAATGTGGTTTGTCCATGAGAAGAGAGCACACAATGCAGCTAAATTGAAGTGCAGTTATACTGAGGCTCCCAGACAGACACAGGTCCTGTGAGAGTAAGGCATTACATTCATGCCACTCGCTGGGCTTCTCGCTGCTACCAAAGGGGAGAAGAGAGAAAAAAATCCCTGGATGATGCTCCTCTGCTCACTTGCACTCATTTACTTCAGAAGCTCCAGCTTCCAGGCCACAGCATTATTGCAGAGGACCCTTGAAACCGTATGCACCCCGGCACTCTCTGCAACCTGCATAATGAATGAAATGAATGGCGTGCTGACATAGCAATGCACATCAACGCTTCTAGTGGGCACAGATGTGCAGCTCTTTAAATGCAAAGTGTTTCCGCAATCAATAATTAATACAAATGCTGCTGCTAATACATGGAGTCTAAAACATCTTGTGACATACCAAAAAGGCTTCCTCATATCCCAGAATATCCAGTACTCCATCCAGAAAGGTCTCTATGTATCAAATGGCCATTTAGTTTGAGAAAAGAAAAACTGCAACCACATATAGTTGACTATGAGTAAACCTGAGAGGTCTGGGTGAGCCTGGTGGATGTAGAGGTAATAGAGCATGGGTAGATATTGCACAGATCCACAGGCATGGGAACTAAATCTGGGCGGCTATGGGTAAGAGTGCTGGTGGGCACGAGTAGGTATCACATGTGTAAATGAGTCTGGGTGGGTGTGAGCATTGCTAGTGATGGGAGGTTCATTCTGAGAGATACACTGTTTGGCACTTCTATCATTACGACATCAAAAAGCCATCAAGATGGTGCAGATAAACTATCTATTTAGGCTATGGAGTTTATGCTTCTCTGTCTCTCTTTCTCTCTCTCTCTCTCTCTCTCTCTCTCTCTCTCTCTCTCTCTCTCTCTGTGTGTGTGTGTGTGTGTGTGTGTCTGTCTGTCTGTCTGTCTGTCTCTCTCTCTCTGTGTGTGTGTGTGTGTGTGTGTGTGTGTGTGTGTGTGTGTGTGTGTGTAAAATTAAGTGCTGCTGGTGGTACGGCTCAGCACACTTTCTCACAGTATCATTTTCCAATGAGCAGAGCCTCTCAGAGCCACACTCTAAAATAAAAAGTGTAGTATAGTAAAGACATTTGCACAATACAGTCATTTATCATTATCGTCAATTACCATGTGCTGTATGTGATGTTCTGTGCTATATTGTTTATATGGCTGGTCGCACAGCAAATTTATTTACCCAGAGTCACCACAAAAAGTGAGGAATTGCACTATAATGGCTCCCATGTGGCCAGACAGTAGGAATTTCCCAGGTCCATTATAATTATTTTTATTGTTTTGAAACAGGATCTGATGTAGCCCAGGCTAGTCTCAAACTCATTGGAGAGCCATGCATGACCCTGAAGTTCTGATCTTCTTGACTTCACTTCCCAAATACTGGAACTGTAGGTGAGTGCCACCATTTCCTGTTTGGTGTACTGCTGGGGATCAAACCCAGAGCCTCATGCATGTTAATAAGTGTGCTGGCTAGTTTTTGTCACCTTGACACAAATGAGAGTCACCTGGGAAGAGGGGGGTCTCAGTTGAGGAATTGCCTCCATCAGATTGATTTATGGTAAACATCTTAGCTACTTTTCTAATGCTATACCAAGATACCATGACCAAAGCAACTAATAAAACAAAATGTTTAATTTGGGGCTCAGAATTCCAGAGGATTAGAATCTGTGGCCACCATGATAGGGGACATTGCAGCAGGTAGGCAGGCAGGCATGGTGCTAGAGCATTGGCTAAGAGCAGACATCTTGATGCACAAGAATGAGACACTGAAAATGGAATGGGCATTCAAAACCTCAAAGTTCACCACTGGTGACACATCTCCTCCAATAAGGCCATGCCTCCTTCCTAATCCTCCCCAAACAGTTCCACTAACTGGGGACCAAGTATTTAAATACAAGAGCCTATGGGGGGACATCCTCCTTCAAACCACCACAGCAAACCTGTGGTGTATTATCTTGATAAATAATTGATAGGAGGGACCAAGTCACTTGGGGTTGTGTCACTCCCTGGCAGGTGGCCCTGGTATTTATAATAAAGGTAGCCAAACTGAATGTGAGCCTGGAAGCAAGCCAGAAGTAAGATTCCTCTGTGGCCTCTACTTCAGTCCCTGCCTTGGGTTCGTGCCTCAGTTTTCCTCAGAGGATGGGCTGTGGCTTGGAAGTATCAGTCAAATTAACCCTTTCCTTCCTAAGTTGCTTTTGGTTGTGGTATTGATAAAAAAATAAAAAAAGCAAATTGATACCATAGGCAAGTACTTTACCAGCTGAGGTACATTCGCAGCCTCAGATCCATCAGAATCTGATGGGACCACCAGGGCATATGCACTGCACTGCTAACCAAACCTTCCTGTACATCTCAGGTCCACCTGCCCAAGGCATGGTGTTACCAATGGCGGGTTGGGCCCATTTCAATCAACAATCAAGACAATCCCCCACTGACATGACCACAGGCCAGTCTGATCTGGGTGATCCTTGAATTAAGACTATTCTTAGGTGAATTCAGGATTTATGAAGTCAACAGTTAAAGCTAACAAGGACAAGAGCAGGAGTCACAACATCCTTCGGGTGTCACGTCTCTAGTCCCTGAGATCCAAGCCCAGCAATAAAAAAGAGTAAGGAGGAAAGATGGCCCATTCCGAGTTAGCACACTTTGCGTTGTTCACTCTGTCCAGGTCCTGTCAGGGTCATGTCAGATACACTGCACAGAAGATGACCCTCCTTCCGCTTTGCTCACACTCTCATGGCAGGTCCCATGCTCTCAGAGGCCAGAACTATGAAGTTCACTGAGGGCTCCAAAGGCTCCTCTGTCTCTCTCAAGGCTTTACACAGGAAGGAGCAGCCATCATGACGTCAATCCAGAATTGGATCTACAGTCATTTGGTCTACTTCTGTTAGGGGCTATCTACAACCACTGTCAGTCAGGATTACACTTGATTGTCATTTCTCGTCCTAATGCTTGAAATTCTCCAATACATCTGTTTATCCAATTAATTGCGTTTCTTATCTGCTCTCCCCTGCTAGGTTGCAAGCTCTATGGGGTCAGCTGTTTTATTATTGTGTCCACTAACGAATGTCCAGTTCTTGTCATATAATTTTTTTTGTGGGGCAAGTGAAAGGCATTAATGGGTGCCAGTCTATACTCCTCACCCATCATTCATCCTCCTCTCCTCTGCTGCATTAGCCAGAGTGTGAGAGGTCACAGGCATAATGGCTAACTCTGAAATCTTAGGGGGTTACTGCAAATAGGATTTTTATCCATTCACATTATGTGCCCAACCAGCCAGTAGTGGGGGTGGGGGTGTGCACGGTCTTTATTTGCAATGGAGATGGTCACTGCAGGGACCAGGATAGACAGCAGGGTCACACGCTGGCTTTTCTATGCTTTAGCCCACAGAGACATAAGTCACGTGTGCTCACAGCTTATGCTCACATGGAGAACTGCCTTGAGACAGGGAGAGTCAGAGGGATTGTGAGAGGTAGATGGAGTATGGTCAGAGACTCTCTGTCTCTTCCATACCCTCTCAGGCCCTTTCATGTTTGTAGAAAACATATACAGCACAAAGGTGGTTTGGTTAGCAGTACAATGTATATACGTTCTGATGGATCTGAGGCTGGGGATGTAGCTCAGCTGGTAAAGTGCTTACCTATGTGAGCCTGCAAGCATCCTCCTCCATGGTTTCTGCCATTCTTCCTGGGATGTGATGTGTTTCTTGGTTGGAGATAATAATGTGTGGAATAGTAATCAGTTCTGACTTCAAGTTCCTGCTTGAGTTTCTGCCCTGACTTTCCTCAGTGATGGGCTGTAACCTATAAGCTGAAGTAAGTCACCATTTAGTACAACACAAAACTCTTGATTAATGGGATTGGACCGAAGGCCAGCCCTGGTCTCAGAAATAAAATGGATGCAATACTTATTTTTAAATTTGTCACAGGATTCAGGAATGTGAACTTTCACTTTGAAAGGTTAAATAATCCTTTGTGTTGGACATAATTATTAGTATGAAGTTGATAGTTCAGAAATTCTCTGGACATGACATGGATACCCTGGGCCTATTGTTATGGGCTCTATTACATCAGGAAGATGGCTATCAGAATTGGTGGGAATTGGGTAAAAACTGGTACAAGAAGTGGACATAGAATAATGAAGAAGCCTGAGATGGCCTTATTCACCAGTGTCATCCTGCATGAGCTTGGGCCTAGTACCAGGCACCTTCCATGCTGAAAATGTATGGCTCAGTATTTGTTCAACTTTAAGAATTGCTATAACCTCACTCTTAGTATTCACACCAGAGCAATAGAGTCGATTAAATGCATCTTCAATTATTCAAAGCTGCTCTTGCAGAATTATTATACCTAAATATTGTGTTTTAATGAACTGTATTTAATTTCTACCCCACCAAGTGTCTGCCTGTGTTACATCTTCCTCCCAGGGGTCTGAGACAGTCTGTCTGGCTTGGCAGGAGACTCGTGATTTCAAAGCCTCTTTTCACTGCATCCTCCTTCCTACTAAGTCAGGTCCATTTGTGCTCATAATGTTCTATCTAGAAGGCGAATGGGAGAAGAGATGGGGTATCACTGCTCACTATACAATTGGAAGATCGTGACCAGGGCAAAAAGAAACAGAAGTCTAGAAGTGGAGACAGGCAACTATGTGCTCTCTGAGCGCTTGAAAGGTTTTCTGGTTTCCTTCTGTTGCTGCGATGAATACTGCGACTGAATTTGCTGCGACCAAAGGCAGCTTAGAGGAGGAGAGGGTTTACGTCAGCTCATAGGGGAGAGTCTGGGAAAGTCAGTGCAGGAATTCAAGGATGCAGGAACTGAAGTAGGGACCATAAAAATACACTGCTTACTGACTTGCTCTGCCTGCTTTCTTCTATGACGCAGAGCTGCCTGCTCACAGGTGGCACTGCCCTGGGTGAGCTTGCCCTCCCACATCAATCACCAATCAAGAAAATGCCCCACAGACTTTCTACATGCCAATCTGATGGAGGCATTTTCTCAACTGAGGTTCCTCTTCCCCCCCCCAAAAAAAAAACTTGCACAAAGAGATTCTATGCAAAGAGTTCAGGGCTTAGAGTCCAAGAAACTGTGTTCAAAACTCAACTTTGTAAGGGCTGGAGATGTCACTCAGTGGTAGAGTGTTTGCCTAGCATGTGCCAGGACCTGCAATCAGTCTTCAGCACTGTTATAAACTTAGCTCTGGCACTCTGAGTGTGAGCTTTTAATGTCAAGCTCTGTACTTGGCATTTCTCATGTGTTAAATTGGTGTGTCCTTAGTTTTACATTCAATGCTTCTGCTGTCACTTCTACATTTAATACTAAACATTCCAAAGTGTCACACTATGCTATAATTACACAGTAGTGGATGATGATACTATCATGATGATTATGCAGTGCAATTAGATATTACAATATTAGGTACCCATTTTGTCAATGCAGATGGCCTTAAAAGGCCTAAATATCCCCTGAAATGGGGGAGAGGTTGGAGCCCAGGTCTACTAACCCTGGACCAGAAGCCAAGCCAGCTCTGCTGGGATCCACTGGCTTGTAACTTCAGTGTCAACAAGACCCAGGTGACCTTCTTGTGTCTTCACAATGCAAATGCAAATGCAAATGCATAAATCAATTACAGGTGGACAAATATAAAGTTCACACATCACAGATAAAGCACAGCAAACATGCTTTATCCCAAGTCCTTTCCCCAAAGGTACAACTAGCATCCTTTTAGATGTGATCTCCGGCAACTTGGGACTAGGACACGCTCAAGGAAAGAGGGCTTGTGTATTGCTGACCATTATTAGCTTATCTGCAAGTGAGAGGTTTCAGTAGGCAGCTAATCCTTAAGACATAAAACAAAATTGTGTGTGGTAGCACATGTCTTTAATCCCAGCACTTGGGAGGCAGAGACAGGCAGATCTCTGAGTTTGAGGCCAGTCTGGTCTACACAGAGAGTTCTAAGACAGGCAGAGCTACATAGTGAGATCCTGTCTTAAAAAGTGTGTGTGTGTGTGTGTGTGTGTGTGAGAGAGAGAGAGAGAGAGAGAGAGAGAGAGAGAGAGAGAGAGAGAGAGAGAGAGAGACAGACAGACAGACAGAGAGACTGAGAGATTGAGAGAGGGGGAAGGAAGGAGGGAGAGGAGAGGAGGGGAGAGGAGGAGAGAGGAGGACAGAAGAAAAAGATAGAGAGAGCAAGAAAGCAAAGAGAAAGTCCTGAGAACTGAGGTTATGTGGGAGATGAACTTTCCTATTCATAAGAACCAATACTTGGTAACACAGGTTTTCAATGTGTGTAGCTAGGCTCAATCCAGTAGGTGTGGCCTTTAGCAGAGAAGAGGCTATGGCAGGAAGCAGCTCTTGAGGACCTAGACCCTACAGGCTGGAAACCTGGGACCTCTGTCTTGGTGTGGTGATTCAGGGTCAGTTTTTCACTTTGGAAAGCAAGTCTCACGCTATACAGATGTAATAAAGGAAGTGATAAAGAAAATTCTAGAAAGTCAGAATGAACAGGTCCCTTTTTGCCACTTTTATCAAAGTCCTGCAAAGCAGGAATGAGTTCAGTCTGCCTCGCTGAAGAAGGTGTTCTCTGCCTATGACCTACAGACTAAATAGACTGAGAATCCCAATATTCAGATCTTCCCAGGGTTGAAAAATCCCAATTACTCAATTACCAGATATCTCAGGCCAAAAGAGTTACAAGTTTTTATTGAGAGACAGCAGCCTTTTCAAAACTTAACACTAGGGACTCCCCAAAGGGGTGAGCCTGCCAACACAGGTAGAATTTAGAGCAGCTTCTGCCATCAGCCTTGTCCAGGGATTCTAGTGGCTTTAAGGTCTTGCCTATGAAATTGAGAGAAGACATGAATGTGACACAGCCTAGCAAGTAGGATTCACAATCATTCCTAATTGGGGCCACTAATCAGAGTTATGCCCAGGCAATATTGACCAGGGACAGATAGACCTAAAGCTCCAATCTTCTGAGTTGTATTGTTGTTGTACAGAGAGATGCATGACAGACGAAGTGGATATAGACAGATGATGAATGATAGATGATGGAAGGAGAGATGGGGACATAAGTAGGTAGGTAGGTAGGTAGATACATAGATAGATAGATAGATAGATAGATAGATAGATAGATAGATAGATAGATAGATATAGGTAGGCAGGCAAACTCACAGAAAGATGGGTATAACTAGATGATAAATGATGAGAGATAAGCAGATGACAAAGTGGTTATAGACAGATCATAAGTGATGATTGATAGATAATGGGTAGATAGATGATAGATGGACTGATTTATTGATAGATAATAGATGGGTAAATTGTCAAATGATAGGTAAAGAAGAAATAAAAAAATCAAAAAGAAGGGAAGGGTAAGAGGTGTGGAGCTTAACCTCTAGCTACTGCTTTTTCTTGTTTGGTTTTCTCTAGCAGGGACTGTTTCTAATTCTGTTCTCCTAGAGTGCTCTGTAAATTACTGGTGACCAGGCTAACCCCACATGAATTCTGATTTATATGGACAGGGACAGGGGTAGAGTCTCTATATCACCATCATTGTAAGACTTCCACATGATCCCTATAGACAACCTGAACTGAGGACCTCTGGACCAGGGACCAAGCAGAGTGTGTTGAGTGGCAGAGGTTACATCCTTATCCCTGTACTTAGAAGTTGTTAAAGGTGAGGTTTTGAGGGTCTCCTGTAAAGATCCTTCACAAGATGAAGACAGTTTGCTACTATATCTAGTTTTAAGAGTATTTTAAATATAGGGATTAAAATTTTATTTTATAGTTTTTCTTGCTTTTCGAGCTGAAAGATAATTTTACATTGACTCTCCTTTATTCTTATAAAAAGTATTTATGGATTTATGGTTACAAGCTTCCCTTAGAATATCATTTTTGTCTATAACTCATAGATACTTTTGCTCTGTTTATATTTTTATCAATATATAAAAAGATTTTAATTTCTATTCTGATTTACCCTTCGGCTCAAAAGTAGCTCAAAATGTGTGTATGTATTTTCTAAAACCTTCAAGTAAGTGAGATTCTTCAATTGTTGTTTTGTTCTTAATATCCAACTCTATTGCAGTCAGTGTATGAAAATGCCCCATTTCTGCCCTTTAGAATTTATTATGATTTCCTTTGTGGCCTAAGCTGAGCTGATTTTTAATCTAAAACATAATTGCAAGCGGTGTGATGGAAAACTATTATTCTCTGTTTGGCACAAAGCTACAAAATCAAGCGTCTTTTATTCACTAACCTGTTTCCTTAATTACTTTTTGTATCTTTGATATGTCAACTTATAAAAGAAGTGTGAAGCTCTGCCCTGTTCCCTTCCACTTCTCTCTCACTAGTCCTTGTGGTTTCTATGGCTTTGTTTCAGTACGTCATGTCTATGTTACCGAAGCTTCCTGGATGTAGGAATGCTCTTTGGGCAGATAGAACTGATGGAAGGCATGTATGTGTATATAAGGGAGGAGATTGGTGGGCGTTGCAATTGTGGAGATAGGAGAGTCCCAGGTGTCATCGTGCAGGCTGTATGCAAGCTAGATTCCCTGTCCAGTCCAGAGGCCTCCAACCCCAGGGAGCAGATGTTATAACTAACTCTCAAACCAAATCCACAGGGCCACTGGGGCAAGTCCTGGAGTGTAAAGGCTGGGGGGACTGGGACTGTGATGTCCCAGTGAGGAGTGGGACTTTCACAGTGAGGAGAAAGAAGACTGTGTCCAGTTGCAGGACACAGACATGTTCCCCTTCCTTGACCTTCAGCCAACTGCAGGGTACCTGCCTACTTTGAGGACAGACTTCCCTTCCCTGGTCTACTCTTGTGGTGGTATTGTGTTCCCCAAAATATTGTGTACTCTAATAAATTTATCTGGGGTCAGAGAACAGACAGACACTAAATACAAAGGTTAGAAAATGGTGGCACTCACACCTTTAATCCTAGCATTCCAGAGATAGAAATCCCTCTGGATCTCTGTGAGTTCAAGGCCACATTGGAAATAGCCAAGCATGGTGACACACACCTTTAATCCCAGAAAGCCAGCCTTTAATCCCAGGGAGTGGTGGTAGAAAACAGAAAGATATATAAGACGTGAGGACCAGAAACTAGAGGCTTTTGGCTGGTTAAGCATTTGGCTGGTTAAGCATTCAGGCTTTTGAGCAGTAATTCAGCTGAGACCCATTCAGGATGAGGACTCAGAGGCCTCCAGTCTGAGGAAACAGGACCAGCTGAGGAACTGGCAAGGTGAGATAGCTGTGGCTTGTTCTGTCTCTCTGATCTACCAGCATTGACCCCAATAACTGGCCTCGGGTTTGATTTTATTAATAAGAACTTTTAAGATTCCTGCTACATACTCTGGTTCCCATACCAGTCTCACCTGGAGACATCCTCTCAGGCATACCCAAAACTGCACTTTCCTGCATTCTAGACACTCAGGTTGACACCTAAAATTCACACTTACAGTGATCCGAAGCCATTGGCACACATTCCTAGAGTCCTTCTGACAGTGAACAGTGCCCCAGTTTGCTCTCTGTTGCACTGAAAATTACAACTGGATACAACTGAATGCCATCATATGAAATAAACTAGACCTAGAAAGACAAATGCCATGTTTTCTCTAAAATATGAAACCTAGGTTTTTGGAGATGATCATAATAAGTGAAATAACAGACCTAGAAAGGACAATGTCAGGTTTTCTCTTAAATATAAAACCTAGATTTTACACACACACACACACACACACACACACACACACACAGAGAGAGAGAGAGAGAGAGAGAGAGAGAGAGAGAGAGAGAGAGAGAGAGAGAGAGAGAGAGAGAGAGAGAGAGAGAGAGAGAGAGAGAGAGAGAGAGAGAGAGACTGAGACTCATAGGCATATTATGTGACAATAGAAGACATGTTTAGGAAATGGAAAAGACAAGCAGGAGGGGAGAGGGGATGAAAGGAAATATGCTCAAAGTACATGATATACTCAAACAAACCCTTGACCCCACTTTGTGTATTATATATATGCCAATCAAATTATTGAGTTTCACCACAGCCAGGGCTACATAGAGAGACTCTGTCTCAAAAACAAACTAACAAACAAACAAACAAAACATTTTACGGTTCTGTTATGCTAGATGTTGGTTTTAAGATTGCCTCGTGTAGGGCCGGGCGGTGGTGGCGGCGCACGCCTTTAATCCCAGCACTCGGGAGGCAGAGCCAGGCGGATCTCCGTGAGTTTGAGGCCAGCCTGGGCTACCAAGTGAGCTCCAGGAAAGGCGCAAAGCTACGCAGAGAAACCCTGTCTCGAAAAACCAAAAAAAAAAAAGATTGCCTCGTGTAAACAACTATGCAAATATTTGGATAGTGTGAGGTTTTTCCTCCGTCTAAGAGTCACTGGCTTTTGATGTCATTTGAACCCATTATGGCCACTCAGACATTCCAGGATTTTCTGTTTTCTGTGCTGTCTTCTCTTCTTATTTTGTTTGGTTGACTTATTGGTTTTGTTTTTTTTTTTGTTTGTTTTTTTGTATTTTCTCCTTTATGGCTTTGGTAGAATTGGTCAAACTTGATTTTGTTTCTCTTTTACGTTTGATACTTCATATTATATTTCTTCTCCCATCCAGTATTCTTAGCTTTTCAGCATGGTACTTAAACTTACATTTTCCCCAGCATGGTACAAGCTCAAGTTGGTATCAGGACATTTTGACACCATCTCCCCCTTGCATTCTTCTTTCTCCTCAGCCTGTGTTACCCCTAACCCACCCCCCACCCCCCCCTGCTCCTGACCCCACATTCACTGGCATCTCTTCTGGATTTAATTGGGCCGCCTCTACGCTCATACTTGCTTCTTCTAATTACATACTCTTTCTTGGATATTTTTACCCCCTGGAAGTTGTAGAAAATACTGGAGGGAGCTTTGTTTTTAGGAGCTCAGTGGTCTATGGACATTTGACCATTTTCTTTTTTCTGGGAAGAAGACACAACTCAGCTATTTGTAACTATAGTCACCAAAGCTCTGGAAGGTCCACCAAAAGAGAAAGAGCCAGAAAGAAAGGGTGTGTACTGTTACCAGGCGAAGGCTTCTCCCCAGGCCTTTTCCAAGTTAAGGAACTCAGCTGAAAGGCACATGTTCTACATAGACCTTTATTTAACAAAAGAAGAACGCCATGATTGCCCCCTCCAGAGAGTCAGGAGGGCTAGCCAGAGGGGGGAGGGTAGCTTATTGGCTTCTGTGTTATGTATTTTTAAGTTTCTTGTGGTCCTCTCCCTCTTGGGAAGCCATTGTCAAGCTCCTTCCCTTGGGTACCATCTTCAACTCATCCAACTCTACTGTGTTTGTGGTTTTTTTTTTCTTCTCTACTTATCAAGATATTTGTTAGTGGACACATGGTCCCTGGGAAAGTATCCAGGCATGTGATTTTCTGATATAGCAGGAAGAACCTAATGGAAGCTTCACAAGAATTTCTAGCCACAAGGGGAAATTGAACCTTTAAGAGACCCCGCTATAAAGACACGGCTGTAGTTTCCTTGGTTACCTCAGACTTCCAATTGTGCAAATATACACATGGCATGAAATTTTATCATCTTAGCCATACTGAGTACACATTGCAGTGGCCTCTGGGATACTCATGCTTGTGCTGGCCGCCATCATCACATCCGTCCCAGAGCTTTTCTGTCTTCCAAGCTGAAACTCTGCACCCATAAATACTAACTGCACAGTCCCCACCACACCCCATGCCCACCGCTGGTAACACCATTCTACCTCTTTCACAGTAAGACTGACCACTCCCACTCCAGGCAGCCATGTGACCACTGACACTGCTGTTTTCTAACTGGACTATTTCATTCAGCTACTGTCTTGTGCTTTCTCCATGTTGAAACCTAGCTAAGACTTCCTTTATTTTTTTTTCAAGGTGGAATGACATTCTATTATAATAATATGCTATATTTTGTTTATTCATTCATCCATCAGAGGCCTTTTGGGCTGCTTCCACCTTTAGGGGACTGAAAACAATGCTGATAAGGATGTGAGCTGTGTTAGTTATTTTTCTCACTATGATAAAACATCTGACAGAAGGTGTTTTGGTTTGGGGCTTCAGAGGGATTTCAGAGGGTAAGACGGGAGAGTTCAAGGTGAGTAAAAGAAGCAGGGAATCTGTATTGCAGAGGCAATAGGGAACTGATCAAGCAAGCCCAAACCAGGGGCTAGCTTAACCTTCAAACGCTATTTCCTATTTCCTTCAGCATGATTCCACTTCCTGTACAGTTTCCACAGGCTCCCAAGATAATGCTACCTGCTGAACACCTAGTGATCAAACATGGTGGAGGGCATTGCACAACCAAGTCATAACACGGGCATCAGGCTGATTCTTCAGATTATAAAGTTCAAGCCCTTCTGAGGCTTATAATTTGTCCTCTTCAAAGTCCTTCTGTGTGTGCCTTTCAAATGTTCACTCATTGACTTCGGAGTCGGCTTTCACACATTGCTGGCTTCTGGTTGAATTCACACCTGGGCAAAGAGCTCTGTGGTATCCATGTGCAATAGTCTACACACACACACACACACACACACACACACACACACACACACACACACATGAGGATGACGTAGGTGGTGACTCTCTGGGAAGAGGCATTGACTGCACTTCTGGACACAGGGCTCTCTGGTTATGCTAGGTGTCATCACCTACCCCAGACCCTCTCCTGCCTCTCTGATCTGAACATCTGAACAGTTATACTGGTTTCTCCCACTTTAAATACAATACTTTCCTATGTTTCCTACAGAGAAATGGCACCTCCCATCAATCCCCTCTCTGGAGTTTTAAGGCTGTCATCTGGTGTCACAACACCCGAGCCTAACCATCCTTCTGACACCAGGCCTGTGTGTTTCAGTCTTCAACGCTGCTTTGTAACATTTCTCCTGCTCAGTCTAAGAGACTTCACAAGGTTCCTGGTGACAGCATCTCCTCCTCCTTCTTCCAGAATGTTTTGGAAGCTTCTAGGAACTGCATCTCAGAGTCAGGTCAGAAAGAAGAGGCAGAGGCCGCATGCACATTATCTGCCATCTTGAACTGGTTACCAAGAATGTTCTGAAAGTTTCTTACTCCCAGACTTCTGTGCAAACCAAGAAAACCTGTTACTTGGGGAATGAACAGACGCTCCGGCACCCATGTGTTTGTCTTTGTTACTGCAAACACGATTTTTCTTTTCTTTTTTTTTTTTTTTTGGTGGCCAAATATTTTGACAAAAGTGTTGCAATTTCTTTCGTGTACTCTAAGGAATAGCTTTTCTTAAGCCCAGACAGTCTATGGATAGCAGCTGGCCTAAAAGTATGTGTTCCTTTGAGTAGCTTGAGTCTCCCCTGACCTACCTGCTACAGAGGTTTTTGTGTACCTACACAGCCAAGAGAAATCTTTTTTTTTTTCTTAGCAACTAGTTAAGAATCTCTGTTGGCCCAGGAAACCTTTGTAGAGACAATTCCTGGAAAATCCTACCATGTACAGACTGAGGACCCAGAGAGAGAGAGAGAGAGAGACAGACAGATAGAGACAGAGACACAGAGACTCTCTCTCTGTTCCTGTGGTTTTTTTGTTAGAGCTGTAAAAATCAAACTCACTGAACAAAAGTTACAGAAAGAAGGGAGTTATTTATCTGTGTGATGAACATGCGCATGGGAGGGCTCTGTGAGGAGTAACTCAAAGGGTTAGTGGGATTTGTATGAAATGCAATTGATTTCTTTGGGAAAGACAAATGGATTTTTTAGGACTGTAAACAGGAAGTAGAAAATCTCTGACAATATTTGACTTTTCAGGTATGAGTGGTCTTTCCACCTTCTTCAGGGTCCTAAAGCCCATATGGAAAGGCAGCTTATGGTGATCTTATTTCCCTCCAAACTTGCTGCTTTTAGGCAAATAAAGGAAGGGGATCTTTTATCCTGCGTTTGTTGACTATCAAATATCTTTCAGTTCAACGTAACCTTTGTACCAATGCTGAAGCCTTGGGTGTGTTCCTACTCCACCAGCAATGAGTTTTGGCTGCAGAGATGGGCCATTGATTTCCTCTTCCATCTCCTCCTCCTCCTCCTCTTCCTCCTCCTCCTCCTTCTCCTCCTCCTCCCCACCACCCACCAAAAGGAAAAGAGAGTGGGAAAGGACAGTGAAATGAGGGAAAGCTTCGGAGTCTGCAAAACCATTGCACTCAAAATCCGCCGCTGGGAACACTCTTTAATGGAAATGAAAGCAGGCTGAGGTTCACATCCCAGATGGCCAGAGGCTGCTGGCAGATAAAGACAGAGGAACTAGACCTTAGGGATTCTCCGGGACCCAGGGAACCCATGGCTTTCAAAAGCTGCAGATGGAGAGGGGTGGACCAAGTTTATCTCATTTTCCAAGAGCTAGTGAATCCCAGCTGGCCAGGGAGGTATGCAGATGTCAACTGGGACTCCCTCTCTGGGTGGAGATTGAGCTGACTGTCCAAAGAAGAGACTAGTCATCCCCCTCTGTGCTGCCGTCTCCCTGGAGATGCATCCCTCTAGGGACAGCAGTTTGGGTTTCCAAGGATTTTTTAAATGTCCTTGAACTGCTGCATTTCAACATTTGGACTCTGTGTCCAGCACCCCACCCCCCCCCCCCCCCCCCCCCCCCCCCCCCCCCCGCCACCCTTTCTGTCACTACTTAGGAAGAATATCTTTTGTCGGACCAAGTTTCCAATGGTAAGATGAAGAAAGTTCTGGAAGTTCTGAAGACAGATAGTGAGGTTTGTACCACAATTTAAGTCTTCTTAATGTCACAGAACTGCACACCTACAAATGGCTAAAATGAAAAAAAAAAAAAACTGCTTTGCCTATTTTACCACAATAAAAATTCCTTTTTCTGATTTTTAAATGGCTTTTAGAGATGTAGACTAAAATGCACGTAAGTTCATGATTTGAAGCACACTGGGCACACATATTCAAATGGTAAGCAAACTCATCACCAAGAAGTTCTCCCTGCTACCTGCCACCCTTTTCTTCCTCTTTCCAAGCTGTGGCACTCATCAGCCCCTGAAACAACGGGTCTGTATTCTATTGTTGTGAACTGGTTTACATCTCTTGTCATCATGCGTGGGTGAAGTGAAGGGCACCTACTCTTCCTGGCTGTCACCTTCTGTTTGACAAGAGATTCATCCAAATCACTACATTTACCAGTAGTGGGCTCCTATTTATTGCTGGCCAGACTTCTAATGCAGGGCTGTACTACAACTTACTTCATGCATCCATCTGTTACATATTTGGCCTGGCTTGAGTTGTTTTCTATTAACCACAAAAACACAAGGAATATTTATGTACATGTCTTTGTGTCTACATAAGCTTTGTCTCTTCTTTTTGTAGGTAAATAGTTGCATGTGTTTGATGTTTTAAGAAAATGACAATTTTCCAAAGAAAAATTCTTAAACTGATTTGCATATATTTTCTCTTAGGCTGTGCCAAAGTGAGCTTTAACTGTCGACCTCAAGTACCCTAGAGAGGAAGTCTCAACTGAGGGGTTGCCCAGATCAAATTAGCCTGTGGCTATGTCTGTGAATAAACATTTTGATCATTGATTGGTAGAGGCCACAGTGGGTGGCCCCATTCCTTGGGCACATGGTCCTGGGTTATTTGGGAAAGCATGAGCGTGAGGGACCCAGCGAGCTTCATTCCTCCATGGTTTCTGCTTCAAGTTCCTTCTTTAGTTCTTGCCCAGACTTTCCTCAGTGATGGACTTGACCTGGAATTGTGAGCCAGAGGAAAAGCTTCCTCCTTTCAGCTGCCTCCTCAGCTTGTTTTTCTCTTGGCCACACACAGAAAGTGGGCTGAAACAGACACACCTGGGCTTGAACTATGGTCCCAGCATGCTGCCAGTCACACGACCCTCAGTAGATCATTTCATTTCTGTTAGCTTCCCTTTTTTCTGTTAATGTGAAAATAGAAATGCCCGCCTTGTGGGAATCGTGTGCAAATGTACAGAACGTACCAGCAGACACACGGCAAAAACATTCAAGACACAAGAGTAGGGGCAACTTTCTCAGTCCCAGGCACCTGGGGCTGTAAAGCCCACTTGAGGTCACGTGTGTGTGTGTGTGTGTGTGTGTGTGTGTGTGTGTGTGTGTGTGTGTGTGTCTTCAAACAGATCTCCCTAGATTTTCTCCGGGGAATTCCATTGTTACTGAGAGGAAGCAGAAAGTCAACAGACTACACACCGAAGAAGTCATCCCTAGAAAACACAATGGCTCGTCTTCAATGTCAGCTGGACTGGATTAGGATCACTTAGAAAACATACCTGTGCCTCTGTCTGTGAGAATGTTTCCAGAGAATGTCCCTGAGGAGGGAGAGAAGACTGACTTGAATAAAGGCTGGCTGCTGGGACTGAATAAGAAGAAAAAAGGAAAGAGCAAACTAAGTTCCCGCACCCACCTCTCTGCTTCCTGACTGAGTTGACCGACCAGATGCATTCTTGCTGCTGGGCGATGGACTGTGCCTAACTTAGGCAAAACAGACTCTTCCCCTCTCTCTGAAATTTCTTTTTGTCAAGATGTTGTCCTAGCAATGGGATAGTAAATAATGCAGAAAATCAGCACGTCTGGGGCTGGGGATGTAGCTCAGCAGGAGAATGTTTTCTTCCCTAGCCCCCATGAGGCCCCGGGCTTCCTTCTCAGCACCAAAAAAGAAAAGAAAAACTCAGTAATCTGCAAGGATTGGTATATTTGTTGGAAAATGTTTTATCTTGCTGGCTACGTGACCTCAAGCAAGTACACAGACAGTGTAAACCTTCGTTTCCTCCTCTATAAATGGGACAATAACCTCACCTCACAGGGCTGTCCTAAGACTGAGTGACAAACCAATTATATACAAATTTCCACCACGTAGTCCAGCATGCAGCGAGCACTCAACAGATGAGAGTCCCTATCACCTCCAGTTTTCTTTCCATCCTCAGTTCACTGGAACAAAATTAGGAGTTACCCTTCCCCATCTGGGAGTCCGGGGTCCCATCCTGCTCCTTAAAATGAAGCTATTGTGTTCTGCCTCCTGCTGCTTTATTTCTGAGAAAGTCCCGCCCTCCCTCTAGACAGAGCTTGCGTGGCGAGCAGAGACTTCTGTCCGACCCCTGTCTGTCTGCCTCAGACTGCCCACTTCACACTAGGTACACAGTAAATGTGCATGAATTAGGTGCTGAATGAATGAATAAGTAAATGACATTGCAGTTATGACAGAAGCTGTGAGGGAAAATTAATTTGCAGATGGAAATATTACATTGTGTACCCAATCTTGCAAAACAATGAGGCACAGCTTGCAGGAGTTTCAAACACTTTTTCAGAAATTTAATTGCCAGTTAATTTTCCTGCAAAACACAATAACCTCTACAAGCTGAAGGAAATAAAGCGCAGCTCTGGAAACCTCATTAGGCTCTGCCTCAAACCGCACTGGCTTTTTCTGCGTCTGAAACCCGAGGATACATGCTGCTCTAATTGGCACTGTCTTTGTTCATGTGCGAGATGCTTTTGTTCTACTTCCTTCCCTCCTCACATCCTGCTCAGATCTAACCTGGGACTACAGAAGTGGGAGTAACCTGGGCAAGCCAATCCTGATATCTCTGTCACAGTGTTACCTCATCATTAGGGTTCAGTCTGAGACCACATTAGGGCTCAATCTGAGACCACAGTCAGGTTTTATTCTATGACTGTTACAGTTTGATTGGAAAATGTATGTCCCCATGCCCCCCACCCCATGGCTCCTATATTCAAACCCTTGACCAACCCCCTTGTGGCACCAGTTTAAGAGACAGCAGAACTCTTGAAAGGCAAGGCCTAGCTGGAGGAAGTGGCTCTCTGAGGAGGCAGGCCTTGAGATTTATACACTGACTCCACTTCCTGCCCCGACTCTACTGCCTAATCCTCTGAGATGTGAACAAGCAGCCTTTTGCTTCTGCAGGCAGCAAAGTAAACTGTTTCCACCACCATGCCCTCCCCACCACGAGGGACTGAACCCAGACACCATTGTCAACATGAACTCTTCTCCTATGCAGTTCTTCTCAAGTATTTGGGCATAGCAATGAGGAAATCCGCTAACATGGGGATCAAGGATCAGGACTCAGTCTGAGACCGCCATCCAGGATCAGTTGTGACTATATTCAGGCATCAGTCTGGGACCACGATCAGAAACACAGCCTCAGCATCCATTCATGTTCACCATTATTGTCTCTCTCTGACACACATGCACACACACTGTGGAGCTACAATTCAAACTAGAATTGAGCCAAATATTACACAAACAAGAGATTCATTCCACACTGCTCAGTGAGTAATTATTAAGTTAAATTATGTTAGATCGATCTCAGAACTCCAAGATGAGGTAGTACTGGGCCAAAGAGGAGCAGGAGGATACCACATGTCTAGAGAGAAGGGACCCAGAATTCAAGGGCACCAGAGAGAGCTGAATATTGTCTTGACCCACTTAAGTAGCTCTTGGCCAGAGAACTGCATCTGTCACCTTCAGTCACAAGGTCACCCACATAGAGATCTCAGAGCCCCAGACAGCCAGCCTGGAGACGTGATCCCTCCAGCCAGATTGTACAAGCTCCAGCACCGGCTGTCACCTGCCCATATCACTGCTAAGTGGGTCAGCACTTTCCCATCACTCTGCTGATCGACAGTGTGTAAAGTGGCTGGGATACCTCAATGACCACAGCTCAGAAGCCACAGTGTCAGCAGCGAACTTGCACCTGCGGCAACATAGTAACTCTGGGAAGAATGTTCAATCTCCACCACCCCCCTTTTGGGGACATCCGTGTGTGTTTTTTAACATGTGTGAGTGTGCCCCTTGGTTGGTCTTCCCTCTCTGCTTCCTCCAGTGTCCTGTGTGAAGGACACTTTCAAGATGAGATGCAATGAAGCTAGACACAAAATTAATCAAATATGACAAACTGGATGCGGACTGCAACCCGTCAGCTGATATTCACCTCACTGGACTGGAATTCCTTGTTTACTGTTTGCTGTGTTTGTGAAGGGGCAGCATTAGGGTCAATCTTTGGAATGACAACTGGAGAGACAGGCAGGGAACGCCAGCAAGGGCAGATCCAATACTTAAATTCTCCAAGATTCCTATAGGCTAGTCATAGTGTGTTCCATTGGGTCTAGTATGAAGTGTTCCTCACATCCCTGAATATGCTTGTTGCCAAGGGCTCTTTCTGCTAACAGTGTTTCCTCCCAACGCAACCGAGGCCAGAGGTTGAGTGAGGTATGGGACCCAAGGGTCAGAAGAAATGAAGCTCGTCTTCTCTGCTTGCTCAGCAGACAGCCTGTCTGCCAGGGGAGATGCTGAGGAGAAGTCCCTTCCTGGGTAGTGTCCCACTTCGAAGCTAGGTGCACAAGTGGGTAATCATAAACTCCCTCTGCAGGGTGCATCCTCTTCGTCATTCCAGGAGGGTCATTTGTATCTAGGGAACATCAAACAAACTGGCTCCGTTTGGTTTATGGGCCATAGAGGGATGGTAAAGGTGAAACAAATGGTTTGGAAAAAGCGTAGTGCTGGGAGTTACCTAGAGAAACAGTATCCTGAGCCCACTGAGCATTCCATTAAGGCCAGTCCTGCTGAAAGGCTTTACTCTGTCCTGGTCACTGCTGCAATCTGGCCATCTCTGTCCTGAAAATGGAACGGTGTTCATGCTGGTAATAGAGACAGGACACACTCATCTGCTGCACAGGATATGCTTAATCACGCGTAGGCAGGAGGTAAGGTAAGTAGGTAGGAAGTATGTCAGAATGTATCCTTGCCCCTGACTGGATGGAGGCAGGAAGTACATAGCTTTGTGGGTTTTGCCTTTATAAGCCCCTGACTAACTCACTGCCATACTCTGGTAGTCCTGGGTACGGAGCTGGTATCCACTTGGCCAGTATTTTATAAAGCTTGCTTCAATTTTGGTTCAAAAGTTGTAGTAGTGGTCTTATTCTCACTGGGATTAACATTGTGTGTGTGTGTGTGTGTGTGTGTGTGTGTGTGTGTGTGTGTGTGTGTGTGTTGTGTAAGTTTTATGTCCTTGTCTCTGTATTGTGGCTATGAGGGCAGAATCCTGATTCAGAAAGTCTGGATTCACATCCTGTGCAGCATTGTGAAAGCTGCTTCCTTCTCAGGGCTTCTATTTCCTCAGTCATAAAACAAACTCACAGAGAAAATTACCATGTGTTTTTCTCACATGTGGGCTCCAGGTTTTACATCCATATGTCCGTGTACATACATTTAGAGATGGCATATATAGTAGTTAATTTTGATTACCAACTTGATGGGATTTGCATTACTTCTGGACATATTTGTGAAGGATTCTCCAGATCAGTTTGAACCCCCCCCCCAAAAAGGAAAGACCCCCACACACCTTAGTTTAGACCATCCTCATGATCTGGAATGCTCACTCACTGACCAGCACCAAGATGGCAAGGTTGGTGTCCACAGCCGAGTCAGCTCTGTCCCACAGTAATGACTGGAGCACATAGTAGATACTGAAAGCCGCCCAGAGAGGATTTAAGACACATGGGAAGATGTGAGATGCTTCTGTGTCAGTACAAGGCCATTGCATTTAAGGGACTTGATTGCTCATAGACTTTGGTTTTGTGCAGCAGAGTAGAGACCGTGGTTCAACTGTCCACAGTAAACATCTGCTGGTTTAACAGCTCACTCTATGGTATTTATATGCCTACTTGCTTACTTCCCAGACAGATCTACTTCTAAAGCTCCTCAAAGTCTTCTGTGTATTTTTGGCCCCTGAATCAGGACTTTACACACAAAAGAGAAAGATGAGAGATTGACTCATATTGAAAAAAACAACTTATTTTTTAATCTTCATCTCTCAGCCTTGATAGCATATGAAACCAGTCAATGTGTAAGATGGAAGTCAGCGAAGGTGATGTCGGAATCCAGACTTGGTGAGCTGAGTGTTGGGATCCATTTCAGGCCTTGAGATTGTCAAAAGCATTCCCTGGGGAGCCACTGTCTCAGCCACCATCTCATTACACAGACCCTAGGGGAAGCTAGGCATTTGCTTCGGAGATTTCGCCCTCTGTGGTACTTAATTAGTCATAGCTCACAGTAATTGGCTTTTCTCCTCAGGATGATATTATCCAAGACCTAGGCCAACACAGGCTGCCTGGGAGAGAGCTGTCAACCAGTCCAAACCCCTGAGGTCTTCATGAGCTAAGACAGAGTCCAAATGGGGAAGGGGCTGGAATGTGTTTCTTTCAGATCACAGGTTGGAATTTCACAGCCCATTTTCTTGAGCATAAAGGGAAGAAAGACAAGGATAGGATGGTTTGGCAGCAGATGGTAAGCAGGATCAGTGGGGGGGGGGGGCGTATCTTTTGGGATAGAAAGAAGAGTGGTAGAGATGCCTGCATCAATGGTGATACTGATCCTCACCTGCCTGGAATGTCTGTATTTTCTGATCTCAGAGGCTTCCTCCAAAGGGAGCTGGGAACTAAAGAGCTGTCTCACATCTTTGTCTGAACCAGCACCAATCAACAATCAACGCCCTCAGAAAGCACCTGAATAAAAAGTTAAGCAGGGTCTAGCTGGGTTGCCATTCAGGACCATAGCAGGGAGCCAGGTGGTCATGGCAGTGGGACTGACTCTCACAGGGGACACTGCAGAGCTGGGCCAGGAGGGACCATGAGCTGTGGACCATCAGTCTTCCCCAGGAGACAGGAATGGGGATCTGTCAGTTACCACAGAACAAGATGGCCTCTGCCCATGGAAGCTTTTTCCTCTCCTCAGCCGTGACAAGATCACCTGAGACCTATTTACATCCCGAGTAACCCGACATGATGCAAGGAGAAAAGGTAAGCCCTGGTTTCCAGTTGGCCTTAGTGGACAGACAAGCCTGAATGAAGTGGCATTCAACAAATTTCTCCACACTCTTCAGAGGCCCGAAGGAAGGTAAAGGCTTAGGAACTGTCAGAAATTGGAGAAGACTAAACATATGTGGCTACCAAATACAGCACAGGATCCCAAGTTAGATCCCAGACCAGAAGTTAGGCATCAGTGGGAACTGGAAAAACTGAATAAAGTCTAGAGATTAGTCATCAGTCACAAGTGAAGTTTCTTATTTCAATAACTGTAGTGGTTGTGGAAAATATTAGTGGGGGCTGAGCTGAGGATGATGTGTGGGCTGTTTTGGTTGGCTGGTGTTTTTTCTTCCTTTCTTTTAGTAAATTAATGGATCTGACCGAGATTTTTGTTTTTACCGAAATAAATTCAATTATTTGATCTTTCTCCCCAAACTGAAAACCAAGATCATTATTCACAAAACAACATTAACTAGTAAAAATGAATGATTACAGGAGCCCACCCCGGGAGATGCTAGCCAAAGGATGGAGAACGCCATGTAAATAGGAGGAAAAATCAGAGCTCCATTGTATTAAATGATGACTGGTTAACGACACTGTCCTGCACTTGGAAAATGACTAAGAATGTAAATTTTTCAGTGCCCTCATCACAGTTGGAAGTATGCAAGCCAATTCATATGTTAATTAGCTCAATTTAGCATTCTATAATGTATACACACTCCAAGACCTCAGGTATACAATGCATGCATAGAAACTTTGACAATTTAAGAGCAATTCAGCTTATTTAAATGTGAATATGGAATAAGCTAGACACTGCTGCCCACTGATGGCCCTGAAGACCTCTGTGAAAATGGAAATTAACAACTGCTCAGGAGCCTTACAATCTATGGGCACCCAACCCCAGCTTCCTCCCGGATGGAACAGAAGGAGGGAGGGGATTTAAAAAGTGAATCATTTTCTCACCCTGTGATGCAGTTTTAGTGTCTTGTCTGAGAGCCTCTAGTACACATATACTTCTCCCACTAGGAAGGGGAGAAAACACAGTGGTCCTGGGGCTGAGGGACAGGTCAGCAGTCCCCACTGGAGCACAGGAACATCACAGGTTTTCCCTGGTACCTGGGACACCAGGTTCCCCCCACCAGTGATGAGAGTCAGAACAGTATCCATAGGATACTCCCATAAATAATTTTTTTAAAAGATTTACTTATTTATTATGTATACAGAAGAGGGCGCCAGATCTCATTACAGATGGTTGTGAGCCACCATGTGGTTGCTGGGAATTGAAATCAGGACCTCTGGAAGAGCAGCCAGTGCTCTTAACCTCTGAGCCATCTCCCCAGCCTCATAAAGAATTTTTTTAAGTAAGCATATATATCAGTCAGCTATTGCTCCATAACAAACATCTCAAACTTAGAGGCATACAACAATAATCACTTACTACCAGGCACAAAACCTTGTACAGTTATTTGGGACAGCCTGGGACCCTCACAGGTAAACTAGAACAACTCTGACCTGGTCCGTCATTCTCTGGGGACCAGTCATCTGTCTGGGGCTTGCTTTTCCTCTCATGATCAAGGCAGAGAGTGAGAGGAATCTCCAAGGAAACACATCTCAAATCCTTGTTCATGTCATATCTCTAACATTCTGTTAGCCAGAGCAAGCCACGACCAAGCCCGGCACCAACTGGGTGGGAGAGTGGTCTTGGAAGGAAGAAGGAACGGATATTGGCTGAATTTTTCTAAAAGCCATCCATATTTTACAGATGTGTGTCTTTGAGTTTCATATGCCACAGCTCACGTGCAGGTATGGAATATGTAAATAATCTTAAGGACAGGGTTAATGATGGGCTGTCTCTAAAGAGAAGTGAGAGACAGGCCAGCAAGGAGGAGGCTTCACTACTATTAAATCTTTGGATTTTGTAGTTTTGTTTGTTTGTATTTTGTTTTTCTTGGGGGTGGGGGTTGTTATTGTTTGTTTGTTTTGAGAAGTGAAGCCCCAACACTATCTCCCAAGGCATTTCTATAGTAATTTTCTTGCTTGATGTCCCCCTAGGATGGTTGTGAAACAGGCAAGGAGGGGATTTCAGCTCACCATTGGAAATGAGAAGGAATTTCAATCCCCGCAGGTTAGAAAGATAAACCATGTCATCCCTACACTCAGATCAGCAGCATGCTGCTGCCCCACACTGTGGTGGCAATCCAGTGTCCACTGGCACCATCCCATGCTGGACTCCCTGTGAGGACATTAAGCACATGCATAAAGCACACAGCCCTGGGAGAAACAGGGTGTGATAAATCCCCTAGAGATCATCTGGTCCAACCTGGGCATTCTACATGTTTTACACATGGGGTGAAGAGAGGCCATGAAGTAGCTATCTTCATCTGTCTCCCCTTTTTCTGGTGAAACCTTCACATCTGCCTGTGGGGAAGGTTTCTCAACCTGTGGTTCTCGACTCCTTTGGGAGGTTCAATGACACTTTCACAGGGGTTGTCTAAGACCATCGGAAAACAGATATTTACATTACAATCCATAGCAGTAGCAAAATTACAGTTGTGAAGTAGCAATGGAAATAATTTTATGGTTGGCTGCCACCACAACATAAAGAACTGTATTAAAGGGTCGCAGCATTGGGAAGGTTGAGAACCACTGGCTTAAAGGATTGAACACCTTGTGACATCATTTTGCAGAGCAGGGAGCAGGAGACAAAGGCTGGCTGATAAGTTCAAGCTCCTCCTTGGCTTGGCTGGCAGGAATCTGCAATCTGACTGGAGTAGCTAGTTGAGTTCTCAGAAAGCAAGAAGCACTCCTCTCCGGAAAAGCCAAAGGACTCTGCACCACCTGGGTGGCTTGGTGCTTGCTCTATGATGGGCCGTGCTAGCTGCAGATGGCACAAATCTTTTCTCTATAGCAGATTTCATGTCTGAGCTGGGGTGGCGTGTCTCAAGCTTCTTCGCTACTCAAGCCATATGCATCTTCTTGCCAAAGTCCGGTGCCTGCAGAAGGGCCCAAGTGGCTGCCTCCTTGAACGTCTACCCCAAGTCACACACTCCGAGATTGACTTTTCAGCATCCGAGACATCCAAGGAAGAAAGCTTTTCCTCTTGCCCGAGTGCCTCATTTCCCTTCTCACCATTAGGCCCACTCGGAAGGCAACTAAGAACCGCATGGGAGGAAATGAAAGCCGGAGCCAGATGCTGGTGAGCTAGCCGAAGTGAGTGGGACCCGCGGAGTCCCACTTAAGCCATTTTCAACTTTGCGTTGAAATGGAAGCGTCTGTGAGCCGCGCTGAAAGCTCCTGCAATGAGTAATGTCGCAGAGCGAGCACTAGGAACAAATGGATGCTAATTATTTTGTGCAAGGCAAGACACGCGGAGAATTTAAACAGGGAGTCTGACAGAGCAGATGGTGTGGAGTTGAGGAGGAGCTCAGGGAGGCCGGGCTGCGCACTTCGTGGAAAGGGCTGCCCAAGGCACTGATCGGCCTGATACCCCTCCGCACAATCCCCAGCCTGCATTCCGGCTCCAGGCCCCTGCTGTCTGTGCAGCTGGCCAGAGCTGGGCTTGACAGCTCCTCTGTGCAGTGGGAAATCCTGGAGGCTGGAATAGAGGGGGACACCCAGCAGCTCCACAGGGAGCCTGATCAGGAACACCTCAGGGCTTTGGGGACAGCTCTTTCTTGCTTCCTACTCCCTCACCAGAGCTGAGCCAAGGTCCTGTGGTTAGTTCTTCCTCTGAAACCCTCCTACCAACCTTACATGCCACCCCTCAGTGGTCTCAGTCCTGGTGATTCTGTCTTCTGAGGATCATTGTTCTCCCAGCTTCCTATGGACCTTCCTGGTTTGATGTCACATCCTCTCTACAGCCTCTCTTGTTCCCCTTCCCCCAGCACCCCAGCTGGGATCACCCAACTGCCTGCATCTGTTTACAGACCACCACTCTGAAGTGTATAGCAACTGAGTCTCTCCAGGACTGGGGTCTGACGAATTCACCCCAAGCTCCACTGGAGTTGGGTTTTGGACTTTGCCAAATGGAGCAGAGCTGGCCCCTGGAGGGCAAGACTGGCCCATGGCTGTTCCTCAGCACACAGACAGCAGCCAGGCCACCCACTGAGAAGAAGTGGGACATGAGGAAGCTGTGACTCCCCTCAGTCCTCCATCTACTCAAGACACTTAGCCCCCTGGCAGTCAAAGAAGCAACAGGGCATAGTTTCCCTGGATGAATCCTCAACGACCCAGAGCCCACACCTGGGTGGGGTGGGGGGAGCAGGTGTGGAGGGAGATAGCCAGGCACAATGAGAGGAAGAGACAGTTTCAGACAGAGTTGGGACAGAGTCAAGTCTCCCAATAATCAACGCTCTGTCTCTTTGTCCACATCATGGGACAAACTGGCAGTCACAGATGCATGGCATTTGTGTCAGGCTTGAGGTGTGCCTGGGGCGACTGTGAGCACTCCACACGGATTCACCCCATTGGTCCTCTCCATGCTCCTGTGAGTCTGGTGACTATAGCCATGAGCCTTTTACAAATAAGGAACCAGGATGAGAGTGATTAACTTGCCCAAGGTCACACAGCAAGTAAGCCCCAGAGCTGGGGCGGGAGTTGTGAGTGCATCTGTGGCCACAGGACACAGAGATTATTAGTGCCAGTGAGCTCAGTCACTTGTATGTGTAGGAGTGCTTGCCCGAGTGGGCTTCCCTGGCCTCCAAGAGGATGCCCAAGGCAGAGATTAGCTTTCCAGAGAAACAGATAACCCAGATATGTTTTTAAATGCCATCTCCTCAGTCATCTCCGTCAGCTATATCCATTATTTTTATCAATGGGGCTACTGTCCTGAGCCTTTCAAATACATAAAACATCCCGAATTTCTCCCACACTGAGATAGCCAGGGCAGAGAAAACCTATGGGCATTTGGGGAGAAGAAGTTCTGAGTTCTGGGGGTCAGTTCTGCTTCTCTTGTTAGCTGTGTGACCTTGGACAACTGCCTGAACCTCTCTGAGTCTTTGACTGATTACACAGAACACTATTCAGGGCACCTGGAAATGGGAGGCAGATGGATATAAAACACACTCTGCAGCAGAGAGGGCTGGTTGAAGTGAGGGCGCAAAGTCGGGTGTACTCAGACTGCACTGAAGGGACCTGAGGCGTCACAGGGCTGGAGAAGCCCGAGATAGGCAGGTGTGGGAAGACTTAAGTAGAGAAGGGCAGGAGTTTCTTCATGGAGCCTCGAGTACGGGGATGAAATGGAGCTAGTGAGTGAGCCCAAAGTTGCAGAGGGCTTAGGAGCTTGAGGACCCAGGGCCCTCTTCTAGCATCTACCCTGGGGGCTGCAAACTCAAGGGACTCCTGCTGGTTGGGAGGGAGATGTAGACAATTAGAAAAGAAAAGGAAAGGAAAAGATGTCAGAAAAACCAGCATGAAAAATTGGGGAAACTGTTTAATTCCACCAATGGCTCCCTTTCAGAAAGAAAACACTGTTCACATCTTCCCTCCCCCCCTCCAAGATTAAGTAGAGATAAAAGCATAGCCATTGTGGGGGGAAGGCTGGAGAGACCTCTCATGAGCTAAGAGTATATAACTGTTTTCAACAGGATGTTTGTGCCGTTCCCAGCACCACGTCAGGCACCTCACAACAGCTCCAGGGCATCCATTGCCCTCTTCTGGCTGTTATGGGCACCTGCACTCACAGGCGCATACACAAAGAAACACACACATGCACGTGTTTTAAAGAATGTATCGTAATTGTTATGAGCACAGTCGCAGAGATGAAAGTGTAGCTCAGTGCCTGGAAGGTCACTGCACCCACAGCTGTGTGTCTTGCTGTTCTCATCTCACACTGTCACCAGCATTTTCTATTTTCATTAGAATTCTTTCCATAATTTTCTAATGATTCATAATTTACCAGATGGAGACACCACAGTCTACTGCTTCATCTTAATGGTGGACTGTTAGGACCGGATCTAATTTCGTACTACAGCATATATCTTTGTCTCCACCGCTGCTCTCTCGTAGGTACATTTCTAGAGAGGGAATTCTAAAGACAGTAGAAATGCCTTACGGCTTTGACAGCCCCTTGCTGAGCACCCTCTCATCATCTGGGAATGAGAATTCATCTAAGCACAGCCTGAATATTACAGTGCTTAAGAGATTACACGTATCTAGATACGTGAAATTGCAAGGTTGAGACGCTCTGGCTTTCGGTGCAGTTTCCATGAAAAGGATGCTCTTTGCCTAGGCTCAGCCTCAGGAACAGCTAGGCTTCCTGTTTGAAGTGCCGGTTGCCCAGTGGCAGTCCCTGCCAGGAATGAGTCGGGAAACCATAGCCTGCTCCTTGTCACTCCCTGCATTGGTGACTGGGAGGTGGACAAATGACTGCCTGCTGCCCTGGTTCCCAGAACCCACTTCCTAGCAACACAAGGGAGCCATTTGTCATTCTGCCACAGAGCTCAGCTCTGCCAGACATCTCATTCCGCTCCCCCTGCCAAGGACACAGCTCGGAAGGGCTCACTTGAATCTTGGGCTTTGAGGATCAAAGAGACAGAGAACTCAGAGATATTGGGTCTAATTTGCTGTGTGCCCTTGAGCTAGTTACTAAGTCTCTCTGAGCCTCAGCATCTTCAGTTAGACTCTGTGATGTCACAAGTGTCATCCTCCAACCCCCAGAGTACTCAAAGAGAAAAATGGTCACCTTGTTCTGACTGATGGCCAAAGCCTGACCCACTGTGAGCTATATAGGAAGAGAGCTAAGTCTTTTTTCTCACCATGAAGAAGTAAGCTGTACAGTGCAGGGTATAGCTCAGGCCAGAAACACTGCTAACAACCTGGACGTTCCAAGACCATCCACCACGTCCTGAGGGAGTGAGGCCATGTCCAGTTGAAGTCAGCACACAGAACAACACAGCACAAAAGGAAAAAGGCAGAGGAGGCCCTCGGCACCATCTGTGCCGTGGACTCTGAGCTCTAGCCTGCTGTGGGGAGAGGTAGCTCCCCACAGCGACCGGAAAGGCCCTCTCCATCCTCTGGAAAGCACACAGCCAGCTCTTCCATGGAAACCTGTTTTCCTAGATGCTCAGTTCCTGCTCTTTCCTGAAGAAAACAAGTAGGGGAAAGGTTTGGGAGGGAGCAGTCTGCAGGCTGAAGAAACAAACACCAAGGGGAGCAGTTGGCTTCAGAAGCCCTGGGAAGGAAAGGGACTTTTGTTTGCCTCTTTTCCCCAGCGTTCCCGTTTAAAGGAAAGGCTCTGGCTGACCAAGAGTCCCTCTAAAAGAATGACAAACAACGGGCATTGGAGCTGTGCATGGGCGTGTCTCCCAGTCTTGACGCAAAAATGAAAAATGCAATTCTATTTATTTCATTGCTTTTTGAATCTGACTAGGGATTTGATTTTGTTCTAGTAAATTGCAGCTTGCAAGAGCCTCGGGTGCCAATGCAATTCCTGGAAACGAGGGATAAGATTGTGCACAGAAGACTTAAAAATAACTCGGTGCACCTCCAAGGGACTTGTGTCTTGGCAGGGGAGAAACTCGTCAGGATCCTGCCCTTTAATGCTGGGGAGCCCAAGGCTGACAATGGGATCTTAAGCCTGCTAGCTGCAGGAGAGGGACATTATGGGCCTCTGGGTTCTAGTGACCTTGCTCTCAGAACTGCTGTGTGGACCTTTGAGGCAGAGTGTACAAAGGCAGGAATCCTGGAAGCAGGCATCATCAGTGGCATATTAAACACAAGTGAGTAGAGCAGGTATTTATCAGTGTGCAGGTCAGGACCCCATGTGCTCCCAGGATTCCTGGCTACCTCAGTGCGCAACGAAGGCACACCTACAACCTCATGCTGAGGAAACCACCCACACCACCCTTGCCACCCTCTTTAAACCCTTTCTCAGTCTTTTTGCTGGCCTGGTACTCCAGGAAATTTTTTGGTAAGGATTGAAAGAATATTCTAAGATTCTACCGAAGGCAGTCAGAAGCAGGAAGGCCTCATAGTGGTGGAGACTCAAGACCTGGGGATCCTGGAAGCCTCAGCCAGGCCTTCATGTTGCACCCTCCTCCTTCCTCTCTTGCAGCGGCCCTTCCCACATAGGTATATCCACCCTCTTCCTCTTTCTCCCAAGTGCTACATTCCTCTCTGCTGAAAGAATCAAACCTCAGCCCCTAGGAGTCTTGGCTGATATCCTGAAAATTTTGCAAACTGAGACCTTGAAGGCTGGTGGCAAGCAGGGTCTGCAGTCCACCCAGTGCCTCTTTAATTCAGATGCCCCAGCTTTAGTCACAAGTTCTCAGTCCCCCGGGCAGCTCTGTCCAGCTGTGGTGCCGAGGAAGTTCATTCATTGAGCCCACGGATGTTTCCTGAGTACCAGTCATGCACTGAGCAAGGAACCTTCTGTGCACAGTGAGTAAGGCAAGATTGTCCTTGCTCTCATGGGGTTCAGAATGACATCAAGTTAGATAATTGCATGAGTAATCAGTCTGTGCTGTCACAGAGGAGGACAGTGTGTCATGAATGTATGGGGCTGGGTGCAGTGGTAGGCCAAGGCCCAGGGTTTAGTCCAAAATGCTGCACGCATGGAAAGAGAGGCAAAGAAAGAGTGGAATAAGGACTCTCTTCATTTGGAGAATCTGGGAAGTTTTCATTGAAGATTTGATGCTTACGCTGAAAAATTGAAAGACCCCTGGAGAAATACCAGGAGGAGAGAAGAATGTTCCAGGCAGAAGAAACTGCATGGACAAAAGCCCCGAGGTCAGAGGCAGAGAGCACAGTGCACGCAGAGAATTTCAAAGGTTTTTACAGGTGGAGTGCAGTGAGCCAGAAATCAAAGGACGCCCAATGAGTCTGTCTTGTCCCGAGCCACATGAGCTGACTGTGGAAGTTGTTTTAAGGGTTTCTGTTTTCTCCTTGGAGGCACAGAAGTTTAACCAAAATACATTCAGCAGGAGAAAGGTGTGAGCAGTTCTCAAGGACATGGAACAGAGCTCTGACCCCGCTGTGAGCTGCAGCATTGATTTCCATTTTACATGCTGGGGCCCCAAGAGTAAAAGGACACTCTTAACAGCATGTGAGCATCTGGCTGCCTTTCAGAGTAGGTTCCACAGTGGTCCTGGGGACTCAGTGCTGCTGTGATCTGTTTCGTAGGAGAGACTCAAGGGTGCGACTTGCCTGAGATCTGGAAACTACTACACAGCAGCAAAACTAGGAAAGGAGCCCAGGCTGGCAGTCCGCAGGGCTCAGCTGGTCGCTACCAGGTTATGGTGCAGACAGTACCTCTTTAGTCAAATGGAGCTTTAAATACTCGAGACAGTAGCCCTATCTCTGTCTTTTTTTTTCCCCTAGAGGGAAGAAAGGAGAGGGAGGGGACATTCAGTGAACATCTGCTCTCATTAAGCAACTTGCCCAAGGTTCTGCAGCTGGTCTGATTCTGCAGTCCACAGTGCCATGAATACATCAAATGTTCTGCGGTCTTCTCCCTTCTTCCAGCTAGCGTGTTATTGGTTGTCCCTCCTGGCGTCGTCATCAGGAAGTCTGATAAACACTGTGGTGTCTCCTGGAAGTCCCTATTCCAAAGCCTTCTGACAAATGTTCTCCAGAGAATTCTGTATTCAGTCACCAAATAGCTATGGGCACTAGTATTCAGCCCACCAGATCCCCCACTTCTCCATTGGATGCCCAGACATCGCACACAGTGTCGAGTGCTATGCAGAGTCAGAGGGAAGGATCTTGAGGCAGGTGAGGAGCTGAGTTTGAGCCTGTGTCGCACAACTTAGCTGTGGTAACTTGGGTAAATCTCAGTGTTCCCCTGACCCTCATCTGTATGAAAGGCCTGCTCTCATCCCCGATCTGGGAAAAAGGATAAGGAGATAATAGTAAAGAAAGATGGGCTGGAGAGAAGGCTCAGCAGTTAAGAGATCTTATTGCTCTTACAGAAGACCCATGTCAGATGGCTCACAACCACTTGTAACTCCAGCTCGGAGGGACCTAATGCCCACTTCTGGCCTTCTCTGGTACCTACACCCATGTACCTACACACAATTAAAGAAAAATAAAGTCTTTACAAAGCAGCAAAGGAAACAGACTTAGAAAGTAGGAAGTACCACCTGGTTGGGTGTAGCTGGAGAGTTTTCTCTCTGGGTCCCACAAAGACCTGGCAGTCCTACAGCCAGCCACTTATAAAATAAACACACAGACACTTATATTATTTAAACCATTTGGCCTAATGGCTCAAGCTTCTAGCTATCTAGTTCTTACATCTTAAATTGATCAATGTCTATAAATCTACAACTTGCCACGTGGCTCGTGGCTTACCAGAGTCTTCACATGCTGATTCTCATGGCAGCGACTGGCAGTGTCTCCCTCCTCAGCCTTCCACTTCCCAGAATTCTCTCAATTCTCCTCTCTGTTAGTCCCACCTATACTTTCTGTCTGGCCACTGGCCAATCAGTGTTTTATTTATTGACCAATCAGAACAATTTGACATACAGACCATCCCACAGCAGCTGGGAAATCATTTCCCAATGTCTTTGTGCTGGGATGAGCTAGCTAATGATCCTCTCCCAGATTCTCAGGTGTGTTTTATTTCCACAAGGTCTGCAAGAACCAGGTATTTACAAGAAATTCCAAACCCATCAACTTCCTTAATCATCCTTTTCTTTTTTCCTGGCTCATGACCCCACCTTACTGTGGCTGGAAGTTATCATCCAACCAACTAGTTCATCATCTTTAACCCACATTTCCCTGTAGATTCTGTATCAGTTACTTCTTGTGTCACAGTGAAAAATAGGTGGCAGAAACAATTTAAGGGAGGAAGTGTTTATTCTTGCTCACAGTTTGAGAGTCTCAGTCCATCGTGGTGGGGCAGGTCTGATGGAATTCAGGATGGTGGAACATGTGGTAGAGAGTGTCCAATATTGGACTATGTAGGACAGTGATAAGAACCAGGGCCCAGCTGTCACCTTCAGAGGCCCACCTCTAGTAACCCACATCTGCCATCCATTTCCTACCTTCTAAAGGCTCCACAGCCTCCTAAAACAGTATTACCACCTGGGAATTTACCATTCTACAATGTGAGCCTATGGGAGATATTTTAGGTTGAAACCATAAGATTTCTGCTTAGCATGTGGCTTTTAGGGTGAGAAAAGACTCTCCAGAGGAGGTCACCCCAGTATCTTGACAGGCCTTGGCAGTGTGCCTATGTCACTGACCACGCAGAATTCTTGCCGCTGCATGGGGATGGAAACAGTTGCCTTACCATTCCCTGCTGAAGTTTTTGTCTAATCAGCCAGGCACAGAAGGCTTCACAGCCAACCTATGGGAAAGAGCTGAAGCCCAAGCTGTCAATGTTCAGGGATGTCAGACTGCTCCATCAGGAATGCCAGGCCAGGCCTGCCTGCTGCCTCTTCCAGGGCAGAGGGTTCCTGGGCCCTGGGCTCAAGCCACAACTCAGTATTCCCGGAGTTTGAACAAGCAGTCAGATGTGGGTGTGAGTGTAGGTATGGGCTGACGGGAGCCCTCAAAGTCCCCAATGGGTCTCAGGCAGCCACGAAATGGCTGGTCTGCAGGATCAGCAGCCAAATCCACAGGGTCTGCAAGAACCGGGTATTTGCAAGAAATTCCAAACCATTCAAAGGGGAGGCAAGCCTGAATCCATGCTAGAAGGCTGCATTCATCAGCTGGCGCACCAATACTCAGAAATAATTCCTTGTTGCACCATTGAGTCATAGGCATTCCAGAACTGAAAACCTCAGTTCAGTCTGTGTGCAGATTTCCTCACCCCCTCTTTTATGAACCAAATTTACCCAGAGTCCTTCAGGCTACAGTCTTCTCCCAGGCAACAAGACACTAGAAGTAACTAGCCATAGCTCTCATCACTCCACACTCCAGCCCAAGGCTCAGGTGTATTGCCCAAGCAATGGCCATTTTTGGAGCCACCAATTCTCATTCTTAGCAGTTCTGAGCACAAGACATCCTGGACCATAACAGTCTTTCGAAGACTGACACCAGATGTGGGTCATCCAGGCTGAGACCCTGGGGAGGACCAAGACACAGAGGCACAACCCAGCCTTACTCAGAGTCAGGGAAGCCAGAGCCCCCAGATTCCCCAAATTCATGCAGAGAACAGAGACTATCCCCACCTCACTGTGATTCAGCAAATGCCTTTCCTCACCAGAAGTGCTCCTGGTGGTGGAGGAAACACATGGGCACTGGAGACCAAAAGACCCAGGCTCTTATTTTTTTTTTTTTTAAATAAAAGGTAGGGATGAGCAGTTTGTGAAAGTGTGAAGATCCACATTCAGATCCCAGCACCTATGCAAAAGCCAGAAACTGGGGAGCCTCTCTGTAACCTCAGCACTCGGAAGGCAGAGCTAAGCTGATGAGTGCGCTCCTTGGCTAGCCAGCCTAGGCCCACTGATGAGCTTCTGTCTCGAAAGATGAAATGAAGGATGATCAGTGCTGAGTTTATTATGCTAAATGAAATAAACAGAAAGGCAATACTGTGGCTCCACTTCTGTGAGGCGCCGAGAGACATCAGCCCCGGGGACAGAGCCCCGAGTAGGGGCTGTGGGGCAGGTGGAGGGACACATGGGGAATTCGTATTTATCAGGCTGGAGTGTCAGTTATGAAAGATAACCTGGTCTGCAGGTAGATGGTGGTGACTGTCACACAACTGGGAGCACACTCCATAACACTCAATGGGATACTCAAAATTGGTGACCAGGTACCTAGGATTCCAGCACATGGAAGCTGAGGTAGAAGGATCTCAAATTCAAGGCCAGCTTGAATTACACAGTCCCAGGCCAGGCTAAGCGACATACTGAAACCCTGCGTCCAAAACCCAGGGGCTGGGCATGGAGCCCAGTGGTACAGCACTTCCCCAGCCCAGACAGTCCCTGGGTTCCATCCCCAGCCCTATGAAAACACATAAATAAACAAAAACAAAAACCAATACTGGTGACCCTATCCCCAAGATCTTTCTGACCTTCACAGCTCCAGCTTGTGATCAGTGCCCCTTCCTCTCAGCTCACCTTCCCTCCCTTTATCATGACAAGCCTTATAGCCTCCAACCCTTTCCCTGTCAAAGACAAAATAGTGCGTCACTGTGAACCTTGCGGGCATCCTCCATCAACAGAGCCTGACCTTAAATGGCCACTCTTACCTTTCTCCCTCCCCAACCTGTCTCTACAAAGGGAAGATCTGGGATTTATTTTCCCACTGATGAGCACTGTGCCAACAAGTCCCACTAGAGAGCAAACGTTACCCCAGTGAGAAGGCCATTCTTTCACCCTCCAAAAATCATGTTAAACTACTTATCCTCCTGACTTTCTGCCTCCCAAATGCTGGGATGGTGTGTGTGTGTTTTCATAGTATAGATAACTATTTACTAAGTGAAATGTTTGACTAAAATGCATAGAGACCATGGAGCCAGGTGGCAGAACAGTGAGGTGAACATCAAGGGAGTAACCCAGCGAATAACTGGTATGTAGTGATCTGCCACAGGTTTGTTTCCTGACTGGTTTGCAAAAGCTGATACTGGGAAGAACATGGGAGCTAAGAAGGTTGCCTTGACTTATATTCTTCTGTTACACAATAGCATTGATTGTCCGTATGTTCCAAGACATCAGAGTCTTTATTTTCTCCTGTATACAACTAAAACATCCACTGTTTTTGAAAAGAGAATAAAAGGAGATACCCAATATACTAACAATGTTTATCTCTAAGCAGAGACTCTATAGGTAATTTCTCTTCATTGACTATTCCACATAACTTCCCAGACCTCCGACCTTTACCTGCTTGCCCTCTCCATGCTCCATGTTTTCACTGCATCCTGGTCTGTGTCCCCATTAGGTCAGGGGCCTTTGTCCTCTCTTCTGCAACTTAGATATCCCAGCTCCCAGGAGGCCCTCAGTAAGCATCCGTTCAAACAAAAGGATGTCCTCACAAGAAACTTTATACACAGAGGGGAACCTACTCAAAGAGGTTAAGCCATGTGTTCTTTAAGCCCAGCCTAACTACTAAAAGACCCACCTCTCCCAGGCAGTCCCTCAACCCCACCCAAGGTCATGTCTTAGTCTCCCTGACTGACTCACACTTCCCTTCACTCCTGCCCTGGGTGCACAATCAGAAGCTGCCTCTATCCTCCAGGCCTGTACCCACATTCACTCTTGCCCTGAACCACTCTCCCTGAGTCCTTCCTGACTGCCAACTCCTGGCCATCCCATGTATCTCAGTTTACAGGTTCTTTTCCATAAATCTGGCCCTATTCCCTTGCTGAATTAGGCTGCTCTGTTCTAGGTCCCCAGGCATCCTCATTTTTCTCATCTTCCCCTGCCTCTCCTGATGGTCAACGCTTGCCTGCCCATCTCTCTTCTTGCACCTATTCCCATCACCCAAGCTCCATAAAGACAGATAACACAGAACTCAGGTCATTGCCCCATTTACAGAGGCTTGGCATGGGCGCTGGTCTTACCCCTGGCTCCACCACCTCACCCCAGGTGGCCTCCTCAGCAAAGGCCCAGTGTCCAACCTCAACTCAGCTCCTTATCCTCCTCTGGACATTTGACAGGAACCCTGCAGAGTCTTTGGATGCCACCCCTCCCTTGGCTGTGGCTTTCTTACATTCCTTTCCTGTAATTTGGGCATACTTCCTCAGATGACCCTTTTGGGACCCCCTCTCATCCTGGAATTCTTGGGAACACATCTCTCAAGAGAGTATCTCTCTGAACCAACTACTTGGTTCTCTCTCCAGAAGTCAGAGCATGCCCTGAGACCTACACTTCCTAACCATGAGCTCTGCAAGGTGTGGTCTGCACCTCCCTAACTGTCAGGCTCTGGCTCACTCTGTTCTGCCTTCTCTTTCCTTCTCTACTCAAGCCTCAATAAAGCAAGTAGGTGATGACTTGAAAGCATTTCTTACATGCTGGGCACTGCTGCCCACTCCTTGCCTTAATAGCACTTCCCTTCCATATCTCTACTGAGGAGGTCACAGCTTCTTTCCCCATTCGACATTTGGCCAGATAGAAGAGATAGAGCAAAGGTAGGATTTGAACCTAGAGCTAGGTACCTTGAATACAGCCTTCCTGGTAAGGCCTGCCTACTCAAACACCACTCACTTTCCTTTCTGAGGATACCACTACTGATGCTAGGATCCACCTGCCCCCACAGGCTGGTTCCTCTGTATCCTTCAGCATCCCCTCCTCTATCCTTCTGCAAGAAGCTCCCTCCACTTCCCGTGGGCTGAACCACTCACCCTGTAGACTACTGGCTTCACCAGGACAGCAATGGAGCCTCTCCCACAGGCCCTGCACCCCAGCTTTGGCCAGGAGATGCTCCTTAAATACTTAACAAATGAGTGCCCCGGGATGGAGCAGAGGGCCTGACTCTCACTTTTCCAATCTAGAAAGCTCTCTCCAGCAAGACAAAGACCTCATATTACTCAAGGATATAAATCGACAGTTTCAAAGGCTTAATCCTTCCACACTTGCCGCAAACCCATACACACACACAGAAATAAATACGTTTCTTTTTTAGGAGGAAAAAGAAGGCATTTCATGGCATCATAAACATTGCACTTTATTTTTCATCTCACGGAGCCTGTCTGGGTTTGGTTACGCTCGGGAGCCCGATGAGGACTCAGAAGCCAACACGCACATGAAAAATCGCGTCGCTGCCGCCACGGAGGCGCACAGAAGGAGCAGACGTGGCTCTCGGCGTCCATCTGTGTGTGTCCAGTGGTCATCAATCACTCCTGGAATGGGACCTGAGTGGGTGGAGCGGCACTGTAGTCCTCGGTAAATGGCAAAGAGATCTGGTGAAAGAGAGGCTGTGAGGGCACAGGGAGATGTAAGTGATGCAGAGTTAAGAAAGCTAGGACATTTTCAGGGTCTTTAAACTCGAAGAGCCCCAGAGCCCCAGTGCTGGCCTGGCTCCAGGTCAGCCTTGTCCTTTTTGGGTCCATCGGAAGTTGTGCAATTCAGCCACAGTCTGTCTGTGTGCAATCCTTCACTCAGCCACGCCTCCTTTCCTCTTCTGTTCTGTGCTAGAGAAGAGTGTGAGGTCCAACCTTGGTCCCTCGCTATTTGAAAATGGCTGGATTTGGCATTACAGTTTGATGCAGACAAGGGCGAGCTAGCTCGGTGGGTGGAAGACCTACACTCTCAGCCCCCTCCTGACTAGCCTCTCCTGTATCTCTGGTGAGATGGCCTCTGGGAATGGCCTCTGTAAACTGTAAAGAGCTTGGCCATAGTGACTGTTTCAGAGAGTCATACTATGTGTTTACTGGGCCCCTCTTCCTGTGCTGAGGTGTTAACTCTCCGTGTGATATTTGAGGCTTGTCCTCTTTGGGAGATAGCATTGCATGAAAGTGAGATCCTGGTCTGAAGAGATGAAGGGCCCTATATTGTGTCACACTATTCCTATGGAGCTATGAACAAATGTATACTCATCACAGATCGGGAACTGACCACAGACCTACGTTCAGATACCACCAAAGTGTAACATGCGTCTTATTGAGGTTACTTACAAGCGTAGGAATGACTCAAAGACAGATGCATCGCCACAGCCCATCACAGCCTGACTGACAGCTCATGCAAGTTGGAAACCAGGGACTCATTGCACAACCTCCAGGCAGCTCAACAGGCTGAAGAATGTCCTCTCCAGGTGGCTCAGCTGGTCTGAGCCACTTCCAGGCAGCTCATCTGATATCTGCTTCTTCAAGAAGTATGGCTGGTCTGCCAATGGCTCTTGGCCGTCCTTTTAGCTTACCTATGCTGGGAGAGGAAGGGGCCTAAAGAATCTGGTCAGTTTCAGCAACTTCCTGAAGCATTTGAGTTGTTTACTTCCTGAGCTCAAAAGCTTCCCTGCCCAATGACATGCTTCACCTCCCTTTAGAACAGTTTTCTCTAAGAGGAAATGAATTGTTAGACAATACCTGACGTGGTTTACATGAGAAACGTCCCCTGTTGGTTGGGATATTTGAATGCCTGGTTCCCAGTTGGTTGTGTGGTTTGGGGAGGTTTTGGTGGTGTAGCCTTGCTGGTGGGGCTATGTCACAAGGGAAAGGCTTGGAGACTATATAGATTCCCCCACTTTCATCTGCTCTCTCAGCTTCCTGCTCCTGCCACCATGTCTGCTGTTTGCTGCCATGCCTCCCCTTCTCGTGGACTCTTACCCCATACATTGTTTTTTGGTTATGGTGGTTATCACAACAGAAAAGCGACTGATACAACACCCTACAAGGAAAGACACCAGAAAGCTGGCTCTCCCCTATCCTCTGTGCTGGTCAGCTTTTTGTCAACTTGACACAGGCTATGGTCACCTGGGAAGAAAGAACTTCAATTGAGAAAATACTTCTATCAGATTGCCCCGTAAGCAAGTCTATAGGGTGTTTTCTTGATTGTTGATTAATGTGGGAGGGCCCAGTCCACTGTGATTGGTGCCACCCTTGAGCAGGTTGGTGGTCCTGTGTTATATACAAAAGCAAGCTGAACAAGCCATGAGGAGCAAGCTAGTAAGTGGCATTCTTCTCTGGTCTTTGCTTCTTCAGTTCCTGCCTCCAGGTTCCTGCTTGAGTCCCTGCCTTGGCTTCCCTTGGTGATGGGCTGTGATTGGGATGTATAAGCCACATAAACTCTTTTCTTCCCCAAGTTTCTTTGGGGCACAGCAACATAAAGCAAACTAGGACAGTCCCACATTAGAAGACAGTGAGGACATGGGTGTCAGGAAGCCAAGAAGAGACCCTAAAGAGGGTCTTTTGATCCTGGATATTCAGACTGCGGAGCTGTGAGAAATCAATGACTAGGACCAACATGCCTACTTTTGTTGTTATTGTTGCTGTTGTTAGGGTATTTTGTTATGACAATTTAAGTAGACAGAAGACAGCATGCCATATCTCCTTCAGATTGTCAAGGATATAGAGCATGCACCCGTAAGAAGGAAAGAGTCTTCAGGACAGACCTTCAGAAACCTACGTCCCAGTGTCCCCAGTGGCAGCCCACCTTGTGACTTTGTGTGTTCTAATCTCATCTTTTTGAAAGGACACCAATTAGACTGGATGGAGGGCCACTCTAAGTACTCCTTTTGTATTAGCTATCTACCTCTTGTAAGTTCCTGTCTCCAAACACAGTCATGTTGAAGGCACTTTTCGTCAGGGCTCAACCCATGAACTGGAGTAATGTAGTTTCCCATAGCAGCACTCAGTGCACGCCTCTCCTTACAGGGAAGGTAGGAGTTGGGCTTTGTCTCTTCCATACATTCTGTGTTGGTCATTAAAACTTCTCCAGACACTCAGGAACACTGGTGAACAATGTCTACTCAAGCATGTGCAGACCTTATAACTTAAGAGTTCCACTCCCACCACAAGTGTGTCCTGTGTTCACCCTACAAGGGACATCAGAATGCTTGTAGCATTAGCACAGAGCATAATGGCCTTGAACTTGAAGCCACTCAGACACTTAGCAGGAGTCACATGGCTAGCTAGTGTATAATGTGTTCAAATGATGGAATATGTCTCACCCAGCAATATTGAAGAAACTACTGCACACAGCACCCTGGATGAACCTCACAAGCACATGACTGAACAACAACAACAACAACAAAAGCTAGATCCAGAGTAGTAAGGCGCTGATTCTATCCACATAGAACATACAAACAGGCAATACTGAGGGAAGCACGGTACCAGCAGTCCACACAGTGTTTATGCATCAGTGTGGGAGGTGCAAAGGAGCTAGAATAGTATACAGAAATGCCCTGTTTCTTCCTCTGCAGGCTGGTTCAACTCATGCAAACACTGAAAACTCTACTATACACTATGGAGGAAAGAAATTGGGCAAAACACCTGGTGTTGACTTCTGACCTCTGCACACATGTACATACACATGTACCCACACACATACGCAACATAAACACATACACAAATAAAAAAATAAAATAATTTAAGTATTTTCTCGGGGCTGGTGAAATGGCTCAGTACTGAAGAGCACATATTGCTCTCCCAGAGGATTCCAGTTCTCTTCCCAGTACCCATGATGGTGTTTTGCAACCATCTGTAACTCCAGCGCCAGAGGATCTGATGCTCCTCTCTGGCCTCTGTGGACACTTGCACTAACATGCACGTATTCCTATACAGACACACATAAATAGACATAATTTAAAATTAAAAAAAATGTTTTAAATGTGTTTCAGGGGAAGTTGTGGAAAGATGGGTGATTCTTCTGGAAGGAAAAGCCTTGTTCTAGAACTACTTCTGTGATGGTTTGAATCAGAATGGCCTGCATAGGCTCATGTGTTTGAACACTTGATCCCCAGAGTGCAGAATCATTTGGGAAGGATTAGGAGGTGTGGCCTTGTTGGAGAAGGTGTGTCACTAGGGGTGGGCTTTGAAGTTTTAAAAATGCATGCCCTTCCCAGCTAGCTCTCTGTCTGGCTCATACTTGTGAATCAAGATGTGAGATCACAGATCCCGCTATCATGCCTTTGCTCCACCACCAGGGACTCTAACCCTCTGAAACTGTAACCCCAATTAAACGCTTTCTTTTATAAGTTGCCTTGGTCATGGTGCTTTGTCACAGCAATAGCAAAGTAACTAAGACAATTTCACAACACGATTTTAAGTAAAACCCAGCCCCCCCCCCCCCCCCCCCCCGTCCTTTTGCCTCTAACAGCTCAGTGCTAATTTATGCTCAGCCCAGGCCCATCACTGCTAATCTCAGGCACCTGGGACCTGATCTGAACTCTTGCAGTGCCTTCCCATCATGGAGTACCCTCCACTTCCCCAAACTGCAGGGCTAGAAGACTTCTGCATCCTGGTGTCTGTTCCCCAGAAGCCTCACCTGCCTGATTTGCTTGCCCTTGACAGAGCCCTTTGCAGAACAGGCTTATGAAAAGAAGCACCCTCCCAGTCCCAAGCCAGGAGGCTGATGGCATGGTTCTGCTGCTCGCCACCCCCGCAGGCTGCCGCCTGCATGCACTCTCCTTAATAATTTGTAAGACTGACACCTGCTCCCTGACCCTGATCCTCAGGAGAAGGCATGCTTTCCACTGACCCAGATTCTGCGCCTTTGACTGTGAATAAAGAAGTTAGACTTCTGCCCCCAGAGATCAACGCTTTGCAAGATGCTCGCTCAGATTGGATGAGAAAGAAAACAGGTCTGCTCGGGGTCTGAGGTCATTCTTTGTGGGAAGAATGCTGGCCAGAGGGGCTGCAGAGAGAGGCTGTTCTCTGGGGCAGCCTTGGGAAGAAGGCATCCTTCTCCGAGTTTCAAGGTGCCTCTTCTGTTTCTGTTAAAAGCCTTATGGAGGTCTAATTTGCTTACCATAAAATTCACCTTTCTCTGGGCACAATTCCCTGGTCATTGGTTTATTACAAAGTTGCGCAGCCAGAAGCACAGTCTAATTTTACAGCGTTCCCACCCCTCCCTATAGGAATGGCTGTGCCCATTAGCACTCACTTCTTTGTTCCCGAAATTCACCGCCAAGCCCCACCAACCAATAGCTTACTTTGTGTTTCTGTAGAGAGGCCTGTTCTGAACCTTTCCTGAAAATGGTATCTTATAGCAGGTGGGTTTTCTATGTGGCTTCTTTCACTTAGTGCAATGTGTTTGATGCTCTTGTGTCGGGGTTTATATCGAGACGTAGGTCCTCTTGATTATCATGTACTCTCCCATTGTATGGACATACCACACTTGGCTTACTCATTCCCCCAACAATGGGCCCTTGGGCACTTCCACAGTTTCGGCTATTCTGAATTCTACCCCCATGAACACATGCATGCAGCACCTTCTATATAAATGATTTATTTTATCTCTTTATCGATAGTGTATTTTTACTTCTCTAGAGTAGATACACAGGCATGGAATTGCTCAATCATGTGGGCTCTCTTCACCATTTTGAAGAACTGCCACAGTGTTTCTCCAAACAGCCACCTGTTGTGCTGCATTCTTGTCAAGACTTTCCATTGTCTGGGTTTTTGTTTCTAGTCACCAAGTGGGTATGAAATGGCCTCTCTGTGTGGTGTTCAAGGTGGTAGAATTCAGAATTCATGACCCAGAAGCTGTTTGGATGTTTCGTGTGCTTTCCTAGGGAGACCTATTTGTTAAATAATACATTACAAAGATGGACTCCTCACCACCCCTAAGAAAAGAAAAGGTAAATGTGACTCTCTAAGAGACCCCGACTGTCATCTTCATGCTACCATTTATTATGTTGGTTTTACACAACTACACACATCAACACCTTGCATATTTAGCTAAACTTCATTTCTGCTATTATGACCCCCATTTTGTAGCTGAAGAAATGGAGCAGGGCTGGAACCGGAACTCCAGATCTGTCACTGAAGCTGATGTTCTTCAGTTCCCTCCTGTGCTTCTGTAGCCAGATGCACTCTGTTATGCTCATGGAGTAAGTGCTCCAGCCTTTAGCCATCGGGGCCAGGACTCAGAAAATGAGGAGTTTCTCAGACATGATCCTACGTACTTTAGATTTAGCTCACACAATATCCCTAACCAGCCTCAAGCATGTTCCATCATTTTTCCATTTTAAGACTAGAGGGCCGAGTTCACAGAGGTCAACCCCCTTAGCCAAGTTCACTCAGCAGAACTGACAATCAAACAGCCAGTCAGTCTCGTTCTGGAACCCGGGATCTCACATGTCTGAGGTTATGATGCCCCTGTTCCAGAAAGGGGGTTGACTCACTCTCATGAAACAGAGACCAAGCTATGTTCCTCCTCTGCCCCCCCACCGCTATGATGAATAGAAGTACCCCTCCCCTCTGCCACTCTCCCAATCTGATGACACAGAGAGGCAGAACTGTGTCCCCTCCTTTCTCCCGTTCTGGTGAAAGAGAGACACCTAACCCCTCACACACAATCCATACCTCACCATGGTTCACCATGAGAAAAATAAGTCTGTTATTCTCAGAACAAACCACAATTGCTAGGAATCAAGGCCTGGCTAGAGCTGCTCTCGGGGCTGGCCAGCCTAGGTCCTAAGGTCCTAGGTGGTGCTCAACACTGCTGACATCTCCAGGAACAGGGAGATGCTGCACACCTGCTAAGCTGGAAGCTATGTGCAGTTTAACAAGATCCCTAGGCATTCCACATGCCTAGACTCCCCATGTGCTCATTGGAGATGAAGAAACAGCCCTAAGAGCTGGTGTTCACAGTGGCATCTTCAGCCCTTCTCTGTGTACCTCACTGACCCTTGGGCACCCCAGGGAAGCTCTGTCTATGGAGCAAGCACACTCTGCTAGCCTCTGGCACCTCCCTGGCCTTTCTCAGAGCTCAGCAGACACCAACGGCATGTTCATCTCCAAGCTGCTCCCTCCCAGGATTCCTCTACCTTCATGCAAGGAAGCTTTTCCTTCCAAGGATCTCAGCAGCTGGGGGCAGGGGGGGGAGTATGGCAAACATCTAAGACTGTGGGTGGATGCTTACTATAAGTAGGGTGTAAACCACATTTCCCCCAAGCCCTCATGACTCCCTTTACTCACACCCATTTGTGTCCAGCATCCCCTCTACCTGCCCAGCTGCTGGGAGTGTGACATTGGGAGGTCTAGCTTACTTTCTCCCTGGGAACAATGATTCCATGAAACACTCCCATCAGAGAGTAGGAGGAAGACATTACAGGGCTAAGTGCTTCAGAGAAAGACCCTGCATTGAAACTGTAAGGATTTAAACTGTGAGGATCCTAAGGCCGGAAGAGATGGCTCTGTAGTTAAGAGTACTTGCTGCTCTTGCATAGGACCCGGGTTAAGTTCCTAGTACCCACATGGTCACAGCTCACTGCCTTTCATAACTCCAGTTCCAGGGAATCTGATGTCCTCTTCTGGCCTCTTTAGGCAACAGGCACACAAGTAGTACACAGACTACATGTAAGTGAAACATCCATACACATTGTATTTATGAATCACAGTTTATTCAGAATTATCCAAATGTATTGGCTTATATATTTTCTGTTGTCAAGTAATCAATCCCTGTAAATTTAGTATTATCAACATCACATCCCAGAAAAAGCTACTATGGACAGAGAATCCAGTTTCCACTGTCAAAGGCCAGTGGGACGCAGGAGTCTGCACTTTATCACACCATCCTCCCTTTCCAGGAGATGCTGCTCCAGAGGCGGCAGTGCCTCAGAGCACAGCACAGCTCAGGAGACTGACCAACCACCATCTCCCAGCATGCCATGTTCACTTCCTGATGCCATGTTTGAGATGCTCTAACCTGTAGACTTGGCTGCTATCACACAAAGTCAGACTCCTGACGGCTTACTCAACAGACAGTTGTTTCTCCCAGTTTTAAGGTCTTGGAAGTTTTAAATCAAGGTCTGGTATTTTCAGTGTCTGGTGAAGAACCATTTCCTACTTCAGGTGGCTGTTCTTCCAATGGATCTTCATGAAACAAAGGTGAACAGATGTGTTTGTGCACATGTGTGCGTACACGTGGAGGTCAGAGGTCAACATCAGCCATCTTCCTCAGTCACTCTCCACTTTTTTGTGTGTGGGGGGGACAAGATCTTTCATTGAATCTGGAGTTTTGCTAAGCTGAACTAAGCAGCAAGTTCCAGGGATCTTCCTGTCTCACCTCTCCTCAAGCACGTGATGTGCACCCCCACCCCATGCTCTTTTATATGCATGCTGGGGATCTGAACTCAAGTCCTTGTGACTGCACAGGAAGCACTTTGCTGACTGAACCATCTCCCCACCTCCATGAGATCTCCCTCCTGAGGGCATGAATCCCAGTTACAGGGTTCTGCCTTTATGACTTAATCACCACCGCCCCGGCCCCCAATCCTCACTTTGTGATGCTAGTATGTTGGCCTTAAGATTTCAACACATCCCATTGTATCCCACCCTCAGACCCCAAACTGTGTGTCCTCCTTCTGTGAAAAATACCGCATCCTAGTAGAACTAAAAGTCTGCACCCATTTCAGCATCAAATGAACAGAACTGAAGTTTTAAATGTTACCTGATTATCATCTAAATCAGATATAAGCAAAACTCAAGTGAGCTTATGAACTCAAACGGGGTCTGTGTTTCCAAAATAGAGTGGTGGGCCAGGGAAGATGGAGAGTCCTGTTCTAAAAGGGAGAAGCATTAAAGGATAGGAAGGCATTAAAGGGTGCAATGGCAGGTACTGAAGGAGTGTTTGAGCCAGGACTTCAAAGTCAGCCTAGGCAACATAGTGATATCAGCTAGATAAATGATAATGATTAGTTGATTCATTGGTTGATAGATGATAGGTTGATAGGTGATAGATAGGATAAATAGATAGATGGATAGATAGATAGATAGATAGATAGATAGATAGATAGATAGATAGATGATAGGAAGGACGGATAGGGTGATGGGTCTCAAGCAAATACAAATCCTTACAATTTGAAAATCATCTTCAGATCAATGCTTTTTTCTTGGTGGAGGTCCTACCCTCATACATAGCCATTCAGGGTAGAGACTTGTCCCCAAAGTTCCAGGTGGCCTTGCTCCTATAGCTTTGCTGAATTAGCAAGAGCCCACAGCTCTCACAGCTTGGAGTGACAAGCCTGTGGTTCTTTGGGGCTAGACTCAAATGTTAGGCCTCTGTTGTCTTGGGCTCTTGAAGACAGCCTCTCTCCTGTGGTCTTGCTGAATAATGGCCTAACAGAAGCTCTCTAGTTCTGTGCTATGGTTTTATTCCCACAGCTCCCAGAAGCTCCATTCTTAGACATATAGGTGCAGGCAGCCCTATAGTTATGACTTCATGTACTATGGATATGCACATGCTCAATGAAAAGTCAGCCACCTGTGACTCCCAGAGAGGTGACTGTCCATACCACACTGGAGCCTACTGGAGCCAGTGGAGCTGGAGTGACCAACAGTACCTGTAGCCCCTCCTTTGAAATGTTCTTGCAGTCTCTGGATCCCCTGTCCAGTAGTTGGGCCCTTTTATTGATAATTACTGCCATATGCCAGATACTTAACTCATTTATATGAAGCATAGCACTTAATGCAAAGAGCTTTCTAAAGTGAAACTACACCCTTTCTGAATTTAATATATCAAGGAATTGATACATGAAATTCAAACTGATTTATCCATCTTTGTAACACTTTAGCTCATGCAGCCTAACTCCAGTATTTGAGATCTTAATTTATTATAATTGCTGGCAACCATTAAACTTGTTGAACTATAAAATAGCCTGAACTTTTAGTTTGCTTTCTAACATTCTCTATGGAAAAGCATCTAACTGCAGCTAGCCATTTGCTCATCTTTTTTCCCCCAAAATACTTTAAATTTGGCGAGTTTATTTTGGTATATAAGCATAACAACTACACTCACTCAGCACTATGCTAAGTGCTTTACATAAGATTTCTTTTTTAAAATAGTATTTTTGTTTATTCTTTGAAAATTTCATACATTTATACAATGTATTTTGATCATATCCCTCTACCATTACCTCCCTAGATCTCTTCCTAGTGCCTTGTACCCATCACTCTCTCAACTTCATGTCTTCTTTTTTTGTTGTTAATAACCCCCTGTGTGCAATTAACACTGCCTATATGTACACGAGTGTGGGGCCATTCACTGGGGCATGGACATGTCCCCAAAGGAGAGTGACTTTCCTTTCTTCAGCAACCATCAACTGCTAATAGTTTCTCTGCCAACCCCAACTCATGCTGGAATCTTGACTGACTTGATCTTATGCAAATCTCGCGCAGGTAATCACAGGTGTTGTGAGTCGGTATGTGCAAGAGCCATGGCATATCCACAAGTCAACATTTCATAGCTCCCCTCATCTGTCTACTCTTACATTCTTCCCACCCACTCTTCTACCATGTTCCCTAAGCCTTGGCTGGAAGAAGATTGATAGAGACGAACCATCCGCAACTGAGCACTCATAGTGACTTATAGTCAGCACTCTGACCGGTTATGAGTCTCCACATTAATCATTGCCCACTGCAAGGAGAAGATTCTCTGACCAAAGTTGAGAGCAACACAAATCAATGGGCATAAGCAGAAATATTTAGATGGCTATTTAAAATGACAACAACAGTAGGTTGCCCCTAGGGCCTATAATCTCCTCAATCATAGGCTTTTGACCAGGTTTACAATACCAGGCATGAGCTCTCTACTGGGGAGGAAGCCTAGCGTCCAGTCAGATGGTAGCTGGTTACCCCATAACTGTCATGCCAATATGCACAAATGGGTCTATCCTGCCAGGTAGGTGAGAATTGTAGCATGCAGGGTCCAGTGCTGTGTGAGACTCTGTGGTTCCTCTCTCAGCAGTCTGGACAGCACCTTCTGGCACTATGTAAGCTAGCTATCAGGTAGGGAGTTACCTGTCAGTCAGTGTTGATTTCACCGAGTTCTGCATTGAAAGTAGTATTTTCAGCAATAAAGGTTTCCCATCTCATTATTTTAGGCAACCAAGAGTAACAGCAATAGCTTGTGTTGTTTGAGGTGCCCTTGGGGCCTCAAGTGGATGATTCTTAAACAATAATCTCTGGCTCCTATTTAGATGGCTGTCTAACCAACCTTTTTATCAGATGGCCACAAACTGTCCCAAACAAACTTTTTTTGCTGGAAGTTTCTCTGGTCCCACCTGGCCCTGGGGTCCTGCAGCCGCTTATAAAATAATCACTCAGAGGCTTATATTAACTATAAACTGTATGCTTACAGCTCAAGTTTCTTGCTAGCTACCTCTTATAACTTAATTCAACTCATTTCTATTAATCTTTATGTTGCCACGTGGCCCATGGCATCTTGTTGCTCCTTCGGCAGCAGGCAAGCATCTCTCCCAACTCTGCCCTTCTTCTCTCCGTATCTCCGCTTGGATTTCCTGCCTGGCTGTAAGCTTTCTTGCCATAGCCCAAAACAGCTTTATTATCCAATGGGAGCCACACATATTCACAGCACACAGAAATACATTCCACAGCAAACTTGTAAATCCTTTGCAGTCCATCCTGAGAATTCCCAATCTCTAGGTCTGAATTCCTTTCAGGCTTTTCAATAACATCTTTGAATCATTAGTCTTTTCTTGCATCGTACTATAAGCATTCAGGAGATGCCAAGCCACTCCTTCAACACTTGCTTTGGTATTTTCTCAGGCAAATTTCCATCCAGTTTGGGTTCTTACAAGCTCTGCCTTCCATAAAACACTAAGATGAAAGGACAACTCAGGCAAGTTCCTGGACAAGTAGTAACAAAGCTGGCAGGTCCTCCCTGATTAACAACATGCTCATTTCAATCTGAGGCCTCATCAGAATGACTTGTGCCACCTACTCTGATAGGAATGTGTGCCCCAGAGTCCACGGGTTAGAAACATGATTCCCTGGGTGGCACTCCCTAGAGGTAGTGCTAGTGAGAGGTGTTTGGCCATGGGGACACCACTTTCATGAAGGGACAAATGCCTTAGAGTGGGAGAGAGCTGGTTACCATGAAAGTGGGCTCCCTGTTGAAAACTCCAAGTTCAACACTCTCTTGCCCTTTCTCTCTTACCATCTTCTCACCTTCAGCCATGAGATGAAGCAGCCCACAAGCCCTTGCTGAATTCTGGAAACCTGACGCTAGACTTCCTATCCTCCAGAACTACAACAGGTTTCTTTTCTTTATAAGTTTTTCTTTTCTTTGTAAGTTGCCCAGTCTCTGGTACTTTGTGATACCGCACAAAGCAGGCTAAGAACCATCTATGCTCCTACCAACATGCTTGATGTCTCAAATACCTCCTAAGGCCAAGGCTTTCTCTGCAGCTCTCCACTATTTTCTTTCAAGACCTCCTCAGAATCACCATAAGCAGTCCATTTACAACAATGTAGGCTTTCACAAGCATGTATTCCAGTACTTTTCCAGCCTCTACTGGGTGCCCTGCTTGAGGACCAACTTCATACTGTTGGATATTTGCACAAAAACCATCCACCTTTTTGGTACCAATATCCTGTCTTAGTTAATTTTCTACAAAAATGAACTTAAGATCCTGAGAAAACAAAGTCTGTGATAGTTCTTGCTGATCCCAGCATCCCTTGCACCCAGTAGAGCCAGTCATGTAACAAGCCACTGTGGCTGAACGAATGTAGTGTTTTCTATGCTTCCATCCTCACTTGCTCACAGAATGGTTCATTCTGTACTCATATTATCTGTGGATTCATGACCAAAGAAGGTGGAGGTAGTGTCCACCATGATCACAAAGTACCTTGAGGACACAGCTCAAGGCAGGAGGGCAGACGATCCTAATCTAATTGTTTGGTTGAATGATGAAAGAATATGACTTTGTATATATTCTAGACTTTGTAGTCAAATGTGGAGGTTCTGGGAGTGACTTTAAATTACTTAGTCTCCCTATACCCCAGATTATCATCTACAAAATGGGGCTATAAGACACTCTCCCATAAAGTTCTTTCTGGGGCTTAAATGAAAGCTCAACTCAATGCCTTCACAAGGTAACTACTCATTTGATGCCAGCTGCTATTATTAGAATCATAATCATGGGTGATGGGTTCTCAGAAGAGATTTGCATCCCATTGGGTGATAAAGAGCATCAACCCTCTGTCACAGCTTCTGCCAATGTGTGAGGTTCATTCCTTCCCTTTATGCAGAAAAACAAAGGCATGTTCGACTTGAGCTCCAGCAAAGAGCTCTCCCAGACTACTATCGGAAGGTGAAAATGACTTCATTTTCATTCATCTTCCCGGGGCTGTTTCAGCTGACACTGGCAACAGAGCTTTAAGCATTTGGTATTGGCTTGTCCTGATTCATTACCCTGGCCCCTTCCTGTACTCCCACCTCCACAGGCTGAGCTGTTCCAGATGGTCCCCATCAGAACTCCAAGGCTCCCTGGGTCATTGGAAAGCACCCGAGCTGCTGCCTCTTGGTTACTGCAGGTCTTGCAAAGTTATTTCCTTCTCTGATTGGTCCTCTCATTCCCCGACAACACCAGCCCTGCAATGTCACATAGAAATGGCCACCAGGGAATGGCTTTTTTTTTTTTTTTTTTTTTTTTTTTTTTTTTTTTTTTTTTTTTTTTTTGGTTTTTAGAGACAAGGTTTCTCTATGTAGCTTTGCGCCTTTCCTGGAACTCACTTGGTAGCCCAGGCTGGCCTCGAACTCACAGAGATCCGCCTGCCTCTGCCTCCCAAGTGCTGGGATTAAAGGCGTGCGCCACCACCGCCCGGCCCGGGAATGGCTTTTAAAACAGCAAATTGTATCAAGTGCGGGGCTGTGTGAGTCCCATCTTCAGCAAGGAATTTCCCTGTTTGGTTTGGCCATCCAGTGGAGCATTAGACAGCAGTTTAATCATTATTACCAGTGCTGCACTGAGGCTCTCTGGAGAAGCACTAAACTGGAATGAAAAGGAACTGACATAATTAGTCTGACACAGTTCAATAGGGAACTATTACACCAAAGGTAATGAGCTTCAGTGATATGTTAATGTTATTGTAAGAAATTATGCCAGCGCAACAAAGTGGCTTTGGGGTGGGGGTGGGTACAGGGGACAAGCTGGGAATTTTCCCAGGCAGTAGACTAATGAGGAAAAAAAAGACAACAACAAAGCAAGAAGGCTTGTAAAAAACCTCTTTCTCTGACCTCTAGGTATCTGTGGTCACTTGGGGCTGAGGATCTGTTACTCAGGGTCCAGGGCATAGAGGAGGCCATGTAGACAATGCTGTCCCTGTTGATACAGACAAGTGGCTGGATATTTGTTCAGCTAGGAAAATAAAAGGATCAAGAGAATTACTCCAAGCACTAAAAATCAATGGAGGGATATGGTGATAGTAGTTCCTTGCTGTAGTTCTTAAACATCTCACAGTTTAGAGCTTGGTGTCAGGGAGCAGAGGGACACACTCAGACAGCAAGGACTCCGATGCCCACTAAATGTAACTCTAATCAAGGAATTTAACTCCCATGATCTCAGCCTCCTCATCTCTGAAATGGGTACATCAGTGCTTGCCTTCAAAGCTGAAGTTAAGCCCTCAAGCTCCCACTAGACAGAAGGGGTTTTATAAGACAGGGCCGACACAATGCTGGCCTTTTGTCCCTGCACTTGGGCAATCTCTGTGCATGCTGTCAAGACCAGAGCCTTCTGATATTAACATCAAATCTCAAAGGAAGAAACATTTGCACAGTTTGAACTCAGAATATCCCAACATTTCCCAGACACCAAGAACTCATGCCCATCTTCCCTGGCTAAGGCCAGCACAGGACATAGCTCAAGTGGGGACTTTTGCCTGGTGCAATTATTTTTAAAATATGAATTCTCTAAAAATATGGACAAAAGGAAAAACAATCAACCTTATGGGAGGTAGGGTTTCCCCTACACAACACCCCTTTTCTTATTTTTCCCCTGGCTAAAAGTTAAAAAAAAATAATAATAACCATAGTCAGTCTTCAGAGGCATGGATTCTAGCCACATTGGTAGATTCAGCCCACCATAGATCTGAGATATCCAGAAATGAAATATTGTAAGTCTTCAACAAGTAGAGAGTTTTTCTTGCTATCATTCCCCAAACAATACAATATTAACAACTACTTGCATATGATTTACATTGCATTGGACATTGAAGTAACCTGGAGATTATTTAAGTCATGCAGAAAGATGTCTGCATGTTCTATGCAAACAGTATCCCATTTTATGCAAGAGACTTGAGCATCTCTGGGTTATGGTATCTGGGAGGGAGCCCTGGAAGCAACCCCCCTACTCCAGAATACAAAAGAATAGCACACTGCCCGTGATTTATATTAATTTCTAATCCATTGCCTCATTCTCCCAAAGCAATCTCTGTGAACCATACAGCGGGCACGTTCTTTGTTCCATTTCATAGATAGGAAGACTGAGGCACTGCAGATTAAGTGTCGTCCTTGCCGTGTCACACAGCACAGGAGAGGAAGGACAAGCGTGAACTCTGACACCAATTCCTGGAACGAGTGCTACGTCCCTGGGCTGCTTCCTACGTCCACAAGCTGCACCCTCCATAAACCTCAGCCCAGGGGGCAAGACATGCTTGGAATGAACCACCCAAACTGAGACCCTTCTTTATATCCTACAAAAGGGAGGTCCTTTGCCTGCTGGGGCCATGGGTGACTTGGAAATCAGCCTTTTTTTGTGGTCTTTTTTTCTGAGAGAAGGGAGGCCACCCTACTCTGCCCTGTCCATGTTTTATCTTCTCAGGCCAATCTCTGCCCACCATGGGAGCAGCTTTTGCCTGAAGAGTTCAAGCATCTCCCAGACATCGGGCAACAGCAGGGCATTCAACAGTAGGCCAGCAGCTCTCCAAGTGCGCACCTCTGATCAGCAACCTCAGCAACATTTAGCACTTGTTAGACATCCCATTTCTCAGGCTCCATGGCAGACCTGTTGTGTGTGACGCTCTAGGGGCACAGCCCGGCAAGCCACACTTCACAAGCCCTCCAGGGCAAGTGATGCACACAGCATTGTGGGGACCTCTAGTCTTGCGTGTCATAGGGCAGAGGAAAAGGAGTGAGATCTCGTTTGGACACTCAGTTCTTTCTTTCTCCCACCAGTCTCCCTGTACCTTCTGCCTGACCTACCACTAAGTCTGACCCCCCTCCTGCGTGGTGTACCCACACCCTTCCTCTGCACCGTCCATGGAGCAGTTCTGGAATCTTGCCCTTTCTCCTGCTCATCGCCTACTACACTGCAGCTAGATGCCACAGGACTTGCCCTCTTCTGGCAGAGAAATGGGCTTCAGTTCTATGTCAGGCTCATCCTGTCATCCAAGAAGGCCATCCACTCTTTTCCTCACCATTTAAGGGCAGAGTCATCCTTTTCCGCCAAAGAATTGATTTTCTCCTGAAGACGTCACGTTCTACCCTATGAGGGAAGTGTGAGTTATTCTGTTAGTACGGCTCGTCCCACTCACTGTGAAATGATGGCAGGCCCTTATCCTATTAGAGCTACATCTCCTGACTCCCTGGGCCTATTTTCACACCAAGAAACCAATACGTACCTCTGAGTCACCCAGCCTGGTCTGGCTCCTCATTTTTTCTTCCTGAAGGAGGAGGGGTGCAGTTCACTCCACTCTCCTTTGCTCACTAAATGAATGACAGAGACAGGAAGGGCAGCGACAGGGCTGGTGATGCCGCTTACCAGTAGGACCCTGCCTTGTTGTCCCAGGCCCCATCGGTACCCACTGGGCAGGGCCTCATGGTCCCCTGTCCCTAAGAGGACCTGGAACAGCAGAGGCCGGGTCAGGCTACCAGACGGTGCTGGGTTCTATTTCTCTGAGCTTTTCTGGACCTAAAGCATTTGGCATGCCAAGATCCATGGTCCCTCACTACTGTTCATCTTTAGAGGAGATGGATTTTCAGGCTCAGAGGAAGTGGATTTCCGCAAACAAGCAAACTTTCTGGGGTGGGCCCTGCCCAACAAGTGCATGGAATTCCTGCTTATGGCTGTGGTCACACATGCATGGTCCACACAACAAGTACTTCCCCTCCCACCCTGCTGACCATGAGCCACAGAGGGAGCCAACATCTTGTCATCGGACAAGGGAAAACCCTAGTCATGTGTTGATACCACTTGATTGGATAGCAATGTCCCTTACAGGAAGAATATCAGTTCTGGGCCCTGCCCTTCCCCACTGTGGACAGGAAAGCCTCGGTGCTAGGTTCTACCAGTCAGCCAATCCAGTGAGTCACAAGGAACCCACCAGAGATTTTGTTCCCGACAGGTTTTCCAATGGTCACCAGCAGAGGAAGCTCTCAGAAAGACCACTGCTGCTTTCTCCAAGCTGGATCAGAAGTTGGGGTAGGGCCAGTTTATTGTCTTTAGCCTCATACTTTAACAGACTTAGATTGCAACTGGCCAGACAACCTGACTTAAAATGGCTTAAATAAAAGAAGAAGAAATGTGTGGGCTGTCCATAACCAACATTTAGCAATAGGCTTGCTGCCCATGTAGCTGGATATAGGTGTTCCAATGTACACTATTGACAAATGCGTATTAGGACTTCCATGTTCCAGGTGTGGTTATTAGTATGAAGACTAAACCCTGACCTCATAAAAAGTAAGCTCATGTCAGATAAGATTACCACTGATTAATGCTGCATCCTTCCAGGTTCAAATCCACAAGGAACTCAGAGTCCAAGCAAGTGTCCTCGAAGCACTGACTAGTCACGCAGGAGTCACACCCCCAGCCTGAAGCCCTAAATCTGGCCAAAGGAGGGGGAGGCTGTCAGTGACTCAGCCTCTGGTCTCATGGTCCTTTCAGACCACTGAAATGAATGAGAGGAGATGGGTAGTTGAAGATGGGATTCATACTAAAATAACACATGGTCTCCTCTCCATCCCCTCTGCCTATTGGTCTCCTTGCTTGAGGATTGCCTTTTCCCCTAAGACACAAGTTCCTCTGATGGACTGAGCAGGCAGAGCTAGACTCTCCTTCCTTCCCAGGCTTCATCTAGAGTTAAAACAATAACAAAACATGTTCAGACACACAATGGACAGTTTACTCATTCATTTCCCACTCTTTGTCACATCCTCTGTCCCTGCAAGATGATGAGTGCTAACAGTTGAGTGTGTTATGTTCACCAGTGTGACAATGGTGAAAATGAGGGCTTTGGGGTTATCAGGGTTAAATGATGTCATAAAGGTGACACTCCTGAGATGCAATGAGTATTCTAAAGGGAGGCGTTAGAAAGGGTAAGCATCCTCTCCCCACCCTGACAAGCACAAAGAAGAGGTCATATGAGGATACAGTGAGAAGCATCCATCTGCAAGCCAGGAATAGAGCCTAGCGCCCAGCCATGCTGAGCTCAATCTTAGACTTGTAGCCTCAAGACAGAGAGGAAACAAGTGACTGATGTCAGAGTCCCACTCTTGTGGCAATTTGAGACAGACGATAATGGAATAGACCTTGACCCCTCCCTGCCCAAAGCCCCTGAGACCATCTGAAAGGGGAATAGGGCTCCAAAGAAAGGTGTCTACTGCTCTAAGCAGCAAGGCAAGGAGACAGGGCAGGCAATGGGGGGATAGGGTGGCCCAGGCAGGCCTGTGTTCTTTTCACTGTAGGCTACACTGGACTGCAGTGAAGAACCCTGCCCATCAACACAGGAGCAGAAGCCCCAGCCTTCAGTCTCCATTTTGCACTTGACTTGCTAGCTGATGTAGTGGGTATCTTCTCCTCTCTGGGAGTCAGTCTCCACATCCATAGGGTGGGGATACAGAATTGCACATACGCCATGTTCTGTTCCAGCTCGGATGCCCAGCTTGTCCTCTGGGGCTTCTGGGACAGCAGTAGTGCACACCCAGGTAGCACCCATCCTTGTCCATTCCTCCTTTTCACTCAGGGTTCGCAGAGATGGGAGCACCCACATCCCAGGGAAAGCAGCACCTGTTTGTCCCCGCAGAGCCCCGAGCTTCCCAGGGTCGGGCTGCTGATAGAATTTCCGATGCTTAGTCATACTTTTTTGAGTAAATATCATGGTAAAAAGACATGACATTTCCGGGGCCAGTCTTCAGCATTAATAAAAGATACCAAGAACAGAGTGACCTTTTCACAAAGGATTTGTAAATGCCAAAAACTACATAAAACCTCTCTTTCTGCGGCAGACAGGATTGTCACAGCTCAGCATTTATTCTGCCACATGCGAGGCTGGCTCTGCCTCCTGCCAGGTCCTTATGATGCCGGTGAGGAGCTGAGGGCATGAAATAGGGGAGGAGGGAAGGGAAAGGGGAGAGAAATAGATGAGGAAGAGAATGAAGGGGACGAAGGAGAAAGACAGAGAGAATGGGATGGAGAAGGGGGCAGAGAAAAAATGGGCAAAGTTCCAGGGGGGCCACCTTGGAAATGTGTGTGGGTTGGCTCAAGGAAGTTGATACTCCATCGAGGACCACTCAGTCACTGACCAGGCTCCTGAGTATCATGCACCTAAGTTTGTGTCCAACCTACAGACTCGGGTAACCAAAAATAGCTATGACTGCAGACACACAAAATCGCAGGTCTGGGACATTGTGAGGCTTTATTTTTTATTTTTATTTTTGTGACTTATTGTGATTTGATTATGCAGTTTTTGAGTGTAAGATTTATAGATGACAACACTGTGTCAAGAGGTTGGACACACCTGACTGCCAACTCTTAGCCACCGCCACCATGGGGCCAGCTGTGTCACCTCCTGCTGGCCACAAAAAGGTGGCTTGAGCGGTTGGTCCATGCATAGAAGCACAAACATCCTCTTGCTAGCCTTCATGCATGCCAGGGAGACAGAACCACAGGGTGAGGGCAGGTAGCATGGCATATGGAAAGGACACGCATTCTGGGAACAGGATCTTCAAATTCCAGGCTAGCCAAGCCTGTTTCTGCATCCATGAGAAAGTGCCTTCCTGTTACGGTTAGAGGGGTGACATTATGACATCACAGGACAGAAGTCACAGGAACATTAGCAGTGGCATTCTTGTTAGTGTGCCACACTATTCTTCCTTCTGGGGGCCTCTGAGGCCCTTCTGCTCTTTGGTCTTTCTCAGTGGTCAGGCCAAGAGCTCCGAGTATCTTTAAAAGTAGACCCCACTCTTCAGGCCAGAGAGTTTATTGGATCTTTCCCACACCCCGAGGCAACTGCCAGGGACTTGAGAAGACTCTCTGAGGGAGACCTTCCACATGAAGTATGCCCTAGAAAGACACTTCATCCCCTGAGCTGCCTCCATGGGGTCAGAGCTGGACATGAAGCTCTGAGCTGCCCTGGGCTGGACTCACTGTGCCATGATGATTGACAGACCCTAATATCTTTCTTTCTTTTTTTTTTCTGAGACAAGGTTTTTCTGTATAACTGGCCTCAAACTCACAGATATCTGCCCATCTCTGCTTGGTTTTTTTTTTTTTTTTTAAAGACCATGCATTATACAAGAGGACATAATAATGCACAGCAGTGACATGAGGCAATTGTCCAGTTAACAAGGACAGAGTGGATCACACAGCCTGGCTCCAGCGCCTGGCCCATGGTTTTAGAACATGGTCTGCAAAGAGTGTTTTAATTCAACTTTAACAAGCCAAGCTTTGGTGGGCCACACGATGTGCTAAGCAGTAGGGAACTTCACACAGAGAAGCTCTTACAGTCATGAACAATGAGTCCTGACAAGAATTAGCAGAGGACCCTGCAGTAGAATACACTTGAGGGCCAGGGTGTCCTGTCCACTCCCAGTGCAACTCGGGAAACAAAGGACCAGAAAGTTCAAGAGATTTGCCGTATCACACAGCAGAATGAAGACTGGGACTCATTAACTGGCCTCTTCACCCATTGTTCTGTGGCCCATCCCATGAGAACTGGACTCTGAACCAGTTTCCAGTTGTGTGTAGATGGATAAGAATGTCCACGGAGTCAGTGAGACAGATGGTGACATCTCCCAGGCTTCCATGATGGACAGGTTCACAAGAGAAGGCTGCCATGAACTGGAGCATCCTGCCAAGTAACAATGGAGAGAAACTAACAAAGGCAAAAAGCATCATGGGAGTACAAGAGGCAGCCCTTGACAGTTCGGAGGGTGCAGCTTGGGACTGAGGGGGCGGGTCCTTGCCTGTGATGACCTCATGTGGCAAGAGAAAGGGGTAGCTTTGAGCCCTGGCCAAGTTATACAAGATCAGGAGTCAAAACCCAAATCAGGCCCATTGAAGTGAATCTGAGGAGACAGGACCCAGAAGACATAAAAAACAGAGCAGCAAGGGCCTTGATGTACAGAAGGCAGACACAAGCCAGGGAGATCAAAATCCAGGGAAGGTCAGTACAGTGGCAACATTGGGAGGGAGTGTGGTGATCAGTCAGCCCACCACAGGTTCCTGCTGCCCTTTAGGTAGGTGAGGTCCATGTAAAGGATCCAGTGTAGCACAGACAGCCGAGGGTCCTCATCATAGAAGGGGATGGCAGCTGCAGTGACAGCCCACATGACAGGCCAGTGGGCAACCACACTGGGCTCAGAGGCCGAGGAAGGCATGTTTCATGCTCCCAGCTGCTCCTGCAGGGCCATCAGGGTATCTCTGACTGTAAGGGCTGTGTGAGCTGTCAGCAGCCTGTGGCTGCCAAGAAAGCAATTGCCTCCTCTGACTCCATTAATAGGAGCTTAGTGTCGGGATCAATGTGGCTAAGAGTCCCGCTGCACTCCGCACTTGTCAGCCTGCATCTAGAGCTCCAGGCTGTGAGGAGCCCACGTGGCTCAAATACTTCTCTTGGGGGTCCCTAAACTTGGTTTAAAAGCCTCTATGTCTCTTTGGGGCAATGGTGACCCCCATCACTGTGTCTGTGGGGCTCGTCTCACCTGAGAATGTCCCACCGCCAGTGGGTTTTGCTGGACTCACTTTTCCTTTTCTTAGAGAGGCTACTTGCAATCCTCTTCATGATTGCCTTCCTCTCTCTCCAAGGCATATCACCCAGTCCCCGACCTCCATCATTACAACTTCTCTCTTCCTTGGCCTTCCTGCCTCTCTTACAGGGACTCTTGTGATTATAGTGGGCTCACCTATATCATCCACCCAAGATTCTCTTGTCTGGAGGTCATTACCTCACAAAGTTTCTTGGCTGAGTGTGGTGGCATACATCTACAATTGCAGCATTAGGGAAGCTAAAGTAGGAGAATTGTGAGTTCAAGGCCAGCGTGGGCCATGTATTGAGTTTGGGGACAACATGAGCTGTGTAGTGGGGCCTATCTCAGAATAAATAAATAATAATTAAATAAATAAAATATGAAAAGTTATTTGCATATAATGTAACATTGTCACAAGTTCTGAAGGCTAAGACATAATTCTGCCTACCACATTTCTTATTATTTGAAGTAAGTGTATGCATATCTCTACAGGGCCACAGTTCATTAACCACTGTGGGCAGGTCTACTTTCTGGACCTTGAAGCTATAGTTCTAATAGTCATACAGTCAACAGATATAGGGGTGGAAATTCAAATTAAGAGCCAGAAGGGAAAGCCATCACTCACATATGCACATGAGTATATGCAAATGTATACACATGTGAATGCAAGTTGCACTGGGAGTGGACAGGACACCCTGGCCCTCAAGTGTATTCTACTGCAGGGTCCTCTGCTCAGTCCTGCATGTATTGCTTCCCAAGCCCTTTCCTTGGAGTCCACTTTCCAAAGTGTCAGGTCAGCATTTCCCCAAGTCACTTACCAAATTGGATTAGCTGTGGACAGGGGCCATTAAACAAATGCACCTCCCACCTTGATTTACTGGAAGAAAACAAGAGATGTTTTCCTTTCTGGGAAGGTATCATTCTTGTGCATGCTATCGTGCAAAGACAGAACTCCTGCAAGCTTTCTGCGTATCCTGTCCCAGAAAGGAACCCACTTAGAAACCGAGTCTCAGCTACAGAGCTAAGAAGTTGCCATGTGTTCACTCTGCCCATGGAGGGCTGAGAGTGTGAGCAAGGAGCACTGTTGGGCAGGAGAAGGGTGAACACAAAGATCCTGGGTCCCCACGCCAAGAAGCTAAGAGCCAGGGATACTTGGGAGAGGTGATGGCAAGGGGCATGACAGTTGACATCAACAGGTGCCAGGACCTCAGGTTCCGTCCCTCACTGCACCTCACACCCTATGGGATTACAAAGCATCCCCATGTCTCCAGCCTTGTCATGCCCCCATAGCAGCCCTGATGAGAAAAGAATCTGAACAACAATTGCCATCCATGGGATAGCTTCAGCTCAGAGGGAACAGGTGGCCTGCACCAGGGACCGACTCACATCAATCTTAAGAGTCAGAAATCAAATAAAAGTCCAACTTTCTGGCTGTTTGAAACCTGGAGCTTATGCAGGGACACTTGGCTCAGTCTGGGAGGAAGGGACTGGACCTGCCTGGACTGAGTCTACCAGGTTGATCGCAGTCCTCGGGGGAGGATTTGCTCTGGAGGAGGCGGGAATTGGAGGTGGGCTGGGGGTAAGGGGAGGGGGTGGGAGGGGGGAGAATAGGGGAACCCATGGCTGATATGTAGAACTGAATGGTATTGTAAAATAAAATAAATAAAATTTAAAAAAAGTCCAACTTTCTTGCCTCCAGAACTGCACCTCTTCTGTGCCACAGCTGTACTTCTCATAGTGTGAACTCTTCATCGCTCCCATGAGCAAGCTGGAGGTGTGGAGTAGGCGTAGTGTCATTTGGACACTCTCCCCAGGTCCACAAATGTGTCATGAGTTCTGCAAAGAAGTCATTGGACACCTGAATATACTCACTGTTTCCAGGCAGGTAACCTGACTCCAGTAATGGCTCAGTGAAACCATGCTTGCCTACACCAAGCCTGCCCAAGAATAGAGAGGGACAGGAGAGAGGTCCAAGAGCCCCGTCCCACCCCTAACAAACTACTGGCCGCTGATAAACTCTGAGAAATGGGAAGCCGCTGCCAGCACTTATGTATTCTCCTACAAGGTTCCTACAGAAAGTTCCAAACCCATGGTCACACAGACAGCCCTGTTTAAACTCACTGGGTCAGAAAACACAACAAAAACCACGGAAATGTGAAAAGGGACTTATAGCTAGGAAAGGGGGTTGATAAGGAAGGGAGGGAGGGAAAGGAGGGTGGGGTGAGAAAAATCAGAATGGACTGCATTGATGTATGACTATGTCAAAGAACAAATTTAATAAATGAAAGGACACGGGCCACTTTAAGTTTCCACACACAACACAACAAACATAAGGCAAAGGCTGCTTGCCTCTCTCCCACCAGGACCTGTGCTCAGTGGCACCATGCTCAGTCAGAGTCCCGGTGCCACAGGGTGAGTCATGTGGCTTGGTAAAGAGCAGCCGGACTTAGTGTTTCATGATAGTTAAACTTGGTGTCAACTTACTTTGGATCAGCTAAGAAAAAGGCCTGGGAGAAGGTCTGTGAGGGTATTTTCTAGAAGACTTTTCCCCAGAGTAGATGGCACCTTCTGATGGAGACTCAGATAGAAAGAAGTCCGAGGGGGAAATGGCTGCTTTTGCCTGTGTGCTTTGCATCTTGTTGGAGGGTGCAGCTGTTCTGCTGCTGCTTCAGCTGCCCTTCACTGTCATCAGAGCTTAGCTTCTCTGGCCTTCCAACATAAACTGAAGACCAAAGCTCTCCAGTAATCCTCCAGGCCTTCAGTGCCATATTGGAACTACTGAGGCATCTTGTCCTGTGGACTGAGCATCTACTGGCTGGGTTCCCAGCCTCCTCATTGTGAATGTGGCCAGGGTTGGACCACTCAGCTTGTATCCTGCAAGCCACTCTCATAATGTCCCTTTTGATATCTCTGTCTCTCTGTCTCTGTCTCTCTGTCTCTGTCTCTGTCTCTCTCTCTCTCTATGTATATATATATTCATTCTGTCTGTTCTTGTCCTCTAGAGAACCCCGACTAACACATGATCTTTATAAGAACAATAACAGACCTCCCAGCCTCCCATCTCTACAGGCCTGGAGCTTCCTGGAGATCATCCAGGGAAAGAGACTCCCTTCCTCACTCTGGATGCCTTCAGCTCCCTCCCCTTCTCAAACACAGTTTACCAGAAAGCTAAATGAGCCCAGTTCAGCGGACGAATCAGCTCAAGAAATTGTCAGACCAAATTGTCTTGTCAGTCACTTGCCGACAGGGCCTTGGAGAATCACCCGAGCTGCTCACGGGAAGGCATGATTTGTAAGCTTTGAAGCCCAGAGGAAATGCCCACAGAAAGCTCAACCCAGAGAACATCTCTGTTATCCTGGGAGAAACAGAAGGAGCCCAGGTAAGGAGGTGAAAGTCAGGAATCTGGCCAACTGGCCCCACATTAGTTGGGCAGCTGGTTCCTGTCCAGTGCACCTGTCTGACCTGAGCACTTGAACCCACACAGAGCTTTCTCACAGAGACCCTTTACCCCTCCCTCTAATGTCTGCAACGACTTCAGAGAGGAATTATAACACCACATTGGGTTGAAACAATGCTAATTAATCAAATATGATTTCTCTCAAGTTAAAATTTCTCATAGGGCCCACAGAGATGGGCCAATGGGCAAAGGTGCTGGTTCTGAGAACTTGACAGCCTGAGTGTGATCCCAAGAGACAGTGTGAAAAGCCTGGTGTGGTGGCACCCGCCTGTAACCCCAGCACTCCAAAGCGAGGTGGGAGGTGGAGACAGGAGATTGGCTGGAAGCTCACAGGCCAGCCAGCCTAGTGTACATAGCACAGTGGAAACAAGGGAGCCTGCTTCAAAAACACAGTTGAGAGAACCCACCTTTCCTCTGAACTCCTCAAACCACCATGGCACGTACATGTAAGTCCACACACAGACATCATACATGTGCATGCATGCACACACACACATGAGCACACACACACACACACACACACACACACACACACACACACACACACACGAGAGAGAGAGAGAGAGAGAGAGAGAGAGAGAGAGAGAGAGAGAGAGAGAGAGCACAACAGTAATAAGGAACTTTAATTCTTCATATAGCTGTCCTGAGACTATACATAGAAACAGCTCCAGGTGGCAAGTTTGCCCTTGTAAGGATTTACAAGCCCCTGTGACAGATCCACATCTCAAGGCAGAGATTTGAGAGGTGGGTTATTATACATCTAATGTATATATTAATAACCTCTGAGATTTTAGCTTTAAAGGTGGATTTTTTCTGAGTGCACTTTGGTGTCAATTGGGAACATCCCACATAGTAATAGGTATTTCCTATGCCACCTGTTATGTAAATAATAAAAAAATATAAACCCATGTTGCAAAGCCCCTCCTAATATATTCCAAATGTGTTTTCCATTGCCTGTGTGGGGTTGGAGACGGGGCTGGATATTTGGGGAATTCTATGTCTGTTGCCACTTTTTGCATCTGGATATTCCTTACTCTCTCTTCTACCTTTCTTTCTTCCCAGCTTCTAGTTCCTTGTATGAATCATTCTCTATTTCTATAATAAAATACCCAGCCAGGAGGTAATGACACATGCCTTTAATCCTAGCACTTGGGAGGCAGCAGCAGTTCAAGGCTAGCCTGGTCCTGTTCCAGGATGGTCAGGCTTACACACAGAGACCACATCTTGAAAAAACAAAACCACAATGACCCAAGACTAAATAACTATAAAATACAGAGGTGTACTTTTGAGACTGAAAGTGCAAACTCAGGCAGCCTCATGAGTTCACCATGGCAGATGACATCATCAGCTCAGAACATGGCAGATGATGTCATCAGTTCACACCATGGCAAGTGACACCATCAGTTCACAACATGGCAGATGACATCATGGTGGGAAAAAGAAAGATCACATGGTAAGATAGGAAGTGGGGGAGGAGTTTTTCCTTAACTGACTCTCAAACAGACTAAGTCATTCCGTGAGATCAGTATTAACACTTCCAGTGGTCATGACCCCTGTAAACTAATCATCTCTCATTTGACTCCACCTCTTAAATCTACCACTTCTTAATTCTGTCACATTGGAGATCAAGAATCCAACCCATGAACCAGGGGAAGCAAAGCACATTCAAACCACAGCACTCCTCCCTTAGTGACTCAGTCTCTCTCCAAGGACATTTATGCCCTGTCTGAGTAAAGCCTCCTCCCTGCCTCAACCTTAGGAGTCACAAAGTGGGGTGTGACCAAGGGAAACTGGCCATGGGTGAGTATATTGTTGCAGCTTTTCTGTAAACCTAAAACCATTCAAAGTGAAGCATTTATTTAGAAATAAAAGAGCCAGTCAAAATGATGGGCCCCAAATCTCCACTCAGATGTCCCACGGCCAATTTCCTCACAAGCTTATGTAAGTCACAACCACACTGCATCATAGCAGGTAATAATTTTTCCCACATGACAAAAGATCATTCCTTCTGTTAATACAACAGTGACCTTGTCCCTTGAGAAAAACGACTCCAGCACATGTAAGAAGCATTTGACTCTCCATTCTGGTTGTGAATGACACTCTCTCAGAGGGCAGAGCCTAAGCCCAGATGTTAGTTTCTTGTTTCAAGTCTCTCTCTCTCCTTTTCTCTCTCACACTCATTCTCTCTCTCTCTCTCTCTCTCTCTCTCTCTCTCTCTCTCTTTCTCTCTCTCTCTCTCAAGCATTCATCTACCCATGATGATGAAGGGGAGGGGCATCTTACCACACTATAACAATCAAACTAACCAGACATATCAACCCTCCACCCTCTGCATCCTTGGGTTTCACACCTGTCATCCTCTGTATCCAAGGGTTTCACATCACAGATTCAACCAAGTGTAGACTGAAAATATTTTAAAATAAATTGTGTGTATTACACACAAAAGCTTTTTCTAATCAGCACAATGCAACTATTTATATAATATTGATACCACATTAGGTATTATAAGCAATATAATGATGACTATAAATGCATTTCCAGAACACATGAAGGTTATTTGCAAATACAATGTCATTTTGTAGAAAGGATGCCATAGATTGTGATGTCAACAGGGAGTCTAGGAACCAATCCTCTGAAGATACCAAGGACTGACTATATTTAGAATTGTTTGACTGGTATTACACTGTCTTCTACCGGTGTAATCATTTCACATTATTTGGACACCTTGGCTACAACAGAGATCAGGATCCAGTGTCTTTGAGCCCAAATAGAAGCCCTATCAGGCAGGTACTCTGGCCTCCATTCATAGATTGAAAACCTCATTCAGAGAGCAAGGCCATTTTCCCAAAGAGACATTATTGTCAGTCATCGGTAGAGTTAAGGCTTTAGCCCCAGGCCTCTGTAGAGATCAGAGTCAAGTGTTTGTCCCCAAGGTCATGCCAAAAATAACCTAGGCTGGCTTACACCAATGACTTAGCACTTGTCGTTGAATTGTGTTTCCAAATTATTATTAATAAGTGAGCCAAAAATAACTCTGAAGACTCAAACATAGTAAAACTTCTTAAGGAGAAAAGGCACCAAAAGAAACCACTGCTCTGATGGAGGCAGGGCCTGAGGCAAGAGCAGATCTAGCCTGATGGAATCCTCTAGCAGATGGGCTGGGCTGAACCCAGAATATGCAGGGACAAGGGGGAAGTCTGAACCTTGAGTACATGGGGACATGGGAGAAGGACTGAACAGAGAGTGCCCAGGCACACCCCAGAGTACATGGGGTGACTTAGTTATACTTTCTATTGCTGTAACAAAACACCATGACCAAAAAGCAAGTGGGGGAACAAAGGGTTTATTCAGCTTACACTTCCACATCACTGCTCATCGTCAAAGGAAGTCAGGATAGGAACTCCAACAGGGCAGGAACCTGGAGGCAGAGGCCAATGCAGAAGTCATGGAGGAGTGCTGCTGACTGGCTTACTCCCCATGGTTTGCTCAGCCTGCTTTCTTATAGAACCCAGGACCACCAGTCCAGGGATGGCATCACCCACCATGGGCTGGGCCTTCCTCCATTGATCACTAATTGAGAAAATACCTTGTAAGCTTAACTGCAGTCCAGTCTTATGGAGGCATGTTCCCAACTGAGGTTCCCTCCTCTCAGATAATTTCAGCCTGAATCAAGTTGACATAAAACTATCCAGCACAAGGGGAATTAGGGGAAAGACTGAACCCTGAGCACACAGGATCATGGGGGAAAGGCTGAACCCTGAGCACACAGGATCATGGGGGAAAGGCTGAACCCTGAGCACACAGGAGCATGGGGAAAGACTGAATACTGAGCACACAGGAGCATGGGGAAAAGCTGAACCCTGAGCACACAGGAGCATGGGGAAAGGCTGAACCTTTCCCCATGGAAAGTAGACAACCAAATCTCCTGCAGTAACAGCTGCTTTGGATTGCATTAGACTCTACAAAGAGTACTCATTTTGGAAAACCCCACTTACTCCTCAAAACAATCTGAAGAGAAAGATTATTTTATTAGCTGGGATGTTTTAGTTACAATACTATTTCTGTAAAAAACAAAAAAACTAAATGCAGTTTGAACACTAAAAGGATCCTTACAGACAAGAAGTTGCTTTAAGTTCCAGCTCCAAGTGCTCCTTTTGATCCCAACACATGGTGCTCACAGATAAAATGTAAATAGTGGGGAACTCAGAAAACAGCCACTTTCAAATGCAAGATAAATGCCTTTCTGGTCTAGAAATGGCAGAAAAAAGACAAAGAGAAAAGATAGGGTTAGTTGCAGGTCTCCTAGTTTCTAGCCAAGAGATGGGAAGAGGAGGTTTAGGTCCTTTCCTATGGGACCAGAACAGCTGTGTGTGAGGTAGGGATTCTTCCAACTCCTCCCTGGAATGTGTCCCCATGTCAGGAGAAAGGGGTCCAAGCAAACTGCAATGTGCCCAGCCCAGGGTTGTGGCTGTGTAAGAAAGGTGGGCAGCATGGAGATAGAGCCTTCCAGGCAGAGCCTGGGCAGCCCAGCCGAGCTCTAGGCTCCTCATTTTCATCTTCCTTTCTCTCCCCAAAGAACCCAAGTTTCAACTGCTAGGAGACACCAAGTGTCCAGCAGGGGGCTCAGCAGCTGGGTTGACCATGATGAAAAGATGAATGTGAGGGGGAGGGGAAGTGGGGGCTATGCTTTCTCTCCTAAGGGGCCCCTTACTGACAGCTAGCTACCCAGTACATCCGTGGAACCTTTAAGAGGTGGAGTTCAGGAGGCTAGAGAGGTGGCTCAGTGGTTAAGAGTGCCTTCTACTCCATCATAGGACCTGAGTTCAGTGCTCAGTCCTCACATCAGGCAGCTTACACCACCTGTGAGTCCAGCTCCAGGAAGATCTGAACCTTCTGGCCTCTTCAGGTGCTCTCTCGGTCTCTGTCTCTGTCTCTGCTTCTCTCTCTCTCTCTCTCTCTCTCTCTCCATCTCTAATACAAGTAAACCTTTTTTGTTTGATTGTGATTTTTTTTTGTTTTTTTAGAATGTGTTTCTCTGTGTGGCCCTAGCTGTCCTGGAACTTGCTCTGTAGACCAGGCTAACCTTGAACTGAGAGATCCACCTGCCTCTGCCTCCTGAGTGCTGGGACTAAAGGCATGCCTCACTACCACCACCCAGCATGTAGTTCTTTTTTTTTCTTTATTAAGAAATTTTCTACTCACTCCTCATGCTATCCACAGACCCCTCTCCTCCCTCCTCCCACCTTCCAGCCCTCTTTCCCAAGCCACCCCACATCCCCATGTCCCCCAAATCAAGGTCTCCCATGGGGAGTCAGCAGAGCCCAGCACACTGAGCCTATGCAGGTCCAAGCCCCTTCCCACTGCACCAAGGCTGTGCAAGGTGTCACACCACAGGCACCGAATTCCAGAAGCCTGCCCATGCACCAGGGACAGATCCCGATCCCCCTGCCTGGGTGTTCCCCAAACAGTTCAAGCCAAACAACCATCTTCCATGTCCAGAGGGCCTAGTCCAGTCCCATGGGGGCTCCACAGCCACCAGTCCACAGTTCATGGGCTTCCTCTAGAGTGGCCAGTCATCTCCTGCATGTAGTTCTTAATAAAAGAGATGGAGCCTAAAGAAAGGTCCTTAGGTTATTGGGGAATGCTGATCTCTTGGAGAGAATTTTTCAGGAATACATTGATAGGAAAGCCTGAACCTAAACCTACCTGTTCTCTGGTCTTCTCTGTGACTTCCCATTTGGCAATGCAATCTTCCCATTTCACTATGTCATAATTAAACATAAGATCATAAAAGGGAAATGGTTATTTTTAAATTAGATAGAAAAATGAAGCCAGATAATCTACAAAATGACGTAATGATTGAAGTTTCTCTTCACAAGAGAGGACAAAAGTCAGTGAAGTCATTCTGTCATGGGGTTAAGAAGAAATCATTGGAAGCCTAGAATTACATTCCCAGCTAAACTATTACTCCTAATGAAAGTGAAATCAGGACTTTTTCAGACATAAAAGACCATTCACCATCCAGAGAAACTAACTGAGAGAACAATCGAAGAATGAACTTATGAGGAGAAACAAGAAACCAGAAGTAAAACCCGTAAAGAAGAATGTTAAACACAGAAATCAGTAGACTAAGTCAATGACCTCAGTTATTTTCTACATAATGTTATTTCATGGGCCACTAAGATGACTCCACTAATAGGGCACTTATTGACAAACCCAACAACCTGATTTGATCCCTGGAACCTATATGGTGGAAGTAGAAATCTGACTGCCTCAAGTCATCTCTTTCCTTTACACATGCCATGGTATGCACACACACACACACACACACACACACACACACACACACACACACACACATACTTACATACTCTCTCATATACACACACACACACATACACACATACTTATATACCCTTTCTCACACATACACACACTCACACACTCACCCATTCACACACACTCTAAATGTAATTTAAAATTTTAACTGCTATTTCACTACTATATAATCACTAAATTACAACACCATCTAGAGTTCAGCCTAACAATGAGAAGAAAGATTTGGAGCTTAACTACAGTATCCTAAGTAGAGTTTTATCTGCAGACTAGAAATAAAGCCTAACCTTTGATTTGTCACAAACACTGATGTGCAAAGAGAAGTGCTGAAAATGTAAAGCTCACAGATAAAGCCAGAAGAGTATAGTTTGTAGTTTCCAAGTCAGGAAGAGTGGAGAGTACTGAATCAAAGTAAGATTTGTCAGTCTAACAAAGACTTGAACAATAGAACTGAAACAAACCAGAAATTAAGACAGTCTTACACACTAGCCACCAGGATGAAGTGTGAATAGATAGACTTCAGCTATTACAGAACAGGCTATCAGATAAGACTTTTAAAAATCTAGCTGTGTGCTAGTTTCATACTACAGAAAGAATTGGACTAAAGAACCAGAAAAGGAAACATCCTAGACAAACTTGAAGGGAAACCTGGCCTAGCAATGCTAATGGGAGCCAAAATGTGAAGCAAAAGCTTCAATAAGGAGTCATTACTATACATGCCGATAAGGGGAACACACTCCACACATACATAATAATCATGAAGTTCTATGAATTCAAATAGCCTGTATTAAATATGGGAAGCAAAAATTGGCAGAGTTACAGGGAGATATTGCAAATATCCAATCATGCAGGAAGGGCTTAGTGCCCTCCCCCAGAAACAGACCAAGCAACAAAGCTATGGATTATCTGAAGCACATAATTAAAAGACTTGATGTAATAGATAAATGTGGAGCCCTGCTTCAATCAAGCATGGGTGTTCATTCTTTTCAGGCCCAGGATACACATTATAAAACTTGACTTTGTATCAGGTCACAAAATAGTATCAAAAAAAAATGACAAAGAATCTATATCACACACAGTGTGCTCTCCAACAAATGCTGAGAATTATAAGAGAATTCATCAATGAAGGTAGCTTCAAAATACATCTGAAAAATAAAAGTACACATTCCAAAATGACGTGAGTGAAAAATGAATGCACAATGAACATCTATTAAATATTTAAAGCAAAGGACAATGACTACACTTCATGTGAAACTTGTGGGGCATGATTAATGCTGTTCCTAGGGGAAATTTACCCTTCAACATATTTGTTAAAAACCGAGAGAGATTAAAAATAAATGAGTTCCTTATTTAACTCCGAAGCCAGGAAAAACGGGTTGAGGGAGGGCCCAATGGTAAAGAGCACTTGCTGCTCTTAGAGAGGAGCCGGGTTTAGTTCTCAGCGTCCACATCGGGCAGCTCACAACTACCTGTAACTACAGCTCCAGGGCCTCACATGCCTTCTGGTCTCCACAAGCACTGCATTCATGTTCACACACACACACACACACACACACACACACACACACACACACACACACACACCCTAATTAATAGAAACTGAGAAAGAAAGAAAACATTTGACTAAACCAGTAACATCAAGGAAATGAAGTGAGTAGTCAAAAGTCTTCTACCCTCTCCCAAGTTCAGACCATTAAAGGAGCAGGGTCCATGAAACCCTAAAAAGATGATGGATACTCTGAACAAAATACAAAAAGAATGTAATTTCCCTGCCCTAATAAAATGGACATATCAAAAAATCCAAGTGAGCATTCTAGATAATATTTTAACATCCTCCCCAGTCAAATCAGGAAAAAGACCAGAGTGGCTATACTTAGCAGCAATTTTTGAAATTGTCAGGAAGTCTAAACTAATGTGCAGAAAGTAAGGAACAGAAAGGAAGAAATAAAAAAAATTGTCATTATTTTTTACTGATATGGTTTACTGCACAGAAAATTTCTTTCTAGATGGTTGATGAATGAGTGAGTGAGTGAATGACTGACTGAAATTCAGTTTGGTTCTGCTGGTTCAAGAACAAACACACAGGAGAGTTTCTGTTCCCTGCAAGTTCAGTTGGGAGGTCAGCTGACCTGCTTGTCAGACCTCATGGGTGTGCCTCTAAAAAGCCAGGGAAAACCTTTTGGAGTTATCTCAATTTAAAATGGGGACAGCGTTTCAGCACTCAACACGAATGCTGGTTTTCAAACACTGGACTCAAACCTAACATACCAGTTGGTGGGTTCCCGGCTTCCCCTCCCGTTGGGCCAGTGCCTTACTTGCCCCCTCCTAGTCCCTGCAGGGGAAGGTGCTGCATTCCGCAGTGACGCAGTTCCTGCAGAATGGGCATCAAGCCTCAGGGCGGAGAGACACTTGATCTATTAAGGGATCCCCACTTTTGTGCCTCCCACACACATGTCATTGCTGTCGCTCAGTCAGACGTGACGAGTGAGGCTGACAGCCTTCCTGTCTGAGTCTGAGAAGGTAGGAGGCAGAATTGTGCCTGGAACCATTTTCCTGTCAAATGCAAGGGCTGGTTCCTTCCATAGCTAGGACATCCCTGATCTCCATTCAGCTGAACCACCGTTTTTTTCTGACTGACTGTGACCCTGTAAAAAGCTTTTTCTGAGGGATGCTCAGTCCACAGGGCTACCATCTGACCACCACCCCCCCAAGTCACCAATCAGGAGTCAGCCACTCTCCTGCTTCTTCTGCTGTCTTAGCCCAGGCAGCTGGTGTTTATGGAGACCAACTCATCCTAACCTTAGAAGTGAAGGAGGAGAATTTGCAGCATAATCAGGTATGGTGATGTACATACATAATCCCAGCCCTGTAGAAGCTGAGGCAGGAGGATCACAAGTCCACCTAAGGTACCTACTATGACCTTGTCTCAATTAATTAATTAATTGATTAGAACAGCCCGAGTTCAAATTCTCACTCTGCTGCTTAGCAGCTATGAGACCTTGGGGATGTCACATTGCCTTTTCCTAAGCTTCTGTTTCCTTTACTGTGAAGGCATTCAGAACACCTGCTCCCAGAATCCATGGAAGAATTAAATGGAGACAATGCCCATAATGTGCTTGGCACAGTGCCTGGGACATTCCGTGTTGACTGTAAAAGGCTGTAAACCAACATACCATCAGTGGGGTTCAATAGACAGGCTGTAGGATATGAGAATGAATCCCCAAAATCATGATTGTTTTCCTGGGTGTTTTCTGGAGGATGCACCACTGAACAGGACCTGGGAAAACACATCTTCTCTGGAGGGGAAGGAAAGGGATAACACTGTAGACTGAGGGAGTGTGTGAGCATGCTGGCACTAAGAGAGAAGAATGTGGTGGGCGAGTACAGGACAAGTAGAAGGACACCCACAGCTTGGACAGGTGACTGGAGTTCGAAGTGAGAGTTACTGTGCCACGTGGTGGGCACATAGTGAGGGGTCTCTGCATTGTCTGGAGGAGCATAGAGAGTAGGTAACCTGCCTGGACTCCTTGATCTCTCATACTTCTCAGCCTCTCCTGTCCTCCTTAGGCAGTGAGAACCTTGAAGGTGGGATTGCTTGGATCCATCTCATGTTTCTCAGGGAGCCATGTGTGGCGTATCTCCGTGTTTGGTGAGTGAATAGAATACAGCTTTCCTTTTAAAGGACCAAGAGCTCCTCCCCGATCCTAGCCATCTCTCCCCACAAGGATGACTCAGAACCGAGGGCGAGAATGAACATGTATCTTCTAAGCAGGGATGGCACACTCCCAGGTTCTGGACTGACTCTGAAGGAGGAACTCAGGCACTGGAGCCCTGAACCAGGCTATCAGGTGTGAACACAGACCTGTATAACCTGCAATCACGTGTGACAATAGCCAACACTGGGGGGTCCACCAGACCTATGGACAGCTGCCTCACCCAGTAAGTCTACATCCCAGCTGTGTTTCCCATCTTGGAGGCAGGGAAGCCAGGTGGTTGATGCCAGCTTAATTCAGTGGGAACTACAGTCCTCAGAATCCCCCCTTATCTATATTCTTCCGAGTTCAAGGTGACTCCAAGAGAAAGTGTCACAAGAGTAGGAGGGAGGGAAGAAGCATGGCACCTTCTCTCCATAGGCCAGGTGAAAGTCAGAATGCACTGCCACAGCTCACACATAATATCACATTTCCCAACTGCTAAGTCACCTCACTGCTGTGGGGGTGCTGACAGGGCTGACAAAAGTCACCCGGATTTTGCCAGGTCTCTTTGGGTGGTTTCCTTGTGTGGGTGGGTGTGGGCATAGATGTGGTATAAGTCTGTGTATATGTTCTGCATATACATACATGTGTGTGAGTGCTTGTACACCTGTGTTTGGAGGCCAGAGGTTGACAACCGGTGTCTTGCCCAGTTACTCCCCACCTTGTTTGATTTGGTTTGGAGGCAGAGTTTCTTATTGAAACTAAAGTGCATAGATTTACTCGAATTAGCTGGCTAGATTCTGCAGGAAGCCTCCTGTCTCTGCCTCCCTATGTTCTGGGATTATGGATACACACATCATGCCCAGATTTCTGCTGAAGATCAGGATTCATCTTGCACAGCAGAAACATCATGGACTGAACCATCTTCCCACCCCCTTATTCTTGTAAGTCTTAGGCCAGGGATATGTTTAGCTCTGCATTAAAAGATTTCCTCTCAAGTCATGTGTCACCAAGATTAGAGACAACAAGCAGCATGGACAGACATCCCACGGTTCTTGTGGAACCTGGTCAATAGCTCTGGTGCATGTATAACAGCCAGCTGTCTGGGTACAGTCCCAGTATGAACACTGATTGGCACTTTTATTTATTTTGAATAAGACAAGAGGGGAAGACATATATGTTAGAACTTCATTTCTTTGTCAGTGTTATAAGCTCCTTCTTGGCTAAATTGAAAGGCTGGTTTGGAATTCCATCAGGTATTTCCTTTACTCATTATATGACTACAAAGTTCTCTGATTCTTTGAATTTGCTATAAATTCTTATTTGCTAAACTAACATTTTCTTCATTAGTTTCTTTTTTTAAAGTATTGCATTTTCGTGTGTGTGTGTGTGTGTGTGTGTGTGTGTGTATGTGTGTGTGTGTATCTTTCTTTCTGTGTAGATGTGTATGCCATGACACACATGGGAGGTCCGATAACATCTTACAGGGTTCAATTCTCTGCTTCCACCATGTGAGTTCCAGGGATCAAACTCAGGTTGTCAGACTTGGCAGCAAGCACCTTCCTTTACCCACTGAGCCATCTTGCCAGCCCATTTTAAATGTGTCTGTCAATGGAATAATAAGTCAATTCCTGATTCATTGTATTTGCCAGTGTCTCTGGTATAACTGCTCTCATTTGGGGTTAACTGAAAGCCACCCAATTTGATAACACCACACACGGGGCTGAAGGCAATGTGCAGTAGAATGTGTGATACTGTTTTCCACCATTCAGAGGTAACACACAAATAAACTCAAGCACATAGGCGATGAGACCTAGCAAAATAATTGGGAAGTGATGAGTTTTACGTATTTATTATGGTTGCTTTTAATGTGATTTATTTACTTGCAAGCTTACATAATATAATTTTTAGTAATGGCTGTGTTGGATCAGAGAAACTCTGAAATTTAATAATAAGCTCTCCAGAGCCAGTATGAGCCAGCTCTGTGCACCATAGGGTGCTGCTGTCTCCATGATTCCAGCTTGTCTTTTCCTCTCCCTGAGTGCTCACCCAGCAATCACACTGCTGGTCTGCAGTGACTTCAGACCCAACATCAGGCACAGAAGCAGCGAGCCCACTAGAAGTCTTCCTAGACCCCATGGGTGTGCACAGTCTTGTGCTTGTCATGTTGTCCCTTTGTGGAACTCAGGGGTTTCTGCTCCAGTATGTTAACGCTGATTAACACAAAGATAAGTGGATTTCTTGGAATAAAAGAAGGTTCTGGTCACCCCTGCAGCAAGCTCCAGGTGTCTGTGTCCATCTCTCAATCAGCATGAGGACTCAAGTTCAATCCTCACCACCTGTGTTAAAAGATGAGTACAGCAACACATGCCTGAAATCTCAGTACTGGTCAGGCAGAGACAGGAGGATTATTGGAGTGTGTTAGGCAGCAAATCCAGCCAAAACAGTGAGCTCTAGGTTCAGTGAGAGGTCCTCTCAAAAGATAGGAAGGAGAGCAATTGAGGGAGACACCTAACATTTGGCCTATGACCTACACACACACACACACACACACACACACACACACACACACACACACACACACACAGCATTGGTGGTGTTAAGAAACACCTTGATTCATGCAGGAATCTAAACCAGAAAGCGCTTTGCACCCCCAGCCATGCATGGGAAAATACCATAGTGTGTTGGACCAGGTTTCAGCAGCCATCCCATGAAGCGACAGCATCAGAGACAGGTGAACCCTACCTGCTAGCCAGCTGATCATATCTCCGGTTCTAGCTCAAGCCTAAGGGAGCAGCTTGGCTGCTTGACTGTTTAGGAGTGAGCCTGCACATGAGTTACACACATGATCTAAAAATCTCCAAATCTTCTCATTTGCTGAGATTATTTAAAACTATGACAAGTAAGGGACCCAACCCATTCCGATTTGAAAGTAGGGAGTGTGGCCAAATTCACACTTACAAAGTTGGACATCTAAGTTGCAGAAGCTCAACTCACTTCTGAATCCTTCCCTGCTGAGCCTCCTAAGTCTCTTCCAGAAGGTGTGTGTGTGTGTGTGTGTGTGTGTGTGTGTGTGTGTGTGTATTGCTTTTCTGTTGCTGTGATAAAATACCATGACCAAAAGCAACTTATAGAAGAAAAGGTTTAGTTTGATTTATGGTTCCAGAGGGATGAGTCCATCATGGCAGGGAGGCATGGCTGCAAGCAGTAGGCAAGGCAGCAGGGGCAGCAATCTGAGCAATCACAAACACGACACAGAAAGACTGAATTGGAATGAGGTTGTATACTTTCAGAACCCAACCCCGCTGACATACTTCCTCCAGCAAGTCCAGATCCCGTACGCCTCACCAAACAGCACCACCAAGTGGGGCCCATGAATTCAAACACATGAGCCTATGGGGGACATTTCTCATTCAAACCACCATAGATTGTGCTTAGAATTTTGAACCCAACTCTAAAAGTATGGGGAAAAAAGTCCATCAGTTGGATGTGTTTTGGAGTTGGAAGTTGACGTTGTGTACAGAAGGCAGAGGGGCTGGGACTCTACTCAGTGATCAAGTGATGAAGCCTGGAATGCACAGAACCCTAAATACAATCACCACACTGCAAAACAAAGACAGTGGAAGAGCACCGGCCATCTACACAAGGCTGGAGCTGGGCTACAACCCTATTGCAGTGAGCAGGGCCTCCTGCACTCTGAGAAGTCCCTTCTTTTTCAGACACAACTCTGCTCTCTCTGGACAAATAAGACACTGGACACCTGGTCTCCTAAATCTCTGGTGCCCAAAAGTATTGGAGAAAGTCATGGATTTTGATCACTGAGCAGATGGTCTCTTCATGGAGTAAGGAACTTCAAAATCCTTCTCTTTAAATGTCCTCTGGGGTGTCCAAGGTGAGGGCCTGGGTGTTATCCTGAGATCTGCCAACTCAAGCCCTGCCATCTGCCCAGGTCTCTCATAGGCCACACCAAGACAACTGGCTACAGGGACATCAGCCACAGCTCAGCTTCCAAGGCAGAGTGGGGAATAGAGCACAGGAAAGTGTCATGAGCTTTGCAGTCAGCCAAACCGCTCCCTCCCGTTCCCCCTCCCTCCCTCCTTCCCTCTTCCTCTCTCCCCGCCTCTCTGTATGTGCACATGCCCATGTGGGGAGGTATAAGTGATCCCTCAGATGCCTCAGTTTCTTCTTCAGCCATCAAAGGGACCCTACTTTATTAGGATTAAGGACAGCATGCAATAATGCATTTAAAGAACCCAGTACAAAACCTAAGCCTAAAAAACACTCTAAATTCTAAGCTATTGGTCTGTACACAGTGCTCAGCTGCCAAGTCCCCTTATGTTTCTATATGTAAGTCTGAGGAGACATTTTAATACCTTTTTGGAGAAGGGAAACCAAACTACCCTTTCCCCAAGATCACATTGCGGTGGAGTCAGGACTGAAACATCTGCTGGAAGTTCTTCAGTCACATTTTACCTTTTCAGATCACTTTACCTCTATCCTCCCTCAACCTTTGAGGCATTGAGTGACTCAAATTTTGTCACCATTCTTCCACAAAGTGTTTCCATGGAGAAAGAGTCTGTATTTCCTGAAGGACTGGCACACACACACACACACACACACACACACACACACACACACACACACACCAGGGAGCCGCTCTGCGCCACTGAAGCAGGAGAAATAAATCCTCTTCCAATCTGCTTCGATGCAGTCCAGAGACCAGGAAGCACCTCCTGCTCCAGCCCCTGCAGAGGCCATATGGGCCAGGACAAGGCAGGATTAAGTGTTCCTGCATGAGGGGGTGGAAAGGCAGCTGCTCTCATGATCAAGGGCTCCAAAGAGGGAGGTTCCTCTACCTGCTGCAGCAGATGAAGAGTCCTTGCTGATTGGCTGCTCAGGGGAAAACACCACCATCCATCTCTAGCCCCTAATGAAGGGTGGAAGCCTGGGACCCATCATCCTCTCCTCGTCAGCACCATGGAGAGCTGCCGGCTCCTGGGCTGAGCACAGCTGCTCTCAGTCTGGCAGAAGGAAAGGGAGAGGCAGAAATGAGAGAGAGAGAGAGAGAGAGAGAGAGAGAGAGAGAGAGAGAGAGAGAGAGAGAGAGAGAGAGAGAGAGAGAGAGAGAGAGAACAGACTGAAAGAGAGAGAGCATGCAGAATGAAGGACAGAAACAGACAGATAAGCAAAGAGATGCAGACTAGGTTATAGAGAGCTGCAGGGTGGCATGCAGAAGAGAGTGGGATAGAATTTAAATCTAGACTAAACAACAGAAATGAGAGCCAGCATGCATCAAGTACTCTCTATGGGCTAGTAACTGAGCCTAGGGCCTGTCTCCTACCCCTTCTAGAGAGGGGTACTGAAGTTTTCCTGCCAACAGAGGTCTCCTGCCCACACTCTTAACAGAATTGGGCCTTGTCTCCTAAAACTACCTCATTGACATGTGCAAAGTCTGAATGAACAAACGCTTCTAGAACCAAGGCCCATTGGCTTGATGCTGACAAGGAGCCAGACGTTTTCGGCTGAGCAACTTGTGCCTCCTTCCACCAGGCCTCCATGCCAGAGGCCCCATGGGAACGCACTCAGTGGATTGGACCCACTTTAGTCCTCATAATAATGTATCACAGAACCTTGGGGAGGTCATGAGAACTCACCCAATGGAGGGGCCACCAAATCTCCATTTTACCATTCTCTCTAGTGACACAAGATACTGTGATGCTTGGATTCACAAAAGGCCTCCCAGATGTGAGGCAAGTACCTTCATACTAGAGGCAAAGGCACCTTGGCTTGGACACACCTGGGATGTCTCTGGTGATTTGAGTGCTTATTCTGAAAACTGAGCTCTTTTCTTTGGAGAATGGTTTGTGTGGTTGATAAAAGACACCCCTCATTCTGGTTGTATACAATCCCCCAGGATTCTTATCATTGGAGATTTGTCTCTTTTGTTCTAAACTTTTATGTTGCCCCACAAGCATTGTAGCCAGGAATCTCACTAGTAGAAAGGTCCATTTTTTTTCCCTGTAGCTTACTTTGGTTGAGTTGCAAATCTAATAGAGATTGCTCTGTTGGGGGCATAAGAACACATTGTAAAACTAAGCTGTTGTCTTTAAGAAGCGGGTGGTAGATCTCATATTAACAGGCAACACACGTGTTACTATGACTACAGTTTTTAAAAAATTATGAGCAAGCCAAGTGTCTTCTATTATTCATAAAGAAAAGATAATGTTTTGCCATCATGGAAAGCTGTGCCCCAAATCCAGACTCGCCTTCTTTTATCAGCATGTGTGGAAGGGAACAGCACTTCACTGTGTTTTGTCAGAGATGCCAGCTCTCCAGAGACTCTCGGAACACTGTTGGTGATGGACCTAGACAACTTCTCAAGGGCTGTCTTCTAGGTGCTGTGCAGTTTAACTCACTATCTGTAGGCACATCAGCATGGGGCTGTGATAGTCAGCTTGAAGAGCCCCGCTTTGGCTGAGACAGAACTGGGAGAGGGCCCCCAACTCACAGCAGACTCACACACTGTATCCAGAAGGGCTGTCAACAATCTTGGGTTCCAAATCGAAGCAGAACAGCCATAAAAGCAAATAATCACCTTTGGAATATAAAAGGCCACTTCAGAAGGGCATAGTCTAAAGAAAAATTGAGAGGATGACCTCACCAGAGACGAGGCAGGCCCAAGAGGCACATTAGGCTGAAGCTGTGGGAAAGATAGTGGAGGGAAGTAACTGAATCCTCATAGCAGAGACCAGAGCCATGGGAACTTCAATATTCGCCACACAAATAGCATTCAACACTACACTGACCACTCTGAGAATAGGGACAACAGGCATGTGGCTCCACTTCTCTAAGTGGTTGATAGCTACGTAGGAAGCACTCTAGAAATACCATGTGGAATGTCCTCTGGTAAGAGATGGCTAATTGAGGACTCCCTCTACATAGGAAGCAACAGTTTACATGGCCTGATTAAAGGTTTAAATTAAAACTGGGAGATTTTGCCTCACAACTGGGGCTCATCTTACAATGATCCAGCCACATGATAGGGGCAGCAGTGAATTATCTGGAGCCAGGTAACAGCTGCACCCATGTTGTCCACCAAAGTTCACAAAGATGTAAATCTGGACTCTCTGAAACCTTCTTTTAAGAAATGAGAAGTGGATGAGTGTGTATAGCATTATCCAGGCTCCATGTGGCTGGAGAAACCATGGGGTGAGCCTGGCTTTTCTCGTTGCTCTAAGTAAGGTGGTTCTTGTTGGGGGGTGGAACATCAGTGTATTAGTTACTCTAACAAAATATATGAAAAAAAGCAGCTTAGAAGGGGAAGGGTTTGTTTTGGTTCACAGATCAAAGGCTCTGTCCATCATGGTAGAGAAGGTGTGGTATTAGGAGCTTGGGTGAACTCGTCACATTGGATCTCAAATCAGAAAGCAGAGAATGGGCAGGAAGTATGACAAGGCTGTAGAACCTCAGAAAACCACTCATTCTAGTGAGGGTCCACCTCCTAAAGGTCGCACAACATCCTAAAACACCACCATCATCTTGGGACTAAGTATTCATGAGCCCATTTGGGATATTTCACATTCAAACCACATTAGTGATTATGGGAGCACACAGTGAGGGCTATTGTGTCCATTGCACAAAAACAGAGTTTGGAGCAGCCTCACTGTAGTGGTATTGTGTTCCCCAAAATATTGTGCACTCTTATAAACTTATCTTGGGTCAGAGACAGAACAACCACAATATTAAACATAGAGGTTAGGCAATAGTAGCACACTCCTTTAGTCCTAGCATTCCAGAGGCAGAGATCTACCTGGATCTCTGTATGTTCAAGGATACAGCCAAGCGAGTCTTTAATCCCAGGGAATGGTGGTAGAAAGCAGAAAGGTATATAAGGCGTGAGGATCTGAAACTAGAAGCATTTGACCTGGTTAAGCATTTGGCTGGTTAAGTAGTTGCCTGGTTAAGCTTTTAAGTTTTGAGCAGCACAGTTCAGCTGAGAGCCATTCAGATATGAGGACACAGAGGCTTCCAGTCTGAGGAAACAAGATCAGCTGAGAAGTTGGCCAGGTAAGGTTAGCTGTGGCTTGTTCTGTCTCTCTGACCACCCAGCATTTCACCCCAATAACTGGCCCCAGGTTTGTTCTTATTAATAAGACCTTCTAAGATTCATGCTACAACTTATTATTTCCCCTTGATCTTTAAATCACAGGAAAATGGGTGAGAAACAAGTGCATGATGTTGTATGATGCAGAGACCTTTGGTTGTTACACAGCAATAGCTGGCTGATACAGTCCTTGGTATCTGAAGTGGAGAGCCTCCATAACAAACCCTGAAATATGTGGCAGTAACTTTGAGAGTGGCTGGCAGGTGGTGAAGGAAGTCTCACTGAAGCCTGGCAAAATGACACATTATGCAATGGCAAAACATTTGGTAGAATGTCACTTGCAATAACCCAGAAGGTAAAAAAATGTGCCTGAGGCATTTGTCAAGTTAGATGAGGGGATTCTGAGGCAGGATGTTGAAAGTGGGAGCTGGCTGCTGCTAATCACATTTGAAGGAGATAGGCTAGAGCAGGAATTGGCCAGTTTGCAAGCAGAATTCCAAGGGACTGTAGATACATGACTCTGAAATTGTAGAGTGAACAAAGAAAACATTTTCTCGTCACACCAGAGCCATGGCCTCTGTGTAGCCTGGGGGGGTGAGACCGGGGCTTTGCCTGTAATATTTGGTGGGTTGTTGTGCAGGGACAGCTAGCTGAGCGCTGCTCTGCTGGTCATTGCACATGTTTCATCTCACTGGACCCTTATAGTAGTCTCAGAATACAGACGCTGTCATTTCCATTTCAGTGATGGAGAAACTAAGGCTGACAGGGCTTTTGAAACACAACCAAGGTCACACAACTCTGAGTGAGCCAGATTCAGAGTTGGGATACGGCCATAGATCTGACCCAACAATGCATACTTCATCCCAGAAAACTGCCCCACCTCCTGTGCTGAGATCACCCTCTGTCCTCTACTGCCAAAGTGTGAGAGTAAGGTAGGGCAGGTGGACGGGACCCCAAAGAGGTCCACATCCTATGCCTGGAGATGGCAAGGGGGAATGAAGGTTGCTGAACAGCTGAACTCCACATGAGATATCTGCATGGGTCCTATCTAATCACAAACACCCTCATAAAGAGAAGGTGGGGGAAGGTCAGTTAGGGTCAGAACGACATAATTGTGGTGGTGCTAACACTGTAGATGGAGGAAGGGGCATGATCTGAGGAGTGTACGCAGATAAGAAGCTAGTGAAGGTGAAGGGACAGACTCTTCTCTAGAGACCCCTGCCCGGGTTTGGATTTCAGCCTGCTGGTGGAGTTCTAACCTCCAGAACTTAACATGTACACACACACACACACACACACACACACACACACACACACACACACACACACAAACACACGTTTCTGGCATTTGAGTAGACATATACATATTTGTATTGATTTGTGTTTATGGATCTATACAGCCATGGCTATGCATACACGAGGCTTTCTAGAACAGTTCCATACCTCTACATGTTGTGTGTGCTTGCACACATGCCTGCCTGTACCCAGAATTCCCTTGGAGGCTTCTGGGTTGAGGTCAGAACCTGTCTGCTCCATCTCGCCAGCTCCTTCCTGATATGAGCTCTGGGCACAGAGGTAGCACAGGAGGCCTTGACAGGAACCATTACTTTGCTCTTTCTTGCCCAGGGCTGGAGTAAAATGAAGCTTGTTTTCCATTTCTACACCAGGAGAAGGAATGTATTGATTTTTCCTCACTTCTGATTGCTCACATTACAGGCTTGTTTCTAAATTATTGACACTTGGATCATTCATTTCACCACATAAACATACTTTACAAGTCACTTTAGTCCCTTTGAGACATAGTCCTAGGTGGACCCCAAAGAAGTCCATGTTGTAGAGCAGTGTTCTCAGCTCAAAGAACATCCCCCCAAGGCCAAGTTCAGCTGTGCATGCTCCCTTTAATTATTCATTTGCTCACTGTGCTGGTTAGTTTTTGTCAACTTGACACAAACTAGAGTCACCTAAGAAGAGAGAACCTCAGTCAAGAAACTGCCTCCATCAGATTAGCCTCTAGGCAAATCCATGGGTCATTTTTTAAAAATAATGATTGATAATTAAAGGGGGCTCCATCCACTATGTGTAGGGGCCTATGGAACAATCTCCAAGCCTCCTTTGAGCAGGTAAGGCCAAGACAGTTGCTCAGAAGCCCATAGGCTTCTGGGAACTGCTTAAGCCCTGGGGATGGAGAGAAGCTGGACCATTTTTGGTCTGGACCTCAAAGATGCTACCCATCTCTACAGGCAATCCATCTCATGCTTACATCCTCCAGGCTTTTGAACACCTGAACTGGGAAGATGCCTCCTCCCTTTTCTCACATTCTGACTTGGCTTTCAATGCAAGTTTCCTGTGGGATAGTTTCTTTTAGACAGAAATACAGCCTAAATCCCTGGGTCTAGTCTCTTTAAAAGGGATTTCTAAAGCTCTCCTCTGTCTACCATCTTTTTCATTACCTAGATTTTCAAAGTCCTACAAGACATTAGCAGGGATGGAAAAAGTAACCACTATCCCCAGCCACATGGATTGTTTGTCTGGTTTCTCTCCTCCACCCCATGTTGAGTGCCCCCAGAAGACTTCTTGGTTGCATCCAAGGCTGATGGTCTTATTTTAAAATGCCACAGAGTAGCAGGTCCCCTTCCTCCTATAGATGGACGCTGAATGGAGAGCTCAAGTGTCCATGCTCTCTCATCACCTTCTGACACCCACAGAGAGAAGAAGAAAAGATCTAGGCCACAAGCTACCCAGCAAGCTTCCCACCCTCCCCAGGGGCCTTGCCTGCTCAAAGGAGGGTTGGTGATTCTTCCAGAAGGCCTTAGCTGGTGAGGGCATGTCTCCAATTACTCCGTGGAGCTAGGCCTAGCGAAAGCACAGGAATTTCTTCTATGGAGCAAAGGCAACAATGTTGCTCACCTCCCCACTACCCATGCCTCCTTTGTCCTCTGAAGAACAACAGTATTCTCTGAGGTAGTGGAACACTAAAGGGATAGACAAGTGCTAATAATACTAACTAAAGGGCTAAGTGTTTCAGCTCCTCTTCTGAGCTGATAGGCTGGAAGCAGACCACTGTTTATAAAAATAAAACAAAATAAAACAACTAAGAAAGCTTAACAGGGTGGCTTTCCTCTCCTTCCCTCCTGCTTGCTTTTAGTCTGCAATGCAGCTTCAAGAGCCATCTTGGGCCATGAGGAGCCCTTGAGGATGAGATCTATAGTCTAAGGATGATGGTACAGAAAAACTATTGTTTTGACTCCTGCTATCTGTCCTAGGGAACTGTACATGAAGGTGAAACAAAATGTTTCTGTTTTCTGTTACTGAGTGAAATTACTGATGTATGAGAATGTTCACTCATAGCTTTACCCAGAACATTCTGGGTGGCCCATGCTCTAGGAACGTACTGATCTTTACAAATTCTGTTTCTAAATCTCCAACATGTTCTTGCATTTCCAGCTGGGCGATGAGCCTCTACTTAGATCAGTGGTTCTCAACATTCCTAATGCTGTGACCCTTTAATACAGGTCCTCATGTTGTGGTGACCCCCCCCAACCATAAAATTATTTTTGTTGCTACTTTGTAACTGTAATTTTGTGACTGTTATGAATCATAATGTAATTTTTTGGGTGTAGCAGTTTGTCAAAGGAGTCATGATCCACAGGTTGAGAAACATGGACTTATCTAACAGTGCTGTACCAACCCACTTTCAGATTAAGGTTTATGGCATCTTGATAGTTGGGGATAGTCAGGTAATCAAAAGTAGAAAGCCTTGTTATAAAGCAGTAGCTGGAAGGGGATCCAGACCCCCTCAGGGTTTCTTAGAGGCTCCTCCAAGACAGGAATTCAGAACCGAATAGCACTTAACACAAGCTAAAGTTGCCTGGCCAAGAAGTTATTCTGTGCAGCCCAGAAAATCTCAGTCCACTCCACGGAGGCTGTGTGTGATGCATACTATTGATTGTTAACTCAGTTGCATTGAGAGACACCTAGGACATCAGTAAAACACACCTGGGGTGTGTCAATGATGGTATGTCCAGAAAGTGTTAGATCATGTCTGAGTTAACCAATGATTTAATTCAACATTTGATTAGACTTATAAAAAGTGAAAGCTTAGTTGGAGGTAGTGGGTGGATGAGCTTGTGCCTTTGATTGACACACCTTGGCCCCTCCCATTTCCATTGCTACCCCGTAATCCCTGCCATATTTTTCTACATCATCATGCACAGGCCCGGAAGCAGCAGACCCACATGACCATTAACCTTTGGAACCATGAGCCCAGTGTAAAGCCTTCTCTTAAGCTGATTTCTCATCATCTTGCCACAGTGGTAGAAGGTGGAAGTGACTGACACTTTGTGTGTGTGTGTGTGTGTGTGTGTGTGTGTGTGTGTGTGGTCAAGGCTGAGCTTTGGCACTCGCTTGGTTGGATGGGCTATTAAGCACAGTGTGTACTCTGACTGCTGGTGGCCTGCCACATTAACTACTTTAACAGCACCCTGTGCTGTGCAGGCTTTCAGGCATGGCATCTTCCCTTGATGCTATCAAACCTCTTCCCCTATCCGATCAGGAACCATGGAGTCTGCCTGAGTTCAAATTCTGAGTTTATGTAAATGATTTACTCCACACATGTGCAGGTCTCTGTAATACTAAAAATGGAAGGCAGAGGTCTGAGTGTGTGTGGAGGGACCACAGAGCCTCTTTTGTCAGTGATGAAGGCTCAGACCCGTTCTTTCTTCCTCTTCCAGTGCTGAGGATTGAACCTATGTCCTCACACGTGCTAGATACATGCTCTGCTGCTGAATTATTTTTCCACCTCTCTTTTTGCTAATGATTTCAGGACATTACTGAGCAGCTTGGGTTGGATTTAAGCTTACTGTGTAACCTATCTCAGATTCCTGAGTAGCTGGTATTCAGGACAGCACCACTAGGCTTAGCTGAAGCCCAGGCTCTGTGCTGTTCCCTTTCGTTTCCTCTTTGGTTGTCTTCTGATGTCAACCTCCACTCAGCCCGTGTAAGGCTTATCTCTGGCTTCTGATACTTGATCATCTCCCTGAATGGTTAAGCTGAGCATGGTAAGCCCACTAAGGCATGGCAAGATTCCCACCACTCGTGGTTCTAGGGTTTTATTCTAGCATCACGATGCTTGGTCAGAGCATCAATTATTTCATTCATAAAAGTAAATGAGGGACCAAGGACCCCCAGACATTTCAGGAGAATCTAAACTAATCAAGAGAAAAAAGTAAAGGCTGTGAAAACGCAACTTCAGAGGAAATAGATTGCTGGGGGACAGGAGAAAACTTCTAAAACCCCACCTGCCCCAAAACATCCGCCTTGGCTCCAGACAAGTCCCTGGAGGTCCTGCCCAATCTTCTTACTCCTGCATGAACATGAAGAGTTTACATTTCTTCATGTGACATTGGGGTATCTGAAATATACCACAATATCCAGAGTATAGCCGCTGGTCACTTACAGTTATTTATACCTAACTCCGTATTAACTAAAATGGAAGAGTTAATTGTTCTGTTACTCTTGTCCCCTTTTGGGTGGAGCAGACAAAGAATGTTCCCAGGAGAAAATTCTCTTGGGCAGTGTTGAGCAATTGTGGCAGATTCCAGCCAGAACTTGTGAATTAGCACCATTACAAAGATTTATACGCACACATACACGCACATCAATCACTTCCTCTTAAAATTATTTGTTTTTATATATTTTTAAATTGAAGTGTAATTTATATCGGGTAGAAAGCACAAATCTTAAGAGTACAGGTTGATGCATTTTTAATGTGCGTGTACCAGTGTGACTACCACTCAAATCAATATGGGGAACAAGTCCATCACTCCAGAAACTTCCCTTGTAGTCCTTCCCAGATGACCTACAACTCCTGTTTTGAAATGTGACACCATGTATGCCTGCCCTTGAACTCACAAACAGGATCTGACATACGTTCCCTGAACACCTAGTTCTTTTTCTCAGCAAATGCTTTGGACAGGCTCCCCTGCTCCACATGTGCCTGTATTATTTTATTGCTAGTCAGGGCAATGTGTATCCGTTCACCCACTGAAGAAGGTTTGGGTTGCTTCTGGGTTTTGCCAATAATGAATAAAGTTGATGATTGCTGTTTTAAAGTCTTTGTCTGATAAGACCTATGGTATTATCTGGCTTGGTCATTGACAGACTGCAACAATGACCTGGACTGGAGGTTTCTGGTAAGAATTTGAAGGAATGTTTGCAGCTAAGCCCCTGTGTTCTGATACAAACAAGGAGGATGTTGAACGTACAGTTTGGCTGTGAGGAAAACAGCCTCATAAGGAACAGATTCACTGAAGGCCCCCAAACAGCCAGTGATGTTGAGTTGGTTTGGGTGACATGATGTGCTTTGTAAGGCTTTTTTTTTAAAGATACTTTTTTTATTTTAAGTATGTGTATCTGTGTGTGCATTTGTGTATGTACACATGAGTACAGATACTAGGGAAGGCAGAGCAGAGCAGTTGTGAGCCTTCCATTGTGGGTGCTGGGAGATCAGACCTGAGGCCTCTGGAAGATCAGAATGGGCTCTTAACCCCTGAGACATTTCTCCAGCGACTGCTTTGTGGGGTTTTCATGTGAGATCATGGTTAAAGTGTAAGGTCCCTGGAAGGCCTTGGGGATGAACAGTTTGTCACTGGATGTCGGCAATGCTCCCATTGAAAGCAAAGTGTCTGGTCTATTGTCTATTTTTCTTGATGTTTTCTATTTCCTAACCATGCCCTCCTCAGGGTCCTACATTGCTTAGAAGGACACACTTTGATTTTAGGTGTTGTCTTCTTTCTGAACTATTACCTGTAGGTGATGGGATAGATGATGCCCTACATCAATACTCTGCAGAAGCACACATCCTTTTCTGTGCCTTTGATTGACACAGCTAGTCTCAGCTGCCTTCATGGCCTTTGACTTGTAGAGGAAAGCCAGCTTCCCTTGATGGCAGATCTTACAGCCTTTAGGCTCCAGGTAGTTTTCTGAGACTCTCCAGACTCAGTTTCCTTGTGCCCAGCCCTGGAGCCCTGGCATTAACTCCTACCAGTGACCCCAGGATTTCACCTATCAGCCCCCACCATAGGTCAGGTCTGTTCCTCATCCTATGTAATGCATCAGTTTCTGTGATGGTCCACAGCCAGGACAATCTTTCTAAGACACAAGACAGGCTCTCATTTTCATTATTGAAATACTTCAGTGGCTTCCCGCTGTTCAAAGGATAAAACTAACCTCTTGATCATAGTATAGAGATCACACTGTGATCAGAACATAACTGTACTTTAATGCCCTACCTCATTGTTTTCCTCTCCCACCCATCCCCCACCCCTCTACTCCCTAACCCCGCTCTCAGATTTCCTCAGGCAGAGGGTTCTCATCTCTCTTGGCTCTTTCTTTGCCTTGGCAGAGTACAGAAGTAAGGCACAGGTATTCAAAAATATCAGTAACAAAATGGTATTTTAAATTGATGGTATAAAAATCAGTATCAGAGCCGGGCGGTGGTGGCGCACGCCTTTAATCCCAGCACTCGGGAGGCAGAGACAGGCGGATCTCTGTGAGTTAGAGGCCAGCCTGGGCTACCAAGTGAGTTCCAGGAAAGGCGCAAAGCTACACGGAGAAACCCTGTCTTGAAAAAACCAAAAAAAAAAAAAAAATCAGTATCAGGTGCTGGAAAGACGGCTCAGTCAGGAAAGGGCTTCTCATGCAAACATGGGAACCCAAGACTGGATCGCTAGTGGCCACATAAAAAGGTAATAGCACTGTTTATCTGTAATCCCAGTACCAGAGACCAGGAAATTCCTGGGGCTTACTGGCCATCCAGTCTACCCCAATCAGGGAGCTCAGATTCAGTGAGAGACCCTGTATCAGAAAAATAATGTTCAGGGCAATTAAGAAAGATGTCTGGGACTGGAGAGATGGCTCAGCAGTTAAGAGCACTGGCTTCTCTTCCAGAAGACCCGGATTCAATTCCCAGCACCCACATGGCAGCTCACAACTGTCTGTAACTCCAGTTCCAGGGGATCTGACACCTTCACACCAATGTACATAAAATGAGTCCAGGAAGATGTCTGACACTGATCTTTGGCCTGCAGATGCATGTGCATGTGTGTGAATATATTCTTGGATGCACATGCATGCATCACACACAAGAACATATACACAGGTAAAAAAGTTAATGCCCCCAAATTCACATTGGCCATGTGTGGGAACACATGCCTTTAAATTATCTGATACTTGAAAAGCAGAGGTAGGAAGATATCTGTCAGTACAAGGATAACCTGGTCTATATAACCAGTTTCATGCCAGCCAGGGCTACACCATTAGACCATGTCTCAAAATTAAAAAAAAAAAAAAAACACAGAGCGAAGAAAATATCAGAGTTTCACATAAATACAGGCTATGACAGGGCAGTGCTGAGCCACATTGGAGCCTAAAAGGAAAGGGAAATACATGTTCTAATATATGTGCTTTTTGTGTTTTTAAGGGGCTAACTTAAATATTGAAAAAAATAGATGTATGAATATTCATAACATTAAGTTTCAGTATCTTATTTTTACCCAAACCAGAACTCATTATAATTTCACTTTGTTGGCTTTAGTAGAAACAAACCCATCAGTCATGCTCTCGGAATCCAGGTCTGTAAATGAGCAAATGTCCTGTGGGCTTCACTGTGGATCCAGAGGATGCTGATGCAATAGTGTCCTCTTTACTCAGGAGCCCCTTTCTCCTGCCTGGGTGAGTGGGCAGTGACCTTTGAACCCAGCTTCCGGGGCTCTCCCTCCTAGTACCACTACTCACTGGTTACTCGATTGGGGCAAATCCTTTAGCTTCACTCTCTGTGCCTCAGTTTCTCCATCTTCAGAAAAGGGGTCCTAAGGGCAGCTCTTGATTCTTCAGAGGGTTGTGAGGATTGACTGAGACTGTCCATGTGGAGCCCCTGGGAGAATGTAAAACCCTGAGTAAGTTCTCCAAAGATTACAAAGAGAACCACTGTCATCCCTATCCTTCAAACCACACCTAAGCATCAGGAGCCTTCATGGCTGGGTCCAGGAAATTGTCTCTTCCCTTTTCATGAGACACTGGGGATGCCGATTCAACCCCAACCCATACAGCATCTCCTGACCATACGTCAGTGTCCTCATGTGCTTGTCATCTGTCTCCACCAGTGCACCGAGTCACTCAAAGCTGGCAGCCTGGGGCACCTCTTGGAAAGCCGAGGTGGAACTTACTGTACCATCACAGGTTCCCTCACTATTCTGAGAGCCCTGCTCTAGGCTTGCTCTGTGATGAAGGAGAAAAAGATGAGGCTTCTGTCCCTGTGAGGACACATTCTAGGTAAACAGTTGACTGACATGAAAATCAGCATCATAAATCACATGCCTGTCTGGCATTCAATCCCCACATGGGCATTCAGTGATGTCTGTGATGTCACACTCTGAGATTAGAGGCAATCTGTCAGACTGCACAACCAAGGGACTGTGGGACATCCATGAACACTCAGCTATCACACTGGCTGTCACTTTAACAGTGGCATGGAACTACATTTTTATGGGACTTGCTGTAGCAAGATCCTGTGCCTGATTGTCCAGGAGACCTTGTCTTTCTCACAGGTCACAGAGCAAACACTGTGAGAAACAAACCAATTAAATGAAGGAAGAGAAGGGAACAGAGAGCAAAGAGGGTCCTTGCAGTGTGCACGGTAGAGAAGCCAGACAGGAAAAGCCAAGAAAATGAATCTCAAAGGCCTTTGAAACATTTAACCTCTCCTTGGGAGGACTTTGTGAAGAAGCCTACCTGGGAGTTTAGAATTTTCAAAAACCCCTTTGATAAATGTGAAGGGCAGAGAATTCCTACTGAGAATTAACTGGACCAAACAGAGGCAGGAAGGACATTACCATGGTCCTTTCCAAGGAGATGGGGAGGTGGCTCAGTGGTTGAAGCTTGAGTTTGGATTCCCAACAGCACATAAAAGCCAGGCACCTGTAATCCTAGTGGGAGATGAAGACAGGAGGATCAGTGAAATTCACTGTCCAGTCAGCCCAGCTGAATCTGTGAGCATTAGATGTAATGAGAGGCCCTGTCTTAAAAAGTAAGGCAGAAAACAATAGGTGTCAACCTCTGGCCTCTACGCAGACAGTCATGCATGTGTGTGCACATCTGCATACACACATGCAGTACACAAATGGGTACCCACAGTAATACCATACACACACAACACACACACACACACACACACACACACACACACACAATGCTCACACACACACTCCAAGCAAAACTTAAACAAAATGAATCTGTTTTTACATGTAGTATGTTCTTGATACTCCTCTGTATCAATCTCTGTGTGAGATTAGCTTTCTCTCTGCTGTGACCTGTGATTCTCTTTGTGGCCATCTTGACTAACAGTGTGGCCAGGTGACGTTGTCTGATTTTCAAGGCTTTGAAATAAGTCTGTCATGCTTCTCTCCTGCTACCTAGAGATGCTTGCTCTTGAGACCCAGCCACCATGACATGAGAAAGCCCAACAGAGGATATGTACAGAGGTCACACGTAGATATTCTGGCCAATGACACACAAGAGGTCCAGCTAACAGGCAGCTGATCTCAACTACTGGATTCATAAGTAGTGATGCAGCCAGATGTTCCAGAGCTCAGCCACTGAGTCTTCCCAACTGGTGGATCTTCCCAGCTGAGTCCCCAAGATTGAGACTGTCAATGTCCCTGCTGTACTTTATCTAAACTCTTGAAACAGAATAGAATAAAGCATTTGCTTCAATGCCATTAAGTTTTAGGGGCTCTGTTAGATAGTCAGAACACTACACTTACTTTGGGTGCATGACTGTTCTCCAACTTGAGGCTATGTGAGGTGTAGCAGGAATCTTAAAAGTTCGTATTAATAAAATCAAACCTGGGGCCAGTTATTGGGGTGAATGCTGGAAGATCAGAGAAGCAGAATAAGCCACAGCTACCTTACCTCGCCAATTCCTCAGCTGATCCTGTTTCCTCAGACTGGGAGTCTCTCAGTCTTCATCCAGAATGAATCTCAGCTGAACTGTGCTGCTCAAAAACCTAAAAGCTTAACCAGCCAAAGGCTTCTAGTTTCTGGTCTTCACACCTTATATATCTTTTTTCTTTCTGCCATCACTCCCTGGGATTAAAGGCTTACTTTCTGGGATTAAAGGCATGAGTCACCATGCCTGACTGTTTCCAATTTGGCCTTGAACTCACAGAGATCCAGAGGAACTTCTGTCTCTGGAATGCTAGGAATAAAGGTGTGAGTGCCACCATTTTCTAGCCTTTCTATCTAGTGGCTGTTCTGTCTCTGACCCCAGATAAGTTTATTAGGGCGCACAATATTTTGGGGAACACAATATCACCACAATAAGTGATGAAAATAATTTAATCTAACACATGTGGTGAGGATATGATGAATGTCAGTCATTATTGGCTGTCATGCCACCTCCTCACACTATGATGTTTAATGCCAGATACACAAAATTGTCTTCCCACCTCAACTCCCCCCCTCATTTTCCTGTGAGCATCCCAAAATTTCAACCCTGAGAAGCAACTGGTAATCCTCCTTCCTCTTCCAGATCAGTAGGGCTTGTACTGTGTCCCATGAAAACTGATTTTGCACAAATCTAAGGGCCATTTTATCTGTGCCCCTCATGGGACTGGATAGAACAGTGATGGATAGTACATGTGTCAAGCACTGATTGTCAAATGCTAATAAGCTTGGGGCTGGCTGCACAGTGGATAAGAGTGAGCTTTGAGATAAAACCTTATCAGGTTTGCCTGTACCCTGATAATTGTGTGTGTGTGTGTGTGTGTGTGTGTGTGTGTGTGTGTGTGTATGTGTGTGTGTGTGTTACCAAATAAGCACTAATAAGATGATTGGCTATCCTCAGTTTCTTCAACTCTAAAATGGACAATCTAATTTTATCTATCCCCAAATACTTTGAAAATGACTTAAAATACATAGTTGAGCCTTTGGTGAGTGATTCTAAGCCCTCACATACTTATGATGGGAGCTTTTTAAAGCCCTCATGAGAGTCTCCATAGACAGGCAGCCCCTTCCCCTCTTATAGCCCTTCCTGTTGGCACAATTCTCAACCAAGAGTCTCAGCTTCAAGCTCTGGCTCCCTGCACTCATGAACTCTGAGAACCTGGATACAGGTCTTAATTCTCTGGACTGAATTTTTTCACATACAGAGAAAAGTATAAAACCAACACCCAATGTATCAGCACTGTTAGAAAAACTGCATGAGATGAAGGTGCAAAGCCCCAGAACCTGACCCCAGGGCCGGGTATTGTCACTCTGCCAGATCTACAGGTAGGAAGGCCAGAATAGGCCATGCTCCAGAGTCCACAGTAGCGAGACACCTCTCCATCCAGGTTCACTCTGCCCAACACAGAGGTGACATCAGCATTCTTGTTTCATCAGTTTCCTCCTCTATCTTGGTCACCATCTAACTTCAGACAAATACCACTTTCTTCAGACCTGAAAGTCAGAGACAATGAGTCTAAAGTCAAGCCTCATTAGGGAAGCTACTGAACTTCTTCAAGCCTGTTTCCTCACCTGCAAACCCAAGAATTAAATGAAACAATGCCTGTTTAGTCCTAAGTCTGGCACTGCTCAGGTGTTAAGTTGATTCTTCTTTCCAGGCTGAGTGCCAACTTTCGGTTCCTGTGGTCTTCTGTCTTCTTGCCTCATGAAATTATGCCTTCTCATCCTCAAATTTTTCCTGCATCCAAATGTTTCACCCACTAGCCCCTGTGTGGTGTAATCAGTCTCTTTCACACTTACCTTCTCTATAATATCGTGGTGATAAAATGTGTACCCCAATAAAGCTTGCCTGGGGATCAGAGGACAAAGCCAGCCACTAGATTAGACATAGAGGTCAGGCAGTGGTGGCACACACCTTTAATCCCAGCACTTGATATCTTATGTCTTTGCTTGGGAAGGACACACCCTTTAATCCCAGGGAGTAATATGGCAGGACACAGAAAGGTATATAAGGTGTGAGGAAACAGAAACTTTCCTCTCCAGGCTGAGGATTTCATAGAGGTAAGAACTTGTGGCTGGCTTGCTCTACTTCTCTGATCTTTCACCTTTTACCCTAATATCTGGCTCTGGGTTTTCTATTAATAAGACCACTTATCAATTTGTGTTACAGAACATTCCTTCCATTTTTGTCCTATGGTCAAAACTTGCTTTCTCCCAACATCAGCTCTCTTTGGGGAGGGCACATTTATGATCCTATCCCCCCCCACCCCACCTTTTCTCATGTGTGCTCCTTGAGTTATCTTACCCCACCTGATGCTGATCTTGCTCTAAAATAGGGACAGTGATAAATGTGAATCAGGAAAATAGGAAGATACTTGAAAAGCATTTGTGTACTGGACCTGCCCTCTTTTATAGGCTCTTGGAACCCTGAGTTAATTTCATGACTGAGCCCAGGCTAGCTTACTAGAAAATGGCAATCATGAGGAGAAGCTATTAGCCATCCAAGCCACTCAGCATGGGCTGTCATGAACCATTGGACTCTCACCAACCCATCTACTAGTAGCCCATAGATGTAGGAGAGATCTAAGTTCAACAGAAGAACCATTTGTCAAGCACAGCACAGACTCCTGACCCAGAAAATTCTAAGTAAATAAATTATAATTTTGGTCCCTGAGGTTTTAGGTATTTTGTTACATAGCATAAGCTAAATACTAAGTCTGCTCCAACTGGCTAGTACTCAGGCAAGTTAGAAATCTAATTAGTTCCAAAAGGGCAATTACAGTCTCTTGGCCACAGGCTCACTCATGGGCTGGACTAAACTCATCTATGTAGACTCTCCTGACCATGTATTTGTTTGAAAAAGGGTATATGGCACAATTCAAGCCAAGGAAACACAGAGTGAGGTTCTCTGGGAGAATCAGAGAATAAAGCCTTTTGGTAATTATTAAAAACTTTCTAGAAGGTTTCTTCTTTCTCTCTGTTTTCCACATGGATAAGTAGCTGGAAAATGAAGCCTCGTCTTGGTTTCATAAAAGCAGTAGTCTGAAGACAGAGAAAGGGTGGGCAGGAACCTTCAAAAATACACTAAAGCCCCTGGGTTGAGCTGGCCCTGGCATCATTTCACACGTGGACTTCCTAGCAGGTAAACCTGTGAATTCCCAGTGTGAGTCAGCCTGTCTTCTGTCCTCAGCTGTAGTCATCCCAACTGCTGTTCGATTTCTCATAAATGGAAAATAACTCTCTTCTAAATGTCTATTCTTCATCACTCTATGAGCACTTCTCCCTGACCTCATGGCATGTGGTGATCAAGGAGTAAGAACCTCTATGCCTCTGAGCAACAGGCCTCTTCCTTGGAGGTTTAAAACTAAACGGTGTCCCAAGGAACCATCCTCTTTAGTGCTTAAAGCTGTGGGAAATAAAACTCACAGCTGCCATGTGACCTGCACAGGAAGAAAGTGGTCGCCATGGAAACAGCAAATGGAACAAACATGAGGGATGGAGAGAAAGGAAGGGTGGGAGAGAGGGACGGGAGGAGGAAGGGAAGGGGAAGGGAAGGAGAGAGTGAGTTGTTGGCATTAAAATCTTGGTTCTGTGACAAACAGGGAACCTGCATGGGACCAACCTAGGAGCTCTGGATAGACCTGAAAACTGTGTAGCTTCATCTGTATGTGGTACTCCTGGCAATGCGAACAGGGGCTGTCCCTGGTGCTTTGACCGGCTCTTGGAAACCCATTCCTCACACTGGATTGCCTTGCCCAGACTGAATACAGGGGGAGGTGCCTGGTCTTATGGCAGTTTGATATGCCATGCTTTGCTGAAGCCCATGGGAGGCCTGCCTGTTTCTGAGTGATTGCAGAGGAGGGGTTGATTGACGGGTGCATGTGGAAGGTTGGGGAAGGGAGGAGAGGAGAGAAGGGTGAGGAGGCTTCAGTTGGAATGTGAAATAAATTAAATTTTTAAAGATTAAAAAAACAAAGAAAATCTTGGTTCTGATTGTAGTGAGACCCAGCTGTGTCCTTGTCCCCACTCAGCTTATCTAATCCACCCTTTCTAGAACACTGGAAGACAATGCATTGCCTCTTTGGCTTAATCCTGTTTGGTGCTGCTTTCTGTCACTTAGGGTCTAAGGGCTCTTTAATGTATGCCTACACCTATCTCCTGATAGGTTTCTTTTTTGGGGGGGGGAGGGTTGCTCTGTAGATTAGGCTGGCCTCACAGAAACTCACAGAGCTCCACCTGCTTCTGCCTCCTGAGTGCTGGGATTAAAGGAGGGTGACAGCACCACCAGACTTCTTAATGACTATTCAATGCTAATATATCACTTCTAGCTCCCTGCCTTACAGTTCAACTCTCCTGACATTCCACTCTCTGACACGTTCTCTAAGATCCAGGGCCCTACCATAATCCTGAACTCCACGTTCCATGCTTCAGACATGGCTGTAACATAGGCACACTGGACTAGGTTTAGAATCAGAAGACCTGAGCCTACCTTTAAGCTCAAAGGATGATCTGAGCTTGGAAATCAACCCTACTTGTCTTATCCGGCCGACATCCCAGCTCCTGTTTCACTGATCTCCCTCAAACTCTGTCACACCCACGTGCCACACCTTGGGATCTCTTGAACTCATTCACTATATTCTCACCCACTGTGGTCAAGGTCCTTACTGTTTATCCCATTTCCAATTCTCAGACCATTGAGCTTTGTTGGAAAGTCAACAGTCATGAGCCAGCACTTCTTACCCATTAGTTCCATGGACTTACATTGAGCAGCAAGATGCATTGATGGATTAGAGATTAATCAAAACCCAGCCCTGTTTTTGCCAAGCTTTCTATCTTATGAGTGGATATATTTAAAAATGTATAATATCTTCATGGCATAAGTAATACTATAATTAAGAGTAATGTATATAGATGTAGTTCTGTTGGTAGAGTGCCTGCCTAGCACTCACATAAGCTACAATGTGAATACAATCCCTAGCACCACATTACTAGACATGGTAGCACACTTATAATTTTAGCACTTGAGAAGTAGAGGCAGGAGAATCAGAAGTTTGAGGACAGCCTCATCTACATAGCAAGTTTGGGCTAGCATGGGCTACATGACAATAAGCCCACCAATACAATAGCCTAGTGTAGTATCACCTGCTAAGAAAAGTGCCTTAAAAGTTGCTGGTTCTTGAGTTTAGTCCTGTAAACTAATCATTTAAAGGGCCTGGTGATGTTTCTCAGTAGTAGAGTACTTGCCTAGCATCACAGGGCCTTGAGTTCGATTCTGGAACTATAGAAAAGGAAGAAATGAGTTTGAAACAAAGGATATTCTAAGGTAAATGCAGAATGCTTGTTCATAATCCAGCAAACACAATGGAGAGCCTAAGTGGAATGCATGATTACAACCACAGAGGATTCAATGAACAAAAGTCCATGTTCCTAAGTCTTATAAGGCAAGCTCCCAAGCTTCCCTGAAGCTGGGAATATGGAAAGCCAGAGCACATGCAGAGGCCCACACAACACTTCCCTCACTGATGACTCCTCTTCCCTATCACTCCATCCAGTTAAGCCACTGATTCATATAGGAGCCTATTAGTAACTCTTTAAATTTATCCATATGCCCTGGCATCTTGATCATTTCTGGTAAGCCTGCCAACCCACTAGAATCCTTTCAGATACTGAATAACCATTTGGTTCTCACTGTAACTCCCAGGTCTGTGTCACCCACAAAGTCAACAAGGCATCAGCCTCTGGAATCTTCATTCAAGCCATTTACAGAAGCATATTCACATACTATGCTGGAAATTAAGGATTATAAGCCAGGCACATTGCATTGGCCAGGGAGATGTTCCCCCCACTGAAATAGTCAATCCTTCATCCAATAGGTATTACTATTCTCTCATTGTTATGGCAAAATGTTTGAAACAAGCAACTTAAGGAAGGAACAATTTATTTTGGGTCAGTTTGTAGGTACAGCCCATCATGTTGGGAGGTGTCGTGGGCAGAAGCACGAAGCAGCTGGTCACACTGTGTCCATAGTAAGGAACCAGAAAGAGAAGAACACTGGTTTGGCTTCCTTCATTTTAATAAGTCTGGAACCCCAGCCCATGGGATGATGCCACAATATCACTTCAATTAGCTGATATAGAAACTCCCTCACAGATACACTCAATAGTCTCCCAGATAATTATAGGTCCTCTCAAATTAACAATTAATATCAGCCATTGTAAGTCCATCCCTTGTCCACGTGATACCTAAACATCGCTAGTAAGCCATACCTCACAATCATCTCATAATGCAAAAATGTAACCTCAAGTATTTGTCTAGTCTTTAGAAGTTGCAAGACTTTTAAAAAGTTTGAGACTTGGGCAATATTTTAACTATGAGCCCATATAACATAAAATAGTTATACAATTCCAGCGTACAGTGGAACAGAGTAAACTCTTATTCCAAAAGGAAGGAGGGCATATTTAGGAAGGCTCAGACCAAAGCAAGATGATCTTTAACAGAAAGAATACCAAATCTGGCAGTTCCATGCTCGTCATCGGGGACTTTCAATGGAATCATATGGACTTCAGAAGGGCATAGGCAGCCCTGCTTGTCCAGCTCTGCTGCCTACATCTTTCCTTGGCGGATAGATACTACTGGCACATCCAACATCCTGGTGTCACCACCACAGCTTAGGTGTGGCCTTCACAGATTCACACAGTGGCTCCTCAGAGCCCTCTTTCAGGAACTCTTACCCCACCACATATCACTTGGCCCCAAGTTCTCTGGAACCTTGAAGTCAGATTCCACAGTTCCTACTTTCCAAAACCACAGCCACATGGACAATGCCCTCAAGTTCTGCTACAAGATGCAGATGTAACCTGGACCCCTTAGACCAAAGCTGCAGTGGCCTGTGTGAGCCTAGGCAGTTGGTTTAATATAGGAATTCATTCAGCAGCTTCTTGTGTTCTCTCTCTCTCTCTCTCTCTCTCTCTCTCTCTCTCTCTCTCTCTCTCTCTCTCTCTCTCTCTCTTCTTTGCATCTTCATAGAATGGAGCATTCCATAAGTGGGGTCTTGCCCCCGGGACACCCTTTCTGTTCCCCTGATATGAGCAGCATCGGGTCTCTCTTTAATATCAGGACTCTCTCCAACAATTACAGATGTTTATGGACCTGCTTTACATTTAACTTTAAACTCACTCTCTTTATCTTGTCTTTTACTTTGTACATTGTTGTGTCTTTCTGTTTAATTGTTGATTTCTCTCACTGTAGAGAGCAGTGGACAGTGGACATTCCACAGCCTGAATGCTGACCTGTCTTGACATTTCCTCCACCAAACAAGTAGTCCATAACTTTTCAATTCAGCCTCACTGGGTTTATCAGGCCATGAGCAGAATGCAGTGAGATTCTTCGCTAGAATATGTTATGAATTGGGGAGATAGCTCATTTGATCAAGTGCTTGTCACACATGCTTCAGAGACTGAGTTCAGTTCTTAGAATTCTCATTTAAAAAATGAAAGCTGGGGGCTGGGTGTGGTAGCACACGCCTTTAATCCCAGCACTCAGGAGGCAGAGGCAGGTGGATCTCTGTGAATCCAAGGCCAGTCTGTTCTACAAAGCAAGTTTCAAGACAGTTAGGGCTTTTACACAGAGAAACCTTGTCTTGAACTCCCCACTCCAAAAAATGAAAGCTGGAAATAGTGGTGTGAGCTTGTCATCCCAGCATTGGAAAAGCAGAAAGAGATGGGTGCCTGGAGTTCATCCATCAGGGAGTCTGGCCTACTTGGTGACCTCCAAGGCAATGAGAAACCTTATATAAAAAAAAATAAAACAGTAGATGGTTCCTGGGGAACAACTTCCAAAATTGACCTCTGGCTTATAGGTACATACATCCCCATCCACATGTGTGTATGTACACGCACACAAATACATACAGAGAGAGACAGAGACAGAGATACAGAGAGAAGATAGAGAGACAGACAGACCAAGAGAGACAGACTCAGAGGGAAGAATATAATAGGAATGGCATCTATCCCATTTCTTTGTATCACTCTGAAACCTCATGAATCTCCATTGTCCACACTTCTAGAATTCTGGTCTTCCAAACTCCCATGGTAATGGTCCATCAAATTCTGCTTACAGCATTCTAGGACTTTTTAAGCCTAAAGTTTCAAACTTTTCCACATCTCTCTAACAAACTAGTCCCCAGGGGCTAAAAACCATATGGTCAGATTTATTGCAAAATCAAACCCCACTCTCAATATCTATTTTCTATATTAGTTACTTTTCTCATTGCCAAGGCAAAATATATGACAAAAATGATTTAAGGAAGGAAGAGTTGATTTGGCTCACAGTTCAAGGATGCAGTCCATCACTAGGGGAGTTGGCAGCAAGAGTGTATGGCAGCTGGTCACACTGCACCTACAGTCAGGAAGGAAGCAGGGAACCATGAACACTGATACTCAGCTTTCGTCTTATTCATATTCATTCATGGGACCAGCTCACTGGATGTTGCCACTCACATTTAAGGTAGGTCTTCCCATCTCAATTAGCTCAGTCTAGAATCACCCTCAGTGAACATGCGAAGAGGTTTGTCTCATGGATGGTTCTACATCCTGTGAAGCTGACAATCAGTATTAGCTATCACACTCAATAACTTGAACTATTTCTGATTGCTTGACTTTTTTTTTTTTTTGCAAGATAGGCAGGCCTAGTTAGCCCTTGAAGATTTGAGGGATCTCCAAATACTGGCATGTGACTGCAGCTTGTGGCATAAGGAGAATGGAAGGGTGAGAAAGTACCAAAGGATGAGTGGTCCCTTAAAGTCACATCAAGTCCCCTCTTAACTTCAAAGACACATTAAGAAGCCATCCATTTTGTCACGGAGCTGAATGAAACCGAGTTTCCATGCAGCATCCCTTCTTGATAAATAATTCAAACCCATGTCTTCATGGATCCACATACATCTTCCAATTCAAGGGGCTCTGATTTATGGACACTTAGCTTTTGAACACAATAGCCTCTGATTCTATTTTGTTATAAGGAAAAAAAATGACAGGAGCGCTCAGGATTTACTATGCTGATAGGCACGTGCAGAAATGAAAGCAAGGAGTTATGGGCTATTTGAAATAAATGTACAGGGGCATTAATGCAGTTTGAGGAAGAACTGGCTTGTCGCCTGCATCCTGCACTCTCCATCCTCAGGGGCAAAGAGGAACAAGAATACTTTCTGTTACCCCAGATGCCTCCCCATCTCCACACATCCCCCTTTACATTGCAGATGGGAGAATTGCCTAAAATTTTGCAAAAAGTGTGGCAGAGATGAGCCCCTTGGAGATCTGCGTCTCAGGCTAGAAGAGCTGCCATGTTTTAAGGCCTCAACTTCTTCAGATCCAACATAGAGATGGACTGCTACATGATGGAGCATGGCTGACCACATGGCTCAGACACCGAGGTCTGGGTGGTATGAGTTTGGCTTCTAAATTCTGGCACTTACCACTGCCTGGCTATAGGCAAACCCCTTAATCCCTCTACACCTCAGTTTTCTCATCTCTAAAATGGGATGATATTTTGTGAGTATCGTAAGATCAGCAGGTGTTTGAATTGTGCTCCCACACACCCATTTGAGTTAAAAATTGTGTCAAACAGACAATGATTCCTTTATCATCTTTATCTTTGAATGTTTGTGTCTTTGATTTTTTTGTGCACATATTTGTAGTGTGAAATAGGTACCTAACTTACTTTTGGAAGACTGCCTTAATTATGGACAAACTTAGTTGGACATTTCTTTAATCTAATAGGTAAAAATTAGTAAATTCAGTGTTAGATAGGGTTGAGGAAACAGTCTTCCTTATTTATGTCATTAGTGAGACTATTGGCACCATATTTTGGTAAAATTTTGTAAATATATAATAAAATTTTATGCATATATTCTAAAATCTTTTAACCTTTCTTTAGAACTTTGTCCCACTTACAAAATTATATAAAGCACAAGGTGTAATACTGTTTGTGATCTCTTTATATAAAGTTTTAATCTAATTTTATTTTTTATGGGTATGAATGTTTTTTCTGTCTGTACATATGTGCACCATTTGGTTGCATGATGCCCTTGGAGGGCATAAGAGGGTATCAGATCCCCTGGAACTGGAATTACAGATGGCTGTGAGGTGTCATGTGGGTGCTGGGAACTGAACAGAGGTCCTCTGGAGAGGAATCCAGTGCTCTTGACCACTGAGCCATCTCTACATCCACTTGTAATTGCTTTTAATGCTGTATTGGGATTTTGTTTGTATTTTGGGAAAGAACTTAACATTGGGTGGGTAGGGAGGGGGAAAGGATTTGGAAGGACCTGGGGGAGGAGAAGAATATGATCAAAATATATTAAAATTTAAAAGTTGTTTTAAGTGGCTGGAGAAGTGGCTCAAGGGTTAAAAGCACTGGCTGCTCTTGCAGAGGACCTGGGTTCAATTCCCAGCACCCACATGTTAGCTCACAACTGTCTGTAATTCCAGCTCCAGAGATAGGTGCCCTCTTCCAGCCTGTGTGGGAATCATCCAAATAAATCAAAATAGTTTTTTAAAAAGAGGGCCTGGAGAGAATGCCCAGTAGTTAAGAGCACTGACTGCTCTTTCAGAGGAGCTGATTCAATTCCCAGCACCCACATGGTAGCTCGCAACTAACTGTCTATAACTCCAGTTCCAGGGGATCTGACACCTTCACACCAATGCACATAAAACAAAGTGAAATAAATTATTTAAAAAAGAAAGATAAGTTGCTTTAAGCAATAAAAAATACAATTAATAATTAGAAGTGGAAATAATTTAAATGTCTGCATCAGAATGAGTAACTTGTGGTCTATCCTACAAACACAATCCTACACTTCTGTTTAAGAGGCACCATATGTACAGACTTGGAAAGGAGATGTCAACATATTGTAAAGTAAAAAGGAGGCTCTGGCACAGTGCGGAGAGTGTTAATATACATTTTAGGTTTGTACACCATACATAATAAAAATAGCTAATGGTTTATCAAATGCTTATTCCTTTCCAGACACATATCTAAATATTTAATCCGAGCAGCAAACTGGGTAGATAAGGAATCTTATATCCCATTTTGCAGATGAGGAAACTGAGGCCCCAGTAAGTGAAGCACTAGCTCCCAGTTTATCACATCAGTAAGCCACAGAATGGGGCCAGGGAAAGTTGGACCCCAAGCCTGCTGCTCTAGCCACACTGAACACAACCGAAGCTGAGAGCGAGGTCTCAGACTCGGAGGTGGGAGCCCTTTCCCTGCCTACTTTATCTGCCTTTGTGTTGTTGGGTTTGTTACAATGAGCATGTAATTGACAAATAAAACTTTTATCAGAGCACCCAACCATGTGGAATTGTTGCCTGGGATGAGAGCCAAGAATGGGTGGGGGAGCCACGGATGCTTCTCAGCTGGGCTGAGCTCAAACCTGACTTCATGTGGATCCCCTGGCGACACACCTTCCTTGCTGGCAGGAGAGCTGTGTAGCGAGAGGCATGCAATACTCCAACTTCAGTCCTGCCTCCGTCTACCACCTGAGTGGCCTTGCAAGCCCCTGAACTTCTCTGGGCTTCCCTTTTGCATCTTGAGGACTTACTGTGAGGACTCAGAGAATGTCCTACCCAGAGTGAGTGGCCAGGAAGAACAGAGGTTTTACAGCCACCCAGTCCCATTCCTCCTGCAACAGTGGCTCTGGGGACCTGGTATCCCATGAATTCTGAGGAAGCCTTTCAGTTGACATCAGTGAAGGATTTATTGACGGGAGGTGTCCACATCCAATTCTCAAAACTCAACTCAACTCAGAGACAGAAGGTGCCCATAACAGTGTAAACCCAGAAATCCAATATATCCTCCAACTTCAAGCTTTCTCTCCCTCTGGGATATTATTGTGAATCCCTCTATGCCTCATTTTTCTCATCTCTAAAATGGGAAAATGTAAGGGGATATCATCAGGGTCAGCAGGTACTTGAATTGAACTCCCACATACCCATTCGAGTTAAAACTGTGCTATTGGACTTTGATTCTTTGGCCGTCTTTGTCTCTAGATGTTTGTCTTTTTTATTTTGTATGTGCACATCTTTAGTGTGAAGTAGGGACCCAACTTATTTGGCATGAACATCATAATTATGGATGAACTTAGTTGGCTTTTTTTTAAAGACCAACGGGTATAATACAACAAGTAAATCCAATATTGGATAAGGTTGAATAAACAGGCTTCCTTTTTTATCATCAATGAGAATATGATTGACAGTATATTTTGGAAAAAAATAGTAAATGTATAATCAAATATAGTGTAAATATCTTAAAAATATAAAAAAATTCTTTAGAACTCTGTCATAAAATTACATAAAGCACAAGGTACAATACTGATGGTTTGTCAAATGCTTATTCTTTGCCAGATACACACAAAAGATGGGCACAGCAGCATGCACCTGCAATCTCAGTCCTGGGGAAGCAGAAACAGAGGGATCCTGACAACACCCCACTCAGCTAGTGAAAACAATGAGTTCCAGATTCAGTAAGAGAGACCCTGCCTCAAAAATAAGATGGAGAACAACAAAGGAAGGCCCCTGCAGTCAACCTCTGGCCTTCACACACTCACAAGTGAGTACCCCTCATGCACACACACACATGTCCACATGTGCATGCATCACACACACACACACACCACACACACACACACATACACACACACACACACACACACACACACACACACACACACACACACACCACATGCACTCACGTTTAAAATCCAAAGCCACGGCACTGAATTCTTGTCCTTAGAAATCCAGGCTTAAGGTTGTAGGCATAACTCTATAGAATTCTTTCCCAGCATGATTCAAAGTCTGAGGTTCAATTCCTAGCACCCCAAAGGAAAAATAACCTAGCTGAAGGTATATCAGGGCAGAGAAATCTGAGAAGAGCATGTTTGACATCTTGGAAGTCTGTCCTTCAACTTTTTATTTATTTATTTATTTATTTATTTATTTATTTATTTATTTATTTATTTATTTATTTATTTATTTTACAATACTATTCAGTTCTCCCTCTTCCTGCCTCCCTCCCCTTCCCCCCAGCCCACCCCCCTTTCCCACCACCTTTTAAGTGACTTTAACACTAGTGCCCTTGACAGCACCAAACATTACCTGGGTGGATGGGATTGCCTTGACTACCAGTTGGATTACTCTCTACACCCCTAGTTCCAGTAACTGGGGTACAGGTCTGAGAGCAAGAGCATTCTCCACTCTGAAGATCTTGCAGAGTCTGCGTGTGACTGTGCAATCTCCCAGGCAGCTTCGTTTATCACTATTGTGCGTTCCCCCAGATCCTCAGTTTAATGACACCCTTTCTGAAGCAGCAGCGGCAATGGTGCCAAACAGCACTCGCGTTTCCAGGAAAGCAGCCAGACTCATTAAGTTAATAAAGGAATTTAGCTGTATGGAGATGCCTCCTTCCCATACATTCCCGCAAAATGCTCTCTCTCACAACTCAGCAGCAGCCATTAAACCTCTGCCTCCACCTGCAAGGCTCTCCTCCCACAGAGTCACACTGGGTCAGGCTGCAGTGGACTGCAGAGGACAGAGTGCTCCACACGGGAGCCTGGAAGTCATATCTCAGAGCCTGGCTGGCTGACTTTTCTGGTCTCGTGTCTCCAGCGCAGCTCCCCTCAAAGCCCCTCTCTCTGAGACAGGGTGAAATTCATGAGAGCCCCAAGGATCTTGGCTTTGGATGTGTTGGACCCCTTCTATCTATCTTACTGTTGCAGCTTGATTGTGTGAGGTGACAGGAAGCAGGTGCCAAGAGAAATGTCACCGTAACTCCCATCTCACCTCAGCTATACTCATATATGATCACATTTGCCCATTGCAGCCAGGAAAATCTTTCTTAAACATAATTATGATTGAATTGCACCTCTACTGTACTGTGATACCAGCTCCCCACTTTAGACTTCCAGTCTCCCGTGATGCCTTTCAGGACATCGTCTTCTACCACTTAACCCTCCAGCCTCCCCTGGACTCATCATCACCTCACAACAGCTCACAAGACAGTCTTCTTGACCCTCTCACTTCAGGCCTTTGAGGGTTCCCTCCAGATACCTGTGCTGCCTTCTCTCCACTGCTTCCTCTTGTTCTTCTTAGCCCAGCTCCATCCTTCAAGACGCTCTGCACAACCCCTTCCATTCAGCTTGCCTTTCTTGGGTGCTCCTCCCTCAAGCATCCACAGGTCATGCTCACACATCAGAACAGTTATCACATGGATCCATAGGCAACTACTCTGTGATCAGTCCCCACAACCAGAGTCCCTGAAGAGTCATATCTTCATCCCTGCCTTCCAACACACCTAGCCCATGAGGTATTGGCACAGGAAGCCCACTGAATGGTCCTGCTACAAACTGAGCATCACTGCTCTGTGTTCTCAGGTCCCATCTCTCCTCAAATATTAGGTAGAAATTACCTTCTTTCTATATTTGTCAAACCAAAGCTTCCAATATTTTCATTTCTCCACTCCAGGGAGAAGCTTGTATCTGGTCCCACTGCTTCATCAGAGGGGCATATCAGCACCTCTCTGTCCTCACTCCCCTCAATTATTCTTCCAGAGACCCAAAAGTGTCTCTTCACCATCTTGTCATCCTGTGGAGGATCTAGAACCACCATCAGGTTGGCTCGGTGCACCCAGCTCTAATCTGACTCATTGGAATGCTCTGTGGTGGCAATCACAGCAAGATTGGCCATAGGACAACTCATTCCCCTTAACCATCCTGCACAGATCAATTGCTGAGTTCAGCCAGGTCTCTCAGGAAGGGCTTTTTATTTCCTATTGGCACCAGCTCTTGGCATAATGAATTGCTGAAGTTTGCCACACTCTGAATGTGTTTTAAACATTCCTTTTCCAAGCACCAGGGTCCAGAAGGTAATTAGCATTTTACAACTAGCAGACATGTGTGAAGTGTGGTCCTGCACCAAGCCCCCCACTCATATTTCTAGGATTCAAGATCCTCCTCCATAAAAACCAAAGGACATGAAAGGATTCATTTAACCAAGGAGTCACAGCACCAAAATGACCTAATGGAAACCTTCAGACTTCTCAGTAAGGAACAGCATTGGCTCACAGAGGGCCAGTAATGGCTACCTTGCTGGGACACTATTGTCAAGGCAGTTAGCTTTGTTACCTGTTTGTTGGTCTAAACAAGAAGAATGGAATACCCCATAAATACACACAATTGTTGCATGTCAATTAAAGGCCAACTGTATTTTAGAAAGAAAACCATAGTGCTCAAGAGCTAGTCAGCAAAACCAAAACCACCATTGTATTCAACCACAGGGAACTTCATAAAGGGGATGTGCCACACCCAATTAGGAAAACCTGAGACACCAAAACAAGGATAGTGGTTCAATCTCAAATTAACAGCAGCAGGAAGCCAGGCTCCCCCTCACTGCTGCAGGACACTAGGTGATGAATGACCAACACCCAGAAACCTGAGCCTTCAGTCTGAGTGACATTCTCCAGCAAGAAGTAACTGCAGGAAGGAAGGGCTGTCCAGAAGGACCTGGAGCAGCTATGGAGGTGCAGCAGCCTGCCCAGAAAGTGCTCTCTTGCCCCAAAGCAGGGAGAGAAGGGGAGTTGCCTCTGCTTCTCCTTTCTCTAACATTCTTCTTTAATCTCCGCCAAAACCAGACAGAAAGTGGTGGGCAGCATCCTGGAGCAAGGTAGCAGGTGATTTAAAAACAGGGATGGTGGGCAAGCTAGCAACCAGTGGACAACCAGATGCCAGAAGACCTCATGCCTTCTTTGTTCTCCTTGGCATGTTAGAGCTTTTGCTTGTGCCCTTGCCCAGCCACTGGTCTTCTAGACTGAAGGGTCTCTCCCCACAAAAAAGGCTCCTATGTCCATCCAGAGGGCTCAATTAATTTTACTATTGTCCAGGTACTTCTTGTGCACCAGAATAGGTGCCAGGCTCTCTGCTAGGCAATGGGGGGAAGGAACCATTGAGAGAAATAAGGTAAAATTCTTGTTCTCAGCAATCTGTGCTATGGAGCATAGGGAAGGCAGATAAGCACACAGCCCTCTGCAGCATGAAGTAAATAATTTATTTGAGGACAAAGATGGAATTGCCTTTGGGAAAATGGGAGATGCTTTCAGCAAGAGGTAACATTTGTTCTGGATCTTAGCTGGGTGTATCAGGAGAATGGAATTCTGAGTAGAGGGAACAGTGGCATCCCATGGACCAAGTGAGTGACAGAACATGAAGGCTCTGAGGACACTATGAGACAGAGATCGTAGCGTATATGGGAGAGGGATATAGACCAGGTCTAAAATGTGGGCTGATGTTAGAGAACCTTGAGTCCCACACAGCAGTGTGGAGCCTTGGAAGGGGTTTGTAGAAAGTGACATGATAGGGTTTGCACTCTAGAAAGATTTTTCTGGCTGCCTGTGTAGTGGGAGAGTTAGGCTGCTAGGAGGAGAAACATGAAGCAGAGCTTGGGAAGCGCCTGCCTCACAAACAGATCCTGGAGGGGGACAATGAAGGAAGGATGGAGGGCACCTGACTCATGAACTTGCGCTGGCTTTTTGTGGCCTCAGTGTACCACTTCCATGGTGTGGAGACTAGTACTAGGCCTGGACCCTGGGAATGGATGCTTACGGTTTGTGCAAAAAGAGACATACCATTGACACCCAACACCCTGTCTGATGTTACTTAGCTCAAGGGACTCTTTCTGCTGCCAATGAATTATGGGCACAGGCATGGGGTCTTCCTGAGCATACCAGAGCAATGTAAAGTGAGCCATCTTCCCCAAGCCACTCTCTGTCTCTACCCTCTGGTTCATATACATGCATGCCACTGATATTTTATCCCTTTATCTACTGGCTCCTGAGCGGTTCAGCAGAAACCTACATCCCTACAGAGCCTTTTTGACAAATGTCTTCTAATCTTGACTAATCTTGCATTCACTCCCCTAGCTCCACCTTGTGTTCCCAACTCATACATTCTCTCCCCAGCTCCTAAGGCTGAACTACATGAGAACCTGAGATTATAAAAAGCAACAAAGAACCAATGTCTTAGTTGAGGTTTCTACTGCTGTGAACATCATGACCAAAAGCAACTTATGGAGGAGAGAGTGTGTTTCACTTTGCAGATCACAGTTCATCATTGGCAGAAGTCAGAACAGAAAAATCAAGGCAGCAACCTACAGACAGGAACTGAAGGAGGCGCCACTGAGGAATTCTGCTCACTGGCCTGTCCCCAAGGGTTTCACAGCCTGCTTTCTTAATACACCCCAGGACTGTCCACAATGGGCTGAGCCCTCCAACACCAATAACTAATTAAGAAAATGTGCCACAGGCTTACCCACAGGCCAGTGAAGGCATTTTCTCAGTTGAGGTTCCATCTTTCCAGATGACTCTAGTTTGTGCCAAGTTGACATAAAACTAGCCAGCACAGCCACGGACACTCCCGAACAAACATCAGGAAAGAGCTAATGAAAGTGGTGGTGACCTTTCATCTACTCCTTAGAGACTTGTTGTTGTTGTTTTGAGATTGGGTTGGGTTTAGGATGGATCTCACTTTGTGACTTGAACTGTTTTGGAACGCACTATGTAGTCCAGGCTGACCTCAGTCTCTCAGAACTCCTCCTGCCTCAGCCTCCTGGGTTCTAGGATTACAGATTCTTGGGAGCGTTAACTGAGCCATTCTAGGGAACTGAGCTCAGAGCCAGATCCATGTTTCCCATGCCTGTCTCACAGTCCCATGCAATTTCAGGTGCTACATGTGTTGCTGAGTGCTACTTTTGTGTAGGACACTGTGAGGACCCAGGAGTGGGTGAGGAACAGCTGGTCCTATGGATTCACACAACAAAGGGCTTGACTATCTGCTAAGCTCCCATAGCCACCACCATCCCTTGTTGCTTCCCACCATACATCTTCCTTATATTGACATTGGATGAACAGGAATTGGGAGCTAAAATAGTCAATAATGTAGAGAAGAGCTGGGGCATTTAATGCTTTTTAGTTCTGTGCAAAGATAATCATTCTTTTGGACTGACTTAGCAGGCTAGTTGGTGTTCCCCAAGGGAGAAATAGGCAGGATATAGGTCGATAAACACATTTTCAAAACATCTTTTGTATCAAAGCTCTGGGAAGAAGCAAGAATGCAAAAGATCAATCCAAAAGAAGCCAGGTGCTGATAAGAACCCTGCACAGCTGTGTGACAATAAGTACCACAGACAGGTCCTGAAACAAAGTAGGAGCCCGGGACAGCTCCACGAAACCTCCTCTTCAGTCAACAAATTGGCATCAAGCTTCCACTGCATAAAACTAATACTAGTGTTAGGTGCTATGCACCAGACAGATGTATGCCCTGCCTCGCCCTGAATAAGTCATCTGGCCAGACAGGCCAGAACTCAGCCATCACTGGCATCATACTTCCACACCTCCATGAGAAAGGTGCCTCGCCACTCGATATGTACTGGCTAGCAAGGCTCTGTCCTCTAATGTGGCCAAGACATAGACAAAAACAGAGACCTCAGCCTCCAAGACACTCCTCAACCAGCCCATAAGCCTGGTTGGGCCTCTGAAATCCCAGTAAGGTCTCTGGCTCTCGGCCCCAGAGCCTTCCAGCCTGCTACTAATTACTCATGACTAGAGAACTTATTTCTATTGAATTATCACCACCTGGTGGCCCAAGCCAAAATTTGTCAAGTAAAAAAGAGAGCCTAGAATAACAGAACTTAATGACCATTTGACACCATGGATTTGTCCTTTTCTAAGAAGGCTTAGCAGAACTTTCCCAGGGGCCTCATTAATTCTCCACACTAAGCCCCAGACACCTAGAGATTTGGCCTGCTCTGAAAGCTCCTCCAAGGGAATTCTGTAATCACATCCCCTGACTCCATCCTCCATTCAGCACCTCTTACTGGGAAGAAGTCCCACCTTGGATCTAATCCCAGTCCCTCCTGCTGAAGTTAAAGCCCCTTTGCTTTGATGGACATCCACAGAGCTGGATGCACAGCTCTTTGTTTTCTAGCTCAAAAGCCTCCAGAAGGATGGGATGGGGACAGACCACTAAGTGCAATGGAAGGTGTGTCTTGAGTGTGGGAGGGTGGCTCAGACATCCTCAGTGTGATACCCAAGCAAGCTCAAGGTTCTTGTGTCACTTGCTTCCTAGATACCTTTAGAAGTGGGAGAAGGAGTGACAGGACAAGCCAGTTGGAGGCAGAGATGTCGGCTGCTCATTCTGGCAGCACATTGCTCAGCACACAGGAGGTAGCATTATGCATAAGGCCAGTCTTCATTGGCCTGCAGAACCAGTCCTCATCTATATGGCTGGAGTGACTGGCCTAGTCTTGGAAAAATGTTGGGAAGTTTAAGTGAGCCCACTACCAAGGGCTTTGGCATGGAATAAATCCAACTCTACAGATGTTAGTCATCCGTCCTTTCCTTGCTTCCAAAGACTACTTTAAAAACCTCAATTCAGAGCAGGTAAAGGATGTGCCACCAAGCTTGAGGACCTAAAATCAACCTTGGAACACATATGGTGGAAGAAAAGAGCCTGATTGACTCGTGTGCATGCTGTGACATGCACCCTTGAACATACAATCAATCAGTAAATAAATGTAACAAAATCATTCTGTGTACTCACTGTCCTTCTTGTTCTAAGGAGACCCAATGCAATATTTACATGCATACCAAGATGAAAAATAAAAATAAAAATTGTATTAAGTTAGAACACATATCAGTGTATATGAATCAAAATAAAAATGAACAGGGAGGAGATAAGAGAAAGCAGTTTATAACCTGTGTGAATGAAATTGAACATTGTAAGTACATTGCTAAGAGTCAAATGTTTAACTACAGAGTTCCCAGAAGACAAATGGACACACACACACACACACCATCAATGAGACATTTATATTACACTCCTGACTCCAATGCCCAGGGAACTTTAGAGGGGGAAGGATTTTGTAAAGGCCAGGAGTTGGGAATGAGTGAGGCAAACTATGTCTTCTAAACATGACAGGACCATTGTGCCCATGAACTCACAGTGGCTGTGGTTACTTACACAAGACCTGCACAAGAACAAGACAGTCAACGTTCCAGGGGGATCATGAGGACTCATCTCTACTGACGGTCTATTGAGAGTTAGTGGTTGCTAGGAGAGGGACAGTCGGCTTCCTATAGGGTTATAGTCTCTAGTAGGTTGACCATAATCCAGGGCATGAACTACACTCATTAAAATATGATCAATACTAATTAGACTTAGTGGGACATGAGGACATGAAGTTGTCTAGCAGGAGAGCACATTCCACAAAATTCTCAAAGAATAGAAAAAATATTTTTATTTTTCAAGAATTTCATAAACACATGCAGCATATTTTGATCATAGTCTCTCTCCTCCCTCAACACCTCCCAGATCTATGCCTCCTTCCCTACCCACCCAACTTTGTGTCTTCTTTTTGTTTTTAAAACCTACCTAAGGAGCCCCCAACTGGATCAGGCCCTCTGAATAATTGAGACAGTTGATTGGCTTGAACTATTTAGGAGGCCCTCAGGCAGTGGGACTGGGACCTGTCCTTAGTGCATGAGCTGGCTGTTTGGAACCTGGGGAATATGCAGCGACACTTTGCTCAGCCTGGGCAAAGGGAAAAGGGGACTGGACCTGCCTTGATTGAATCTACCAGGCTGAGCTGAATTCGCAGAGGAGTCCTTGCCCTGGAGGAGATAGGAATGGAGGGGGGTGGCTAGGGGGAGGGTGGGGGGCTGGAGGAGGGAGGACAGGGGAATCTGTGGCTAATATGTAAAATTAAATTAAATTATAAAATAAAATTTAAAAACCTACCAAGCTCAATTTGTGCTTTCTATATTCTCTTGGATGTGTGGCCTTCCACTGGAATGTGATTGGCCAGAGCCCATATCTTTAAAGAAAATTGACCCTCCCCCTCAGCCAGCATCTATCAATTGTCAATAGCTTCTCATCCAGGAGCAGGAACTTGTGTGTCTCTATCTCCCCTTTCCATGCTGGGATTTTGTCTGTCTTGTGCATGCTGTCACAACCTTTTGTGAAGTCCTATGTGCTACTCCCCTCCTGTGTCCAGAAAATAGTTTCCTTGGAGTCACCTACTACCTCTGGCTCTTTCAATCTTTCTGGCCCCTCTTCTGCAATAATCCCTGAGCCTTAGGAGGAAGGGGTGTAATATAAATATCCCATTTATGTCTGAGCACCCCACAGTCCCTTATTCTCTGTACCTTCACCAGAAGGAGATTTCCGCATTAACTGCAATACACTGTATTAAGAATCTTCTCTTATGAGGGTTAAGAGGTACATGAATCTACAGTTATAATGGTAAGTCATTAGGAGTCAGTTTAATAATATAGCATAATAGCATAGCAAGTCGTCCCCCCCCTGCCAGGACTTATGCCTAGTGTTACCACAGGTTCTTGGCCCCTGTAACAGTGACAGGTATGAATGTCATCTTGTGGAGTGGGAGTCAAATCCAATCAGAAAGTGGTTAGTTACTCCCTTGACATTTGTACCACTACTGTGCCGGTAAGCAGGCTTTGCTGGGCCAGTCATTATGGTTGCTCTCAGAGTTTACAGCTGTCTAATGCTCATGATTACTTTCCTCTTCTGACAGCACACATAGCACTTACAAGCACTATGAAAGGAGTCAGAAGCCTTTATATTAATACCAGCTTGATTTCTCCATGTTCTATGACTCAAATATGTAGTCTTTAGCAATAGAGCCTTACTATTAAGTTCTGAAAAGAAACCAAAAGCATTAACAATATCCTATAAAGTCTGATGGAGGGGGGCATCTATAGGAATTCACTAGCCAACAACTCCAAAAGTTCTTGGCACTTGGCTTTTTATTTTTTAGCTTGTGGTGTATAGTAAAGACATTATCATCCCATTCTAGAGTAACTACATTTTAACTCTGGCCAAACTGAATAGCTACAGATAGAAGAATGAAATGAGATCCTTATCTCTCCTCCTGCACAAAACTTTAAATGGAATAAGGAACTCAAGAGAAGATCTGATTCCCTGAATCTGATAAAGGAGAAAGTAGGGAATATTCTTGAACTCACTGATAGTTAAAAGGACTTTCTGAATGGGATATTAATGGTACAAGCATTAAGACTAATAATTAACAAATGGATCCTTATGAAATTAAGATGCTTCTGTACATCAAAGGACATAATCATTTGAGTGAAAAAGGCAGTTTACAGAATGGGTAAAAGTCTTTACCAGCTATACATCTGACAAAATATTAACACATAAAATATACAAAGAATTAAAAAAAACCCTAAGCACTAAGAAAACAGACAACACAATTTTGAAATAGAGTATGGAACTAAATGAAGAGTTCTCAAAGAATGAAGTATAAATTTCTAAGAAACATTTTTTTTAATGTTTAATATTTTCAGCCATCAGAAAAACACAAATTAAAACTACTTACCCAAGTCACAATGGCCAAGATTAAAAGAGCAAATGACAGCAGATCCTGGAGGGGATGTGGAGGAAAGTGACACTTATTCACTGCTAGTGGGAGTACAAACTGGTATAGCAACTTTGGAAATCAATCTTCAGTTCAAAGCTCAAAATAGATCTGGCCCATGATCCAGCTTTGCGTATTTCCAAATGATGCTGTATCCTACTCTAGAGGTTCCAGACATACCTACTCATCTATGCTTATTGCTGTTTTATATTTACATACTATATATTTACAATAGTGAGGAAAAGGAAGCAATTTAGACATCTATTTTGGTTAGTTAAGTTTTACACTGTTTTGATGAAACACCTCGACCAACTCTTAGCAAAGGTCAAGAACTGGCAATTTTCCAAATATGATTATCAGAAGGAAGCTGAGTTCCACAGCTATACTGAGGTACTAGTGACCCTTTCCACTTGCCCTATCTTCCAGAATAGTCTAAAAGATGGGGGTATCCTATGCACAGCCACACACCAGTCACAGCCCAGTTCAGTCCCTAAGATCTGGTACAGAACCAGGACCAGAAAACCTCTCCAACATCATCAAGATCATTTGGCCAAGACATAACTCCAATGGACCTATTAAAGGCTAGTAACACATTCAAGAATAGGATCTGATTCAGGTTGCAGAGAAGGCCATTTCAAAGGAATCAAGTATGGCATGGAGATTGGAGTCATCTGCATAAATAAACAGCATCAAAACATCAGTGACATTACTATGAAGGCTGGCTAGTCTGTCATCAGGCTACAAATAAGTACCAACAAATGTGCTGATAAGCCTGGCATTACAGTCTATGATACCAGGTGATATTCTAGGACCCCCAAAACCATATCCTGCACTCATGTAACACTGCCCCTTCAGCTTCCAGATGGATATCAACAAGTTACCATCCAGGTGGGCATGGTAACTCTGAAAACTCCTTGACATAATCTATAAAGCCACACTGGGCACCAACAAGTATGAAAACTTATCCATATCCCTGAAGATAAACTTCACAAAAGATATCAACCAGGGTAGCTAGGTATTTATTCTGGGGCATCAGATAGATGCCCTAGTGGCCATCAGAGATCTGTCCATTAGAGGGTCAACAATGGCCCGGACAAGACCCTGGACTACTCACTCCACAACCTGGAGAAAGCTGGCTGCTGAAGTGTCTGTAGGTGCCAGCTCCCTCCATCAATAGCCTGTATGGATTTTTTCCTGTGTTTCATCTTTTTATTGTTGTTGTTTGGGGGAGGGGTGAGACTAGGTCTCAATCTCTAGCCCTAGCTAGCCTGAACTCACTGAACTCCTTCTCCCACAGCCTCTACGATGCAGCCCTGTGCTACTACACTTGGCTTTTATTTTTCACTTGCTCAGTGTTGCTTGCTGGGGCAAGGGGTACTGTGGACAGCTAAAGCTGATTTCTACATGTCTTGCTTCTGCTAACGTTACTATGTCTCATGATAATAAGGGACAGTAAGTAAGAGGAAACAATGTTAAAAGAATAATGGAGTAGAGATCTTTCTAACAAGGAATACTTTTTATGGCAAAAGCTAAAAAGTCTAATCAAGTTGTGAAGATTTGAGTAACTTATATAAGACATATAAAAGATGAGACTTAAAATTAATATAAAGGCCGCTGGAGAATGGCTCAGCAGTTAAGCACACTCATTCTCTTCCCGAGGACCCAGGGTCAGTTTCCAGCACCAATATGGTGGCTCACGACTGTCTGTAACTCTAGTTCCAGGGCATCCAATGAATTCTTCCTGCCTCTGTAGGCACCATCACATGTGAGGTACAGAAACACACACAGGCAGGTAAAACACCTACATACACAAAATAAAAATAACTCAGTAATATAAAATTGTTAGACTTTCTAAGATTGAAGTTCAATATATGTTTTTAAGTCAATGATGTTTTCTTAGATTATTGACCTGCTCTTGGGAACTTTCATATGCCATCATGGAAAACAGATACAAGTTTATCAGAATTTTCTTTAAAATGTTCAGTTTTTTCCCCAAGTCTTATCTAAATGTTACAAAAGCTTTTTTAAAATATTTTTTTTCATTTTTGAGATTATAACATAGTCTATCATTTCTCCCTTCTCTTTCCTCCCTCCAACTCCTCCCATGTACCCCTTTGCTTTCTTCCAAATTCATGGATATGTATGTATGTATGTATGTATATGCACAATCTGCTCAGACTATACACTTGTATGTGCATGTTTTTGGCATTGGACAACCAATTGCTGTGCTCTTCCCTGGGGAAGACTGCTCCTCCCACTCTCAGCAGTCCTTAGTTGTCTACAGTTCTTTGTGTAGTATTGAGACCTCATTGAGCTTTCTCCCCCATCTGTGTTAGCATGTCCCCTAGTGTACCCTTAACCCCAGCCATTTAATATTTGACAAAGATGCCCAAAACCTACTCTGGAAGAGAAAGCATCAACAAATGGTGTGGGAGAAGCTGGTTGTCCACAGGCAGAAGAATGAAATTAGAATCGTATCTATCACCTGGCACAAAAACAAACTCCAAATGGGTCAAAGACCTAAATGTGAAACCTGAAACACAGAAACTGCTAGAAGAAAACAAAGAAGTACCCCACGGGACATAAGTGAAGGAAGGGACTTCCTGAAGAAGACTCCATTTGCCCAAGAATTAGGGCCAACAATTGACAAGCGAGACTTCACAAGATGAAAAGCTCCATATAGCTAAAAACAACAACAACAAAACTATCAACCGAGTAAAGGGAATGCCCACAGAATGGAAGAGAATCTTTGCTAGCTATTCATCTGATAGGGGACTAATATCCTGAATATATAAAAGACTCAAAAACTAAGAAAAAAAACTTTCAAAATATGGGGTCTTGGGTCTGAACAGTGAGTTTTCAAAAGAAAAAAAGTGACTAGGAAATATTACAAAATGTTCATTGTTCCCAGCAATTAGGGAAATACAGATCAAAACAACTTTGAGATTTCAACTTACACCAGTCAGAATGGCAAAAATCTACAAATCAACCAGCAACAGAGGCTAAAGGGAACCCTCACGTTGGGGGTATCGCACACTGGTCTAGCTACTCTGGAAGTCAGTGTATAGAAACTCCAAAAAGCTTTCCATCTAGTATCCACTTATGAGTGAGTACATACCATGTTTGTCTTTCTGAGTCTGGGTTACCTCACTCAGGATGATATTTTCTAGTTCCATCCATTTGCCTGCAAGCCTCATGATGTCATTGTTTTTCTCTGCTGAGTAGTACTCCATTGTGTATATGTACCACATTTTCTTTATCCATTCTTCAGTTGAGGGGCACCTAGGTTGTTTCCAGGTTCTGGCTATCCCTAGTGCATGAGCCAGATTTTTGGAGCCTAGTGCCTATGGTGGGACACTTTGTGCAGCCTTGGTGCAGGGAGGAGGGGCTTGGACCTGCCTCATCTGAGTGTCTCCCTATGGGAGACCTTGCGTTAGAGGAGGTGGGAATAAAGGGTGGGTTGGGGGGGAGGGTTAGTGGGTGGGAGGAGGGAGGACAGGGGAATCTGTGGTTGGTATGTAAAATGAATAGAAAATCTCTTAATAAAAAAGAAACCCCAAAAAGCTAAAAATAAATCTACAATATGACCCAGCCATACCACTCCTTAACATATGCCCAAAGGATTCAACATCCTACTCCACAGATATTGCTCAGCCTTGTTATTGCTGCTCTATTCACAATAGCAATGAAATGGAAACAACCTAAATGTCCTTGGACTGAAAAATAGACAATAAAACTTTGGTACATATACACTATGGAATACTATTCAGCAGTAAAGAAATGAAATCATGACTTTTTCAGGTAAATGGATGGAGATCATGTTGAATTAGGTAACCCTGACCCAGAAAAATATGTTCTCTCTCATTCCAGCAGATCATTCTTCAGTCACAGGTTCCTGAAAGGAAGGACTAGGGGATGAGAAAATAAAGAAGATGAGAGAGTTTTGGGTCAGGAGGTGGCTTATGTACGTTTTGAAGGGGGATTGGGAGAGAATCAGCAGAAAACTATCAACTCTTGTACAATGTGATAAACTCAGCAGGAAGATAATCAAGCAATGCCACACAAAGGGAGCACAGGATATCTCATGTGCACCACAGACAGAGCATCCTTGGGAATGGTAACTCCAGTCTCTTTGTAGGGAAAGTCAGGTTCCCATGAGCTGAAACCTTAAAGCCTTTGAGGTCTTGGCCCCAGTACCAGACCAGACCTTGCCATGTCTGCCTCTGAGCAAGGGCACAGAATTAGTGTTCCCTTTGTTTTTTCATCAGAACCTCTGAGAAAGCCTTGGATTGGTCTGCCTCCCAACAGGTAAATGGATGGAAATAGAAAGATTGTTTTGAGTGAGATAACCTAGATCAAGAAAGACAAATGTTTTATGTTCTCTCTCATTCTCTCACCTGATGTTCCTAGCTCCAAATCTTCCAATGAGGGTACATAGCCTGAAGTAACTGCAGAAACCAGGAAAGTAAAAAGGGACCATTGTGCATGTCAGGGGCAGGGTGCGATAGATAAGGGGATAGCAGCATACAAGTGATCTGAAGCTGGAAGTAACCCGAAAGCCTCCTCCCTAAGGACTTTCATAGTACCAGAAGATGCTGTACAAGCTTCCAAAGGAGGAAAGCAACAAACAGTCCTACCCAGCTATGATGCCTATGAACCACAGCAGTGACCAGCATGGCATGATAACCTTAAGGACCCAATAGTGGTACATACACCCTGGTGGTAACCAACCATTCTCCAACTTAAGCCATGCTCGATAACACCAAAGACCCACTCAACAAGGGAAATTAGTCCTAGTACTAGAAACCTAGGCAACACACGGCGCTAATGAAACCTTATGGATCTTGGAGGAGAACCTACAACTGCCATTTTATTAAACCGGCACAATCCTTAACTACATTTAAATATTTGTTCTTGTCCATGTAGTCCTCACTCTTCATCAAGAAAAGTTCTCTTTGCTACAGCTGGAGTCCATTATAGAAAAACCACAACAAATAAAAATACAGAGTTGTGGAATCTAGTGCCAACTGATATATCTGTAACACAACTGTGCTGGGTGGTGTTGTGTGTCAACTTGACACAAGCTATAGAGTCATCAGAGGAAGGAGCCTCAGCTAAGGAAATGCCTCCTTGAGATCCAGCTGTAAGGCATTTTCTCCTCTAGTGATCAATGGGAGAGGGCCCAGCCCATGGTGATTGGTGCCATCCCTGGGTTGTTGGCCCTGGTTTCTATAAGAAGGTAGGCTGAGCAAGCCAAGGGAAGCAAGCCAGTAAGCAGCTCCCCTCCATGTCCTCTGCATCAACTCCTGCCTCCAGGTTCCTGCCCTGTTTGAATTATTATCCTGGCTTCCTTCAGTGATAAACAGCAATGTGGAAGTGTCAGCCAAATAAACCCTTTCCTCCCCAACTTGCCTTTTGGTCACGGTGTTTCATCACAACAATAGAAACCCTAACTAAGACAACAACACAATTGCTTATGTAAACTCTAACACAAACAAACAAACAAACAAACAAACAAACAAAATCTTTACAAATCAGGAGGTTGTGAAAGAATTCACAGGATTGCATGTAGGTAACTATCCAAGCTGCCAAGGCTCGGGTATAGCTCATTGATCCACTTCTGTAGTATGCACAAGTCTCTGGGTCCCATGTCCAACATCAAACAAAGAAGAGAAACCAGGACACTAACTTTGACAAAAACCACAGACACATTATTTTAAAAGTAGTTCTGCAAAGATTGCTTCAGTGTGAGAACTCAATACATAGAAAGTACTTGAGTGCCATCTAGTGGCCATAATGAATATCTGCTTAGAAGGATAAAAAAACAGTTGTAAAAGTTCTGAAAACATCTCAGTGCTGATGTTGTATGTACTGTCTCAGCCACCAGGAATATAACAACCAGAAAAACAGGCTAGGTATTGACCTTCCAAGAGCTTGTATGATATTTGAAGGTAGAAGTAACACAAAGGAAACAAGTCATGCAGGAAAAATAAAGTGAGGTCAAGTTCTAGGAGTGCTGCTTTGTAAGGGGGCTGCCCAGTGAGCCTCTGACTACCTGGGCAAAGTCTTTCCTACAGATTGGCAAAATCAGTGCAAGGGCCCTGAACTGAGAGAGTTCTTGGTATTATCAAGGATTAAATGACCAAAAGTATCAAAGCACAGTGAGAAACATGAGGTAGGAGGTAATGCCGGAGTGAGGCAGGGGGTGTGGTGTATCAGGTCACATGCCTGGTGATCCTCTGGGAGGGATTTCAGTGAGATGGGAAAGAATGGAGGGTTTGGACTATAGTGACCTGAACTGATTCTAACCATAAGATTAATCAGACAGCGTAGCATCAGCGGGGGTGGGTGTGGGGTGGGTGTGGGTGTAAGGAGCTAGAGCAGAGATATGGGAAATTGACTGGACCAGCAATCTCTTCAGGCACAGTGAGAAGGGTTATGTTCCAAATACATTTTTAAAAACAGCTGAGGCACACAGGGAAATGGCTGAGCAGCTGAGAGCATTTGCAACACATGCCTAATTCTGAATCTAATTTCCAGAACCCACGTTAAAAGCTGGATAGTGTGGCATGTTTTTGGAAGCCCCACATTTCTAGGGGAGATGGGAAATGGAGACCTCAGTAAGATGGAAGGTGAGAAACAGCTCCTGAAAGTCATCCTCTGACTTCCACAGGCACAGTGTGGCATCCACATATCCACTCACTCACTCACTCACTCACTCACTCACTCACTCACTCACTCACTAAATTTAAAAGCTAGAAAAAATATGGTGGGGCTGTGTGAAGACCTCAATTAATAAGAGGCTTGCCAGACAAGCACAGGGACCTGAGTTCCACTCCTAGCACCCAAAGCACTAGGGAGCTGGAGACAAAGGATCCCTGGGACTCACTGGCCAGCCAGTTTAGCTTACTCATTAAGCCCCAGGTTCCAATGAGAGGCACTATCTCCAAAGCGAGGTGGGTGTCACCTGAGTGAGAACATTCATGCACACAGAGACAGACACATACACACAAACATCCACGTGCACGAATAAATAAATAATGGCATCCATGGGGATTGCAAGATTGGATGTGAGATTTAATAAAAGGCCAGGAATAATAATAATACTTTTTTAAAGACCCAGTGTTTGGAACCCAAAGAATCATTTGTTGAGATGAAGAGTCAGTGGGCTGGGCAGGCTAGAGGTGAAAGTTGGGATGGCAGGAACTTAAAACTTCTGGTGTAGGGTAAAAGAGCTAGTAAAAGAAACCACCCTGACCCTGAAACCTGAGCCAGTGAAAGAGACACTTTAGCCCTGAACCCAGAACCTAAGAAACCCACCCTGACCCTGAAACCTGAGCCAGTGAAAGAGACACTTTAGCCCTGAACCCAGAACCTAAGAAACCCACCCTGACCCTGAAACCAGAGCCAGTGAAAGAGACACTTTAGCCCTGAATCCAGAACCTAAGAAACACACCCTGACCCTGAAACCAGAGCCAGTGAAAGAAACACACCCTGACCCTGAACCTCGAGCCAGTGAAAGAAACACACCCTGACCCTGAACCCAGAGCCAGTGAAAGAAACACACCTTGACCCTGAACCCAGAGCCAGTGAAAGAAACATACCATGACCCTGAACCCAGAGCCAGTGAAAGAAACACACCCTGACCCTGAAACCAGAGCCAGTGAAAGAAACACACCCTGACCCTGAACCTCGAGCCAGTAAAAGAAACACACCCTGACCCTGAACCCAGAGCCAGTGAAAGAAACACACCTTGACCCTGAACCCAGAGCCAATGAAAGAAACACACCCTGACCCTGAACCCAGAGCCAGTGAAAGAAACACACCCTGACCCTGAAACCAGAGCCAGTGAAAGAAACACACCCTGACCCTGAACCTCGAGCCAGTGAAAGAAACACACCCTGACCCTGAAACCAGAGCCAGTGAAAGAAACACACCTTGACCCTGAACCCAGAGCCAGTGAAAGAAACACACCCTGACCCTGAACCCAGAGCCAGTGAAAGAAACACACCCTGACCCTGAAACCAGAGCCAGTGAAAGAAACACACCCTGACCCTGAACCCAGAGCCAGTGAAAGAAACACACCCTGACCTGAAACCAGAGCCAAAGAAACACATTTTGGCCCTAGTATCAGAGCCAATAAAAATATACACCTTGGCCCTGAAACTAAAGCCAAAGGGCTAAAATGGGCCAGTGAAAGAAACACAGTTTGGCCCTGAAACCAGAGCCAAATCTGCCCCTGACCAACTAAACCAACCAATCCCTGAGCAGAAAAACTAACCAATCCCTGAGAGAAAATCTTCTCCCTGGACAAACTCCACCTCTAAGAGGCCCTATATGAGCCCCTCTGCCTGCTCAGTTGTGGGCTGTCCTTTCCCACCCTGGCAGAGGCAGCCACCCTCCTGGACTCCTCCTTCCCAAATAAATCTTTTTCTTAAAGGAGTTTTGGGTGAAGATCTTCTTTCGCTTGCGCAGAGCAGAGAACCTTTGCCGAGACATTCCCTTAGGGTGGCTGAGCAGAAAAAAATAAGAACTTTTGCTGAGACATTCCCTTTGGAAGACTGAGCAGAAAAATGTAACAACTTGTCGGAGAACAGGAGGAGATTGCTGTACTTCTGCAGGGGTTTCCCCTGTAGCAGAGGGGAGCGGAAGAAGAGGATACCTCTGCTGGGACATTCCCTTAGGGGAGCAGAGCAGCAAAAGAAGCAGACGAACACCTCTGCTGGCCAGCCCCCTGAAGGGAGGGCAGAGCAAAGCTCAGCTGTAATGGCTCTGTCTGGAAAGGAGCAGGATTACTACATCCTGTCGGGAGACCATCCCCACTGTACTCCAGCTTCAGGTATAGCCTGACTTCCCACCAGGTCAGGCTACCTTTCCCTCCAGAGTTGTCCCTTCACACCTTCAGGTATAGCCTGACTTCCTGACAAGTCAGGATTCCTTTCCCCCCAGAACTGTTACACTTGCATCTCCATCATGTCTACACAATGAGGGAGCAGAGAGATGAGTGCTAGTGCTCAGTTCACTTTCTCCTTTTTATTTGGTCCAGCCCCATCCCATGGAATGGTGCCACCCACAGTTGAGGTGAGTCTTCCCCTCTCAGTTAACCAATCTAGATCACCCCTCACAGGTGTGCCCAGAGGCTCAGTTAACGTAATCTAGATCACCCCTCACAGGTGTGCCCAGAGGCTCAGTTAATCTAGATCACCCCTCACAGGTGTGCCCAGAGACTCACTTAATCTAGATCACCCCTCACAGGTGTGCCCAGAGGCTCAGTTAATCTAGATCACCCCTCACAGGTGTGCCCAGAGGCTCACTTGCTGGGTGGTTCCAGACCCTATCAATTTGACAATATCAAACACAACACCATCTCACAGCACCATTGTAAGAGTTCACATTGTCTGGAGTAAAATGGATGTCTAGTAGCTAATCTTTTCTTTCCTACCCCTCCTCAGAGGACTACCTCCTTGCTCTTTAACCAATATCTTCTAATGACTGCCCCCATGAGTATAATTTTCCAAACCGAGTCTCTTAGTTCCCCCAACATGGGGCCAATATCTGTGGCCTGGGAATGTCCACTATGTGTCAACCAAGAACTGAGCAGTCAAGAAGCTTCTGGGGCTGGGTGGACTCTTGCTAGAACTTCTGAAATTCACCACATAGGTGAACCCAGACTCCTGGGGATCAGATGAGCATGCTGTGCAACAGAGGACCTTGAAAGCCCTGGACATCATTTTAGAAATCCTTATATGAGAGAGAATTGTTGAAACCAAGGTTGGATAAAGCACAGGGACAAATAGCCAAACGAATGGAAACACATGAACTATGAACCAAAGGCTGAGGGGCCCCCAACTGGATCAGGCCCTCTGAATAGGTGAGACGGTTGATTGGCTTGATCTGTTTGGGAGACATCTAGGCAGTGGTACCAGGTCCTGTGCTCATTGCATGAGTTGGCTGTTTGAAACCTGGGGCTTATGCAGGGACGCTTGGCTCAATCTGGGAGGAGGGGACTGGACCTGCCTGGACTGAGTCTATCAGGTCGATCTCAGTCCTCGGGGGTGGCCTTGATCTGGAGATGGTGGGAAAGGGGGGTGGGCTGGGGGGAAGGGGAGGGGGGCAGGAAGGGGGAGAACAAGGAAATCTGTGGCTGTTACGTAGAACTGAATAGTATTGTAAAATTAAAAAAAAAAATCCTCTCTATGAAATCTGTGTGAGACAAAACACTGCCACCAAGAGGCCTGGGAATGAAGTGCATGTCCATTGCACTGGGAGTGTGACTGAGGGACAGGAGAGTGGGACTCCATTGCCACAGAGCACCTGACCCCCACTTTCCAAAGAGTCCTAAAGCTGGTCTCAGATTTGCTGAACACCTCACTCCCCATAAGTCCTGTGGTCAGGGTTTCACTCGCATGTTCTACTTAAATCTCACAAGCACTCCCTGAGGGAGAGGCTGCCTTGGTCCACCTTGCAGATGAAAACCTGAAGGCTCACAGTCCATGGCAGAGCTGTAGTTCAGTCTTCCCCAGTGCCGCAATCCACAGCCTTAATCCCTCTGTCTTACTCCCTCTAGCATATGGGCAATGGGGTTAGTAGTACCAAAGTAGCAAATGTGCACAATAAAGGAAGAGTTTTGAAAGCTGAAAGAGGGTGGGAAAGTTACAAATAAAGGAAAACCCATCAGAATAACAGCTGATTCTCAATGGAAATTTAAAGGCCAGAAGATCCTAGAGCAATACGCTTCAAACTCTGAAAGACCATGGATGCCAGTCTAGACTACTCCACCCAGAAAAACTATCTGCCATAGTTGAAGGAGAAAGGAACTTTTTTTTTTTCATGAACATAAACAGGTGAAAAGAACTCATGTCCACCAAGCCAGTGCTCTAGAGAACATTATATATTTGAATACTTGGTCTTCAGTTGGTAGAACTGTTTGGGAAGTATTGGGAGGTGTGGCCTTGTTGAAAAGGTGTGCCACTGGGAGTGAGCTTTGAAGTTTTAAAAGCCCTCTCCAGCCCCAGTTAACTTTCTGCCTCATGCTTTTGAATCATATGTAAGCTCTCAACATCATGCTTGCCTGACACTGCTATACTTCCAGCCCTGATGGCCATGGACTCTAGCACTCTGGAACCATGGGCTTTCAAGTTACATGTTTTCTTTTAAAAGTTGTCTTGGTCATGCTGTTTTGTCATGGTGATAGAAAAGTAACTGAAATTATTCCATAAAGTAGAAAGTGAAGGAACATTTTCAAAATGCTTTTATGAAATCAATATTATCCCTATACCAAAACCAAATAAAAACCCAATAAAAAGAAAATAATTGTCTAATCTCTCTGATGAACATAAAAACAAAAATTCCCCCCCCAAATACTTGGAATATGAATTTAAGAACACATCAGAGAAGCTCATCAACCATGCTCAAATCAGTTTCATCCTAGAAATATGGTAATTGTTCAACATAAGTAAAAAAAATCAATAAAGGTAATTCACCACATAAATACACTGAAGCATAGAAATCACATGGTCTTATTATTAGATGCAGAAAAGATCTTTAAGAAAAATCTAACATCCCTTGCTGATGAAAGTCCTAGAGAATATAGTAATACTAGAGCTATATCTCAACATAAAACAAAAGACTCATAGTCAACATCATGCTAAATAGAAGAAAACTTACAGCACTTCCTCTAAAATCTAGAATAAAACAAAGATGTCCATTTTCTTCACTCCTGCTCAATACAGTACTTGGAGTCTTAGCTGAAGCAATAAGACAAGGACTTTAAGGGGTTACAAAAAATAAAAACAGTCAAAATGTTCTTATTTGCAGATGATACAATCCTGTACATAAAAGACCCTAAAGACTCCACTAAAAAACTCTTACAGCTGACACATTCAGCCAAGTGGCAAGATGGAAAATTAACAAACAAAACCGATAGCCTTCCTATATACCTACAACAGATTCACTGATAAAGAAATCAGAGAAACAATCTCATGCCTTCAAAAATTAAAATATCTTGGAATAAATAACAATTCTAACAAGGGAATGAAAGACTTGTACAATGAAAACTTAAAGACACTGGAGAAATAAAGAAGATACAAGAAGATGGAAAGACCTCATATGCTCACAGAATGGTAGGATTAATATTGTAGAAATGTCCATCCTCCCAAAAGCAATCTACAGATTCAACACAATACCCATCAAGACTCCAATGCAATTCTTTACAGAAATTGGCAAAAATAACATTAACTTTCATACTGAAACACAAAACACTCAAGATAGCAAGAATAATCTTGAACAGTAAAAGAACTTCTGGAGGTATCAACCAGCCCTGATTCCACTTCTTGATCTGTTCCATAAAATAGAAAGGAAAAGAATAGTACCAAGTTCATTCCACAAAACCAGCCTTATCCTAATATCAAAACCTAATAAGAACCAGACAACAACAAAAAAGAAAACTGTAGATCATTTTCCACAATGAACACAAGACACAAATACTATCAAAAAAATACTTACAAGTTTGAAAACACATTAAGGTTATCAAATATCACAACCAAGCTAGGGTCATTCTAGGAATGCAAGGATAGTTTGATGTTTACAAGTTAATAAATATAATACAGCCCAGAGACTTAAGAACAGAAAACATACGATAATCTCAATAAACAAATAAAAGGCATTTGACAGAGTTCAGTATGTCTTCATGAGGAAAGGTCTGAAGAACCAGGAATATAAGGAACATTCCTCAAAATAATGGAAGTTATACTCTAGAGCAGTGGTTCTCAACCCTCTGAATGCTGTGACTCTGTAATATAGTTCCTCATGTTGTGGTGACCCTAACAATAAAATTATTTTTTTGCTATCTCATAACTGTAATTTACTACTGTTGTATTTAATTGTAATCTTGCTACTATTATGAATCATAATGTAAATATCTGGTTTGCACGATACCTGATACATGACCCAAAGGGGGTCATGACTCACATGTTGAGAACCACTGGTCTAAATGCTAACCCTGCAGCCATCATTATACTAAGTAGTAAAAACCTGAAATATTTCCTCTAAAATCAAGAAGGAGACAAGAATGTCCATACTCTGCTCTCATTCAGTATAGTATTCGCAGTCTGATCTAGAACAGGAATGCAAGACAAAAAATAAAAGGAATACAAGAAACAAACATGGAGCCGGGCGGTGGTGGCGCACACCTTTAATCCCAGCACTCCGGAGGCAGAGCCAGGTGGATCTCCGTGAGTTCGAGGCTGGCCTGGGCTACCAAGTGAGCTCCAGGAAAGGCGCAAAGCTATGCAGAGAAACCCTGTCTCGAAAAAACAAACAAACAAACAAAAGAAACAAACATGGTTGAGCAAGTGTCCTTGTGTTATGGTGGAATATCCCTAGGGTATATGCCCAAGAGTGGTATAGCTGGGTCTTGAGGTAGATCAATTCCCAATTTTCTGAGGAACTGCCATATTGATTTCCACAGAGGCTTTACAAGTTTGCATTCCCATCAGAAATGGAGGAGTGTTCCCATTGCTCCACATCCTCACCAGCATGAGCTATCACTTGGGTTATTGATTTTAGCCATTCTGACAGGTGTAAGATGGAATCTCAAAGTAGTTTTGATTTGCATTTCCCTGATGGTTAAAAATGTTGAACACTTCTTTAAATGTTTCTCAGTCATTTGAGATTCCTCTATCTGTTTAGATCTGTACTCCATTTTAAATTGGATTTTTTTTAAATATCTAGTTTCTTGAGATTTTTATATATTTTGGATATTAGACTTCTATCAGATGTGGAATTGATAAGAACCTTTTCCTGTTCCATAGTCTGCTTCTTTGTCTTATTGATGGTGTGCTTTGTTTTACAGAAGCTTTTAAGTTTCGTGAGGTTCCATTTATCAATTGCTGATTTTAGTGTCTGAATTATAGGAGTTCTGTTCAGAAAGTTGTCTCCTGTACCAATGCATTCAAGGGTATTTCCCACTTTCCCTTCTATAAGGCTTATTGTGTCTGGTTTTATGTTGAGGTCTTTGATCCACTTGGACTTGAATTTTTTTGCAGGGTGATGAATATAGATCTATTTGTATTCTTCTACATGCTTGCATCTGGTTTGACCAGCACCATTTGTTTATACATTCTTTTTTCCAGTGTGTATTTCTGACTTCTTTATAAAAAATCAGGTGTCCATAGGTGTGTGAATTTATTTTGGGGTCTTCAATTCCATTGATCAGCCTATCTGTTTTTATGCCAATACCATGCAGTTTTTATTACTATAGCTCTGTAGTACAACTTACAATCATGGATGGTGATGACTCCAGCAGTTTTTTGTTGTTCAGGATTGTTTTAGCTATCCTGGATTTTTGGTTTTCCATATGAAGTTGAATATTGTCCTTTTAAGCTCTATAAAGAATTGTGTTGGAATTTTGATGGGAATTGCATGAATCTGTAAATTGTTTTTGGTAGGATGGCCATTTTTACTATACTAATCCTACTGATTCATGAGCATGGGAGATTTTTCCATTTTCTGATATTTATTTCAATTTCTTTCTTAAAAAACTTGAAGTTTTTACTTTCACTTGTTTGGTTGGAGTTACCCCTAGATATTTTGTATTATCTGAGTCTATTGTGAAGGATGTTGTTTCACAGATTTCTTCCTCAGTCTACTTGTCATTTATATATAGGAGGGCTGCTGATTTTTTTTTAGTTAATCTTGCATCCAGTCACTTTGCTGAAAGTATTTATCAGCTGTAGGAGTTCCCTAGTAGATTTTTAAGGGCCACTTGTGTATACTATCATATCATCTGCAAATAACCATACTGTTGACTTCTTCCTTTCCAATTTGTATCCCCTTGACCTCCTTCAGTTGTCTTACTGTTCTAACTAAAACTTCAAGTATTGAATAGATATGGAGAGAGTGGACAACCTTGTCTTGTTCCTGATTTTAGTGGAATTTCTTTCAGTTTCTCTCCACTTAAGTTCATGTTGGCTATAGGCTTACTGTAAATTGCCTTTATTATGGTTAGGTATGTCCCTTGTATCCCTAATGTCTTCAGGACTTCTATCATGAAGGGATATTGAATTTTGTCAAAGATTTTTTCAACATCTAATGAAATGATCATGTGCATTTTTTCTTTCATTTTATTTATATGGTGGATTACATTTACTGATTTTTATATGTTACACCATTCCTACATCTCTGGAATGAAGCCTATTTGATCATGGTGGATATTCTTTTTTATGTGATCTTGGGTTCAGTTTATAAGCATTTTTATTATTTTTGCATCAATGTTCATTACGGAAATTGTTCAGTAATTCTTTGTTGAATCTTTGTGTGGTTTGGGTATCATGGCAACTGTGGCCTCATAAAATGAATTTGGCAATAGTCCTTCTGTCCTATTTTGTGGAATAATTTGAAGAATGTTGACATCAACTTTTTTTTAATGTCTGGTATAATTCTATGCTAAAACCCTCTGTCCCTGGGCTTTTGGGGTAGGAAGATTTTTAATGAATGCTTCTATTTCACTGGGAGATTATATGTTTAAATTGTTTATCTGATCTTGATTTTAACTTTGGTAAGTGGCACCTATCAAGAAAATTATCCATTACATTTACAGTAAAGGTTTTTAAAGAATGTTCTTGGGATTCTCTGAATTTCATCAGTGTCTGTTGTCATGCCCCTGTTTTTGTTTCTTATTTTATTAATTTGGATAGTCTCTCTCTGTCTTCTAATTAGTTTGAATAAGGATTTGTCTATCTTGTTGATTTTCTCAAAGATCCAACTCTGTTTCACTGATTCTTTGTAATGTTCTATTTGTTTCTATCTTATTTATCTCAGCCCTTAGTTCGATTATTTCTTGTCATCTACTCCTCTTGTCTGTGATTACTTCTTTTTGTTCTAGAGCTTTCAGGTGTGCTATTAGGTTGCTGGTATGAGAACACCTTTAATTCCAGTAATTGGGAGGCAGAGGCAGGTAGATTTCTGAGAGGTCAGGTCATCCTGGTCTACATAATGAGTTCTAGGACAGCCAGGGCTACATCTGTGTGGGACCTGCCCCCACTTTTTCCTTCAGGGTACTCTTGAGCAGGGCAAAGTGAGAAATATTTAGATAGAAATATAGAGAAGAGAGACAGATAGAAACATAGGATAGCCTCAGGAAGGCCTGGGTCAAAACCCACCAGCCCTTTCTGTCTCTTCTAAAGGGTTATTTACAGAAATGCCAAGGGGTGGGGCAAAAGATCTCCCCCCAGCACAGCCAAGTGAAGACCATCTCAAACACCTGGTAACCATGCATGTGGTCAAGCCATCTCCTAATGCAGCCCTGCTGTGTAAAAAATCTCAGATCACTAGGAAACCTTTGTGGACTCCTACATACATCGTTTGACTCAAACAAAAATTACACCCAAGAAAAATCAACAATAATCAAAGAAAAAGAGGTTAGTCATTTGAAAGCGGATGGAATGGAGGACCTGAGAGGTGTGCTGGTTAGTTTTTGGTTTTATTTGACACAGACCTAGACATATCTGGAAAGAGTGAAACTTAATTAAGAACATGTCTCCATAAGATTGAGTTGTAGGCAAGTCTATAGGGCATTTTCTAAAATACTGATTGATGTGGGAGGGTCAAGACTATTGTAGGTGGTGCGACTCCCTAGCCAGGTGATATTGGATGACATAAGAAAGCAAGCTGAGCAGGACATGGGAAACAAGACAGGAAGTAGCATTCTTCCATATCTTCTGCTTCAGTTCCTGTCTCCAGGTTCCTGCCCTGACTTTCCTCAGTGATGGAATGTGACTTTAGAGTTCTAAGAAGAAATAAATATTTTTCCCCAAGTGCTTTTGGTCATGGTGGTTTATCACAGCAATAGAAACCTAACTAAGACAGGAGGGATTGGAGTAATGAAACAAAGAAGGCAATTGGAAGAAGAAAAGGAAAGGGGAATAATGATAATAATGATAAAATTATATTAAAATAAAATAAATTGAGAAATTTCAAATTACTAACTTAGTCTTGAATCTGAAGGCCTTGGGAAAACAAGAATAAACACTACCCAAGAAAAGTAGATGGAAGAGATGATAAAGATCAGGGCTGAGATTAATTAAATAGAGAAGGAAAAAAAGCAATAAAATGAAGTTGGTTCTTTAAAAAGATCAGCAAGTCTAACAAACTTCTAGCCAAATCAACAAAAAGAAAGAGAGAGGAGGTGCAAATTAATAAATTAGAGAGGAAAAGGAAGATTCTCCTAGTTAGTAAAACTGTATTGAGAAATGACTTGAAGGTGAAGGTGTGTCTTTGTTGGAGGGGATGTGTCACTAGGGGTGGGCTTCCATGGCAGCCTTTCCCATCCTAAAGGAATAAAGTGATTACTTTTGCTCTCTCCAAGGTTTGGTCTATTATCTTCCCAGATATTCAATTCCTGCTAGGGAATGAACTTAACAATCCCCTAGCAGCGATCACCTCCATTATACAAAGAACAAAGAAAATGAAACAAAACCAAAACAAACAAAAACCCCCAAAACTAAGTGTTGTGAACACAAACAACATAATTAAAAAATGAAGTGAGAGTTCTCAAGATATAAAGCATGAAAGACCAACGAACAAACAAACAAACAAAAAAGTTCAGCCTCCTTAGGCATTAGGAAAATCCAAATTAAAACCACTTTGAGATTTCATCTTACCCCAGTCAAATGGCCCAAGATCAAAGAAACAAATGACAGTGGATGCTGGCACGGACATGGGGAAAGGAACACTTTTTCACTGCTGGTGGGAGTGCAGCCACTAGTGACACAAGTGTGAAGATTCCTCAAAAAGCTAGAAGGGATAACTATGGCCTGTTTCTCTAAGATGCCAGGTTTCTAGCCTGCAGCATCCCAAGTGAGGTGGAACAATAGGATTAGCATCCTGAATTAAGGTTTCCTATACTATCCTTTACTAGTCTACTAAATTCAGAGATACCTCCTTTCTAATCTCAGATATTCCTCTCCCCTAAAGTCTATAAATGTAAGGACTTTCCTTTGTTCTGTGGGTGCTGAATAGCACCCATATTCTAGCTTCCTCTGCTCTGACTAGTTATCAAATATCATGATTATCTGAAATACATATCTATGAATATCTATAGTGAAAGAGTCTACTTTGTATATACACATATGATTTATTAATATAACATACACAAACTATAAAGGAATAAAAATTTAAATATCTGAATTATAACAAATAGATGGCAAGTAAACATCCATGGTGGAAATAATGCTCAAAAGAGACCACAACCAGATTTTTTTTCCTTTTATGTCTAACAAACTTCAATTGCTACATGATTGGCGAGAAAGGTGAGTAAAGAATTAGGAAGGTATATTTGAGGCATGTCTGAGAGGGTGTTTCCAGAGATCATTGGCATGTGAGTCAGGAATTTGATTGGGAAAGACAGATTTTGAGTGTATGCTAGGAAACCTCTTACAAGCTTAATCCTCGAGTGGGTGTATCTTTTGGTATTACTATTGCCATTGTCCATAGACCTCAGAGTCCAGTTTCTTCAGCTCTTCCATGTGCATCACACCAGTGACTTTCCAGAGAGCTTCCAGGACGTCAACCTCAGACAGAACTGCATCATCTGTCCCTCTGTTCTGTGGCTTCCAGCTTCTCATATTGAACAACTGATTTTGCTGGCTCTTCATCCTGCAAGCCCCAGCCTCCAAATATGTAAGCCAAACTACTAAATCCCATTTTATTGCTAAATGTATATTCTGTTGGTTATGCCTCTAGGGGACACTGGCAATGAGCTTTAATAGAAAATTAAATATCTAAGAACAAAAGGAAAAAAGATACATGGAACTTCCAAAATAGCACTACTTACTTTTATAATTTGTTAATAAATACAAATACTTTATAAGTATATAATGATGTACTTTCTGCACAAGGGATAATTTTCCCTGATTTGATTAAAAGAATTCTAACAAGAACTCCTTTTGAAGAGTCTACTTTGTATACACACACATATGATTTATTAATATAACATACACAAACGATAAAGGAATAAAAATTTAAATATCTGAATTATAACAAATAGGTGGCAAGTAAACATCCATGGTGGAAATAATGCTCAAAAGAGACCACAAAGGATTAGATTCCCATTGTTAAAATGAGTGTCTTTATACATGAGTAGGGGTGGGATGCAGGCACAGCAGCTTCTCGAGAGTAGTAAGTACTCTTAAATACAACTTTCTAATGAATCTAATGCAAATTACAGATGAACTGGTTTTCATTGATTGTTTTTGGTCAATGCTGAAAGAACAGATGATTTTGTTTATTGATTCAAATCTATTATGCATACTAGTTTGCTTAACTCTTAGTGCCTTGTTTTTCATTTTCTTACAGATTTTTCAACTGTTTCCAGTCAAAATTCTTGTAAATGCCACTCCGAAAAAAATAATATTGCTTAGTATTTTAATATGCCAGCTATAACCTATAGAACTGATAAGAGTAAACTTAGGTACTTAGCAGGGTATCACTCTTTCTAAATCTTTATAAATCTCTTTCTGTAACATGGCCAAAAAGTCTTAGTGCCTTTTTAAAATTCTCATTGTTTCTTCTCTAATATGGGACTCACAACTGGTGTAGGTCCTCCCCAGCGATGACAGACAACTAAAGCCAATACTTGAGATGGTTAATAAAGAGGTCTTCAAGAAAACAAATCAGAGACAAAGGAGTCGTTTGTGTGAACACTACAAAAAAAAAAAAGGAAGCAGTGAAGAGAGGTTGTAGAAAATTAGATGATAGATAGAAAGATAGAAAGAGATGATAGGTAGATATTTCAGAATCAAATTCAGACCTTTGGTCATAGCACTCTTATCTCTAAGATGCTTTTGCCCTCAGATCTTGGGATTTTTGAGACAGAGTCTCACTGTATTCCAAATGCAGGCCTAGAACTTACTAGGTAGCTCAAGCTGGACTGGAATTGGTAATCTTCCCAAGTTCTGGGATTACAGGAATGCCCACACCCAGCCATAAATGGGTTCTTACACATGACTGTATTAAAGCAAATGTCTTACTATCTGTAGTTGTAGGGTTGGACCTGGAGACATAACTGATGGTAACAGTCCAAGGAGTTCTTTTAGAAACCGGTTCAGGTGAAACCAAGATTCTTGACCATATCTCAGAAAACAGCTTAAGATGAGTCAGTGTGCATCAGAGTTGGATTAGCTAAGAATGATGTAAATTTAAGTAGGAGGTCAGTACAAAAGAGGCACTTGGTGAAAGGATAATATGCACCCATGTATAGGTGTGGACTTCTTAAGAAAGAATCATACCTGTGCTGTCTGGTTTTATGTCAACTTGACATGAGCTATACTCATCAGAGAGGAATACCTTGATTGAAAAATGTTTCCATAAGATTTGCTATAGGCAATTCTATGGATCATTTTCTCTATTAGTGATTGATGTGGGAGGGCCAAGCCCATTGTGAGGGTGTCATCACTGGGCTGGTGGCCCTGGGTTCTATAAGAAAACAGGCTGAGCAAGCCATGGAGAGCAATTGAGTAAGTAGCACTCCTCCATGGCCTCTGCCTCAGCTCCTGCCTCAGATTCCTTTTCTGTTTTATTTCCTGTCCTTCAGTGATGGACTATGACATGGAAGTATAAGCCAAATAAACTCTTTCCTCTCTAGGTTACTTTTGGCCATGGTGTTTCATTCAAGCAATAGTAACAATGCCTACACGTCATAACAAAAGTCAATATACAATTTTGGTGGCATAAAGTCAGTCTCTTTCTCTCTCTCTTTCCCCAGTAAACTGAGGTCATAGGGTGGTTCCTGGAGTGCATTGGATAGGACTGCAGCTGACAAGGTAAAATCACAGGTCACAAGGATTGCACGTGCTGGTTAACACGTTTTTGCTGTAATGTTCATTATTTTATTTATGATATTCCCAGATGAATGTTCACAAATGGAAAACAAGAAAGGCCATACTCAGAGGTCATATATACTTAGCTTTAAGCATGGTTGGGTGCTTTGGTGCTATCTTAAAATTCTTATTTGAATGATCTTTACATAAAAGGAACATTGGCTCTATCTAGGCAATCTTCATAGGAATTTTGTTAATTGTCTTGACTTTTAGCTGGTGAAATAGACTTTACCAGACTCCAAAGTGAGGAGTCCCCTCCCTTCCTTCATTGCCTTAATTTTCTATTTTTGTTTTGTTTTGTTTTGTTTTGTCTTTTCTATCCTTCCTCACTACCACTAGGTGGAGTTCATACACTTGATAAGGATCCTCCTGGTAGAGAAAGTATATAGTAGAAGTCCATGCTCATAGAGCCTCTTAGAAAGCAGAGGATCCTTACATGACTGATTTAATTGGGTGTTTCTGAGTTTGACTACCTCTTGTATCTCACTCTACAATTTGTAATGATGCTTTTTCTCTTAGGTGCAAGCATCTGAGTTTTATTTACTTACACAATTCAAATGTCCTTTAATGAAATCTATACACCAATCAAGCAATAAATAGCAAGATGACAGGAAGTCCCAAATCCCTGAAGATTTAGGAATAAACAAAGATGGGGTGTTTTATTTACATTTGTGTTTATATTTATATGATACTGTGACCAAGGCAACTTATTAAAAAATAGTTTAATTTGGGACTCACAGTTACAGAGGGTCAGAGTCCATAGTCATCATGGTGGGAAGCAGGTAGCCATGGCTGGAGCAGTAACTGAGAGTTCAATCTGATCCAGAAATGAGAGAGAGAGAGAGAGAGAGAGACAGAGACAGAGACAGAGACACAGAGAGACAGAGTCAGACAGAAAGAGAGATGGGCCAATGGGCAAAGATGCTGGTTCTGAGAACTTGACAGTCTGAGTGTGATCCCAAGAGACAGTGTGAAAAGCCTGGTGTGGTGTCACACACCTGTAATCCCAGCACTCCAAAACAAGGTGGGAAGCGGAGACAGGAGATTGGCTGGAAGCTCACAGGCCAGCCAGCCTATAGTACATAGCACAGTGGAAACAAGAGAGCCTGCTTCAAAAACACAGTTGAGAGAACCCACCTTTCCTCTGACCTCCTCAAACCACTATGACATGTACATGTTAGCACACACACACAGACATCACATATGTGCATGCAGGTAGAGAGAGAGAGAGAGAGAGAGAGAGAGAGAGAGAGAGAGAGAGAGAGAGAGAGAGAGAGAGAGAGCTACCTGGGAAATGTCATGGGTTTTTGAAACCTCAAAGCCTACACCCAATGGCACACAATCCTCCAACAAGGCCACACCTCCTAACTCTTCCCAAAACAGTTTTACCAACTGGTGTCAAAGCATTTAAATATATGAGCTTATTGGGAGCTATTCTCTTTCAAACCACCACCCAGGGATAGGAAATTACAACAAGAGATGCTTTGAAGTTAATGGATTTTCAAAAGCAAGCAATCTCAGCAACTTCATCTCCCCACCTTACACCAAAAGTCCTCCAGTCTTAGAACTAGGTAACTACTTATAGACAGAGTGCAACATACTTCTGCACTCCCAATACCCAGCCTGACTGAACATAGATATGCATATTCATTCCAGGCAGAGGTAGAGGCTGTGATGTAAGAGGGAGTTCATCTCCTCTGAGGAACAGGAACCCCAGTGTGTACAGCAGTGCTACTCATGAATCGATAGGTTTAAAATTACCCAGAAGTGTCCTAGAAATGCAGCTTATTGGGCTCACTCCGTAGCTGTTGAATCAGAAAAATCTCTCAAGTGATGCCAGCTTCCTTCAATGTAATCTGTGTTAATACACTGCCCAGGTAATATTTAAGCACACTGGGTTTGAGAGCCATTGGCCACCAGACAGTGAGCAGAGAGAGTGATGCAGGAAGGTTAGAAGAGGCCAGGAGCCACAGCAAAGTCCTTATGACCATGTTAAGAATAATACTTTATCTCTAGCTGTAGAAAAATGGAAAGACATTAAAGCCCTTCAGGAAAGAAAGTATAAGTTGGACTCAGTTTTTCTTTTCTTTTTTTTTTTTTTCCTTTTTTTCCCCCCAAGGTTTCTCTGTATAGCTCTGGCTGTCCTGGAACTCACTCTCTAAACCAGGCTGGCCTTGAATTCACAGAGATCTACCTTACCTTCTTCTGCCTCCCTGAGCACTGGGATCAAGGGTGTGCGCCACCACCACCTGCCTAGACTCATATTTTAAGAACAGCTACAATGTAGAAAATTGGTTGGAATATAACAGCACACAAATGGAGGAACCTCTTGGAAAACATTGCAGTGGTTCAGGTTACAGATGCCCAGCCAGGATAGAGGACACAGAGGTGGAGTGTGGGAAACAGGAAGGAGAATGTTGGAAGGTATTGTCAATGTGATCACCTGCCAGGAGGAGAGATTTCACTTCATTCTGCATGTTCTCACCAAATATCTAAGACTCGATAATTGATGGATACCACAGTTTATTTCTTATAGTTCTGGAGGTTGAGAAGTTCAAGGTCCAAGGGCCTCGAAGGGTATATTCTGTGTCATACCATGGAAGAAGGGAGAAAAATATGTAAAAGGGAGTCAAACTTCATTTAATAAGAATACTGCTCTAGCTGGCTGTGATAGTGCACACACCTTTAATCCCAGCACTCAAGAGGCAAGTGGAACTCTCTGAGTTCAAGGCCAGCTTGGTCTAAATATTGAATTCCAGGCCAGTCAGGACTCACAGTGACCCCTTGTCTCAATAAATAAATAAATAAATAAATAAATAAATAAATAAATAAATAAATAAATAAATAAAACAAATAATAAAGATTCCCACTGCAACTACAAAGAACATACTCCTGCAAGGATGGCATAAATCTATTCATGAATTCATCACCTCTTATTCTGTCTCAGGACGTTGTTGCATTGAGGCTTATCTTTGCAATGCATAAATATTGGAGGACACTTTTAGACCATAGTCCCTGGAGGAGTAAGTATAATACACCACTTGTGGGGTAAATGTGGACAACCATTCACAGAGACAGGGCTTAAATAAGAGTCATGGGGCTGAGTTCAAAATCAGATGACTTGAATTTTAAGTGGAAATTTCATGTAGATAGCTTTAGATTTTCCCCAACATTTGGAAAATAATGAACATTTTTACATGTAGGAAGCCAAGTGTGATGGTCTCTTCTGAGGGTCCAACTGGAAGAGAGGTGGTTGATAGCAAGACCTTGTTCAAGTGGCAGAAAACAAAAGGAGGTATTTGAAGGGAATGGACTGGGAGCATCTTGATGGGCCATGGGAAATGTTAGCTATAGTGCATCATCCCTTCTATTCTCTCTCCTACATTCCCATGTAGAATGGATATAGCTCATGCATGATTACCTTCTTCTAAACATAAAGGGAACTCCCTTTCTCTTAGCTGCAGGAGCTTGTTCTGCCTCTCTCCAATGTCTATGTTATGGGTCCAGCTCTGCATCAGGGTCCCATCCCTCATTCTGGGCTTCTAAAACTTGGAAATCACCTTTTCATCTCCAAGGTAGGTTCCTCTCTCAATATGATCAAAGTGTAAATGCTGGGAAGAGTAACAGTTTGGGACCAGTAGGGAAAGAGAGATGGGTGGAAATTGGGACAAAGAACAACAGAGTACTAATCTTCAGAAAGCAAACAGGTAGCTCCCAGAGCAGAAAAGGAGACTGCAGACACACCCTTGCCATGATTCAAGAAGACCATTATCCAGGAGAACCCAGTCATAGTCGAGCAATAGAGGGCCAGGGAAACCAGACTAGGTAATAAGACTACCCATTGCCCTGCCTCTTTCAGGAGAAAGACCCCTACAAGTGTCACAAGTGGAACCTTCCTATTTGACTTCTCCTGACTCTCTGGGAGACATGACTATGGAACCTCTAGAGACAGAAGAAGACTTTAAGAACCCTACAGGGCCTGTGGTTACTGAGGTTGTAGACAAAGAAAGGAATCTATACCGGTAAGTGAGGACCTTCCCATTCCACTCCCTAAAATGTAACATCCCACCCAGCATCCACTGTTTCCTCTTCTCTTGCCAATCAAGAAGGCAGGAACAAGATAGAGCTACTGGATATGTGTTTTTTATTATGAATAAAGAGACTTTTATTATGAAAATTTTCAAAAACTTACAAAAGTAGAATACACAAGAACTTCCTGTCCAACTTCAGCACCATTTTAATTACTAACATTCTTCCTTTTTCATTACGGTTACAGCATTTTAAGTCCAAGGCAGCAGGTGCTTTAATCCTTAAATATTTCACTATTTATTCCACTAAATTAAGATAAGACCTCACCCTCCATTACCAGTACACCATTACCACATGTAACAAAGCCAATGAGAGTCCTACATATCAACTAAACACAGTCTGCTTTCGACTTTGCTCAATTATCTGAAATGTGGTTTTGTTGGTGACTATTATAATTACAATGCAGACATGATTTGCTCATTATATTTGATTTGTCATGTCTTATTTAATTTAAACTCTTATAGTTTATATGTTTCTGCTATGCTAATAACCTTATGTGCTAAATACCCTATTAAGAGCTAGGAAACCTACCATAAATAGTGTGGCTTTGCTTCTCAAAGGTTTATAATTATAAAATTAATCAATGTCTAAAATCATAATAATAATTTCCTACATGATACTTGGTCATTTATTAAACATTGTCATAGGGATTGTCTCAGTTGATAGATAATATCAATCATAATTTACATACACACAGGCTAACACCCTAGGGTCCTAGTAGTCCTAGGGTCCTAGGAGGGAGTTTGGGGGAGGGGTCACTTAATACTTCATGAAGCACTGTTTTTAGTTCTAAGGGACTATAACTGATATTGGTATATAGATGTTATTAATTAATGGTAAGTGGACCCTTTAAAATGACAAAACTTGTCTAGTGTACCATCATCATGGAAATAGCTAACTACCCCCAGGGAGTTAAGCTGTGGCCTTTTATTACATCACTTATCATCACAACTCTATAAGTGTTGCCATTACCTCTATTTACACATAAGGAAAATGACTCACTCAGGGATCCACACATAAAGGGCAGAACAACCAACTCTCGAAGGCAAAGCCTTCTTACTGAAGTTGGTGATGTCCTCTTTTACCATGTCCAGACCCTGCACCTCAGTGAATTTGTATGTGGTTCCTGCTTCTCTTTATTTTTTCCAGAGTTCACTTCCCAGCAGCTGGTTATTACCACCATCCCAACATAGGTCTCCAGTTTGTGGTGAAAAGGGCATTGACCATTGAGATTGAATTTTGTGCCTGGGGAAAGTTCTGGGACAGGGATGTCCTGGAGCATGGTTGGATGGTGGCAGGACCTCTGTTTGACATCAAAGCTGAGCAAGGAGCCGTGGCTGCTGTGTACCTTCCCCACTTTGTGGACCTCCAAGGTAACCAAAGGAAAGATAGGGAGGAGGGTGATGGTGATGAGCAGGCATATAGGATGGTGGGTGATGGGGGAAGGGCTCATGGTTTCCTTAGCAAGGCAGAGAAGTTCACAGAGGTGGAAACTAAGGTATTTCCTTTCTCCATTCTTGTCTGACATATATTTTGTGAAACATGTGTCTCCAGCCTTATAATATTTCTGAGCTTAAGTAAATGTTTCCCCAAATGGAAAATTATCTCCTCAGTAACAATATTAACTATCATTGATTAAGTGTTCTTTACTCAGACTGTATCACCCAGAGTCCCAGAAGAAAACAGGTGATAAACTGAAATACTTAAAGAGATCTGGCAAAGTCAAGGGTATGTACACTGTGAAATTAAATGAAACAAGGAATATTTAGTATCTGTCTTAGCTATAGATCTTTTTACTGCTGCAACAAAACACCATGACCAAAAGCAAGCTCGGAAGAATTGGTTTATTTGGCTTACACTTTTACACAGGACTTCATCATTGAAGGAAATCAGGACAGCAACTCTAACAGGACAGGATCCTGGAGGCAGGAGCTGATGCAGAGGCCAAGGAGGGGTGTTGCTTACAGGCTTGTTTCCCCTAGCTTGCTCAGCCTGCTTTCTTATAGAACCCAGGACCACCATCCCAGAGGTGAAAACACCCACAACCCTCCTCCATCAATTGCTAATTAAGAAAATGCCTTATGGCAGGGTATTTTCTCAAGGTTCCTCCATTCAGATAACTCTAGCTTGGGTCAAGCTGACATAAGATTAACCAGCACAATTGACCCTGTGACACACAAACACATTCACTATTAAGCCACACTTTTCCTTTCTTATTCATCCCCAAGATCTCACATTAAAAACATAAATAACTTTAAAAGTCCCACAGTCTTTACAAATTCAAACACATTAAAATTCAGTCTCCTTAAAATATCCAATCTCCCTAAAAGTTCAAAATTTCTTTTAAAAGTTCAGTCTTTCAGCTATGGGTTCCTGTAAAAATCAAAACTAAATTAAATACCTTCTCATGTCAAGAGAGAAAAACCAGGGTACAGTCACACTATGAGCAAAGCAAAAACCAAACTCCAATAGTGTAAATAACTCAATGCCCAATGTCTGAGATCTACTCACAATCTTCTTGTCTCTTCTAGTGGGCTCTGCCCTCTGCAGCACACACAGCTTGTCTCCTAAGGTCTGGCAGGTTCCATTCCACTGCTCCTGCTGTTCTTGGTGGTCACTCCATGGTATTGGAATCTCTAAAATACTGGGGTTTTCTATTGCCACTGGGCTGCACTTTCACCAATAGCCTCTTCTGGGCAATCTTCATAGTGCAAAACCTAAACTTTTCTCCATGATTCCTTCAGTCCTGGGGCTTCCACTGCTACTCTGGCTACACCTTCACCAATGGCTCCTCTTGGCCTCTCACAGTGTCAAATCTCAGCTGCTCTCCATGACCCCTCATGCCTTCAAAATCAGTACCACCTAAGTGACTCTTACACTATCAAGTTTGGCTGCCAACACAAAGTACAACCTTGACCACTTCTGGAACACAGCTTCTGTGTGCTGACTCTCAGGAAACACTTCCCAGAAGATTTCACCTCAACTGCTAAATTCTCAGGTCCAGTGGACCAGCATTGAGTATACTAGCAAAGCAAAGTTTTGCCTTAGTAGTTCTGATATCTTGTTAATCACAGATGATTCTTCAGTCCCAGCTAACCAGAACCATAGATTCTTCACACAAAAGGCTGGTAGAGTCTTTGTTTCACTCTTGAAAGTAATGAGCTGGGCCTCCATCATCTGTACTGCTCTCAACATTCTTATCTTCTAAGCCCTTGCAGAACAGCCCACTGAGCTTTCAACACTCAATGGATATTCTAGCCCAAAGTTCCAAAGTCCTTCCACAGTATTCACCCCAAAGCACATAGATCTGTCACAGACAAAGAAACACTTTTGGTTTCTATTTTCTAGTAAAATCTAGCCTTGGTGGGGGGTCAACCTACTAAAATCCAGCTCAGATGGACATTGAGTCTTTGTCATTACCACTTCCATTTTTGGGCCCTGCTTTCACTTATACAAGGGCATGACCAACAGACTCAATGTGTTAAGTTCCACCACAGTTCTGTGTGTCTAGCAGTAAGTGGACTTGATCTGCCCTTAATCTAAATGAGGGTATATTCTTGAGAATTAGTTGGCTTGTGTAATGAAGGACTAGAGTCAGGATGTACAGCAGGGTCCAAGGAGACCAAGTCTGCTTTAGTTGTGGCCCACAGACCATTTTTCACACTCCATGCTTCAAAGCAGTGCTAAGAACTCTAGCCACTGCCGACAGGGCTGAAAGTTGGCAACATTGTCCTTGGAGATCTCCTGGGAAGTTCAAGATTAGATGCCAGTAGGGACTGGTAAGGGTCCCTTTCCTTACAGATTGCATCTTCTCTGTGTGCTCATAGAATAGGAAAGGCAAATTTCATAATAGTATCAGTATCACTTGTGAAGGTGCTACATCTATAATCTTTTCACCCTCTAAAACAATGGTTCTCAACCTTCCTAATGTGTGACCTGTTCCTTATGTCGTGGTGACCCTGAACCATTAAATTATTTTGTAGCTACTTTATAACTGTAATTTTCTACTGCTATGTATAATAATGTAAATATCTGTAGTTTTTGGATGACCCCTGTGAAAGGGTTGTTCAACCCTCAAAGGGGCTGTGACCACAGGTTGAGAACCACTTCTCTAAAAGGTTCTGCCTCCCTATGTCATCATCCTAGAGTTAGGATTTCAAAACATGAATTATGTGGAGGACACAATCATTCAGGCCACAACACTGAGGTCTCTGACATCTTCTTTGACAGGGGGGCATGTGGATACTTCCTTATTCGAAGCGGCTCACTTTAAAGAGAAAAGGATGGCCTTGGAAAAGCCAGCCAGGGTGGAACAACACTACATAGTCCTGGAAAACCCCAGCTTCTCCCTGATGGGAGTCCTATTGAGAATGATCCCAGCTGCTCAGCGTTTCATCCCGATCACCTCCACTACATTGCTCTACCGTCCCCACCATGCTAAGGAAGTCACCATCCATCTCTACCTGATCCCCAATGACTGCACCATTCGGAAGGTGATATTGATAACCAAAAGTCTGGGCCAGGGTGGGCTGACAGACAACAGAAAATGAGCCAGAGCTCCCCAGAGGGATCCTCATTTGGGCATGAGGCTGTTGTAAGCAGAACTCTCATGTAAGTGAGTGGTCCTACTTTTTGTTTCACATTTGCCTGTCCCTAGTATACCTGAAGTCTCTTCTGACTGCATTTGCTGCTCTGTGTTTTCCATGAAACCTTCCTTTCATTGATTCAGGAAGCTATGAAAGCACCACGTCCAGCCTGTTGCCTTTCTCTCTCACTTCATCTCTTGCAGTGACCCTGATTCCACCATAAATATGACAGAGACCAAATGTGAGGCTGTCTGTGTGGCTAAACATGGGGAACACCGGTACAGAGGTGGTGTTTCCTCCCCACACCCATATAGACACACTGACTTACCATCTCACCTTATTCAGACCAGATTCCACAGAGCAAAAATTTTGCTAAATCATCATTCTATGTGTTACTTAGGCCATAGATGATGAAGAAGAAAAGTTCCAGTTTGTGAGAATACACAAGCCACCCCCATTGGATTCTCTTTATTTGGGCTCACGCTATACCGCTATACCGTGTCTGGTTCAGAGAAGCTGGAAATAACTCCCAAGGTGAGCAGTCAGATGTCCACCCCTCACCTGGATCAGATACTAGACTTGGGGAACCTTGTGGGCCAATCTGCGGGATTTTCTATGGACCAGGAAAGTTGAGATTGAGGAGAAAATGTGTTGGATTTGAAACAGAGAGATAGGATCAAAGAGATGGGGAAGATATTTGGAGCTATGAGGTGTGTTTAGCTACAGGGTATCAATGCCACGCAGTTGAAAAATACAAGTAGCACATCTGTAGCTGAACACACTGCATTTATTACTAACTACAACAAAACATGAACTATGAGGGACTGTGGGGAAATCTTATCTTCATAAAATAGTGCTAGAAAGACTTGATTCATGGTTACTATAGATTTGATAAACTCAGAGGACAAGGACAATTCTATTACTGAGAACCTCAATAAATACCAACTCTATAAAGATAAAATTAAAGCAAAAAAAAATAATAGCTAAAGACATAATGATCACATATTTAGTGTGTGGCAAAGAGAAAATAAGAAATAACAGCATGAAAATAAAGAAGAGCCTCTTAGTATTTTACAGGGTGTTAAATAGACAAAGACTGGCATTAGAAAAGGAGATGGGCCCAGGAGTAGCTGGTCAACACAAGACAGACTCCATGGGTTTTATTTATGTTTCTTTTTTAAATTTTCTGGGTTGTTTGTATGCTTTTTGTTTTATTACCTTTGTAATTTGGTTTTGTTTTGTTTTGTTTGATTTTCTTTTTTGAGAGAGAGAGAGAGAGAGAGAGAGAGAGAGAGAGAGAGAGAGAGAGAGAGAGAGAACATAAAGTTGGATGGGTAGGAAAGGTGGGAAGGATCTGGGAGAAGTTGGGGGAAGAGGAACATGATCAAAATATATTGTAAGAAAAAGATTTAATAATAAAAAAGAAAGAATGAATAAAAGTAACATGTATTACAAAGAAAAATAGAGATGGAAAAGGATGTTGCAGAATCAGACAATTTATTTTTTCTAAGCTCTCTGATAGAAGCTCCATTTTTTTTAAGGCAACAAAAAACATCAGAAAGAATTCTGATGATTCTGTTTAATGTTGGGCCAGGTTCCAGTAGGTAGAAAGAAGTTATGTTTGTGTTTTAAGTTAATGTTTTAGTTTTATTTCTGTTGCTGTTATAAAAATACCCTGACAAAAATATACCTATGGGAAAAAGGCTTTTTGTTTTGTTTTTGGTTTTTTGAGACAAGGTTTCTCTGTGTAGTTTTGGTTACTGTCCTGGATCTTGCTCTGTATACCAGGCTGACCTCAAACTCAGAGAGATCTGCCTGGCTCTGCCTCCGAGTGCTGGGATTAAAGGTGTGCTCACAACTCCAGGTACCTCATATAAGTGAAATCACAGTGACAGGAACTTAAAGCAAGTAGTAACATCCCCAGACAAGAGCAAAGAATAATGTGTGTGTATACTTTCTGTTTTGCTTATGTTCAGTTTGACTTCTTGTCTTAAATATATGTCAGGGCTCCTGCCTAAGTAATGGTGCTGCCCACAGTGAGCTGGATCACCATATATCAGTTAATTTAATTAAAACAGTCCTCTACAGAGGTACCCACAGGCCAACCTAATATAAACAATCATTTCAACTTTCTTTCAAGGTGATTCTAGGTTATGTCAAGTTAACAGTTGAAGCTAACCATCACTGTTGGAAAACATGAACCTCAAAATGAGTATATGGTGTTTTTCTGCAGTATTAGTTGTTAACAAAGAATGAGAGGGACATGATCTATTATTCAACAAATATAAACCCATTGTCACTATGTTTCAATAGACATAGTTCAGAAGACCTGACAGATGCCAAGACCAAAAAGGTCTCTGAATACATTTTGGAAACAGAGGAAGAATGTGACTATTTGGGAACAAATATGAGAGAAATTAAGAATGATGCTTAGCAGGTGGATCTTTGTGAGTTCGAGGCCAGCCTGGGCTACCAAGTGAGCTCCAGGAAAGGCGCAAAGCTACACAGAGAAACCCTGTCTCGAAAAAACCAAAAAAAAAAAAAAAAAAAAGAATGATGCTTAGGCTTGGGACCTGAGCATTGAGGAGACATTAGGGCCATTTACTGTGTTTAGGGGCTGGGGGGGGAGGGGAGGCTGGTTGGGAGGTAACAGGGAATCAAGAGTTCTCCTTCAGGTTTGAGAGGAGAGAGGCTATGTATAATGATTGAACAGTTGAGTTTAGGGTTCATTCAGCTAAATAAGCTTTGCATTTAAGATGGGAGAGGTAGAGGAAGAAGGATCCAGTTCATAATGGAATTAGAAAGATCTGTTTTATAGTGTGTAAGCACTACTTTTGAAATGAGTTCTAACTCATCTATAGGATATGTACTCATCCTTCCAAGTCAGGATATATGGTTTGGTGGTGGTGACTGGACTTAGTATTGCAGATAATCGGTGTTAATAGAGGATTGAGCAAGGCCAAGAAAGTGCCAGGGAAAAGACCTCATTTTTACAATGATCAGTAGCTGCTGCTGCTGCTGTTACTACTACTACTAATTCTTTATCTATTTGTTTGATTGATTTTGAGACAGGTTCTCACTATATAGCTCCAGATGTCCTGAAATTCACTATGTGACCAGGCTGGACTTAAACTCACAAAGATGCACCATTTTTGCCTCCTAAGTACTGAGTTTAAAGGCATACACACAAATCCCAATCCTTCAGTAGTTTCTCACATGCTGAATTTTTTCTCCAGGAACTGGAGTTGTGCTATCGAAGCCCTGGAGAATCACAACTCTTTTCTGAGATCTACATTGGCCAAGTGGAATCAGACATATGCCTCCAATTGAACCAGAAGATTAGTGGGAGTCAAGTATGGGAGGCCTTGCTGAAACCAGGTAGGAGTAGAACAAGCCCAAAGAATTAAGAGATAGGTAAAATCATTAATGAATCAGCTGATATAAAGAAATATTCTAGAATTTATATGTCTTTTCAAGATACCCAATAGCTGTTATGACTCAAATTTAAACCCCAAACAATATGATTCTAGGCCCAGTTTTCTCTATCCTATTCTCTAGTACCTCCACACTGCCCTGGAATTAACAGATTTTGACATCCATGATGCCTTTGAAAGAATTCTTAGTCATGCACTGGCTGTAAAATAAAGAAACAAAGCCTACATGATTGGGTGATTGATGAGTTAAGCCACTATGGGCAACATCAGATACTCAAACCTGGATCAGTATATATGTTTTCAGGTAGAAAAGACAAATTAAATAACATAATTTTAGTCTCTGGCTCTAGCACTCACATGCATACAAAACCCCAACCCCCTTAACAAGCGCTCCAGGAATGACAAATCCTGCTGTATGCATCTCATACAATGGTCTTGCCTAAATAGTAGCAATGTTGTTTTTTTCTTTGTATTACTCCAATATCTTCCTCTCATTCATCTTAATTGTGTCCCTTGGTGCTCACAGAAATCTATTCTCTTCTGTCTGGGAAATAATTCAAATACTGGAAGACTGTGACTACAGCATCCTTTGTATCTCCCATCATTATTCAAGATAAACATCTCCAATTCCTTCTTTCATTCCTCTTAAATCTTTGCTTTTGCACTCTTGGTCACTCATGCACTTTTTTCAGAAGGTGCTCTAGTTTAGGGATAAGTCAGAATGAACCAAGACTGAACACTCATTAAGGAATACAAACAACATATACATCCCTCCCTAAAAATGGACCCTGGATCTCCAGTATCATATGCTGGCAACTTGTGTCCATTTCCCTATACTTAGGTCACACTGAACTTAGGATCTGCTCAAAATCTCAAGCTGTATTCACACAAGCTACATAATCTATGGAGAATTCCCTCTTCTCTTAGCAAGTAATTTTTAAACCTATTTTTCCACTGTTGTTGTTCCTACTAAATTTTTCTTGTTATTTCCATGTGCTGTCATTAGTCTGACCTTGTTTCTGATGTCAAACCCAGAACACATATGCAGTGTGTGAGTGTAAAAGACCAAACAATGACAAGGAGATAGATTTCTTCTGAGAATAAGAAGTCAGATGGTTTAAGTAATCAAATAAGGGACTTGGTTGGTTCTCCACCCAGGATTCAGTTCAGGCCAAAACAGGACAGAAGTAAGGCTGTGATATGGGGAGAGATTTGTATTGCTCTTTCATATGTCTTCTATTTGTAAATTATCACAACCCCTGGGCCTCACTTTCTCCATATGTTTAAGGAAGAGATTTTTGCCTAGAACAAGTCCAAGGGCCCTTCCTATCCTTATTTTAGATTTTAAAGGATATGTCTGAAGTCTGTTCTCAAAAACTAAGAATTGTGTAAGTGAATGAGTATTTCAAGGTGTGGGGTGTACATTCAAAACTAGAACTTTTATAAGTACTTCATCATAAGAGTCAAGCATGGCTACTCATCTCATGACTGCAATCCCAACACTGGGCAAAATCGAGGTAAGAGGAACATCAGTAGTTCAAGGTCATCCTGGATTACACAGTGAGTTCCAGGTTAGCCTGGATTATAGAATGAGACCCTCTTTCAAAATAAACAACTTCTTCATCTCCTCTTTCCTTCAGGAGACCTCAGATTTGCACCGAGACTGGATGCCCCATCCCCTACAGGTCAGTAACCACCGACACAGGCCACAGGAGTCATTGATAGTCCCAATGTGTGCCCCTGCTGCTGAAGAAGAGAGAAGACAGAAAAAAGGACTTTGTCATTGAAAACTTTACCAGGATGGGGTAGAGAGGTGTATGTCCAGGGACAGAGTGAAGCCATTTATCATGGTACATGCTTGTAATCCCAGCTCTGGGTCAGTGGATACAGGTAGATCTCTACAGATGACTAGTTTGCCAACCTATGCTAATTAGCAAGCTCCAGGTTAATTAAAGATCCTGTCTCAAATTTCAGCACCCTGAAAAAAACACCCCTTCCTGGCTTTCACATACATGTGCACACACATGTAAGTGTACCTGCATCCACACATTCATCCAAACATTCACATGTTTGTGTACATGCACACACACACATGCACATGCACACACACACGCACATGCATGCACACACATGAACACATACAAACAGAAATGGAGAATAATAGTATAGCCTTTGCTCACTGCCAGTCTTACCTTCACCTCTAGAATCTCCTGCCTTGCTCCACTTTGTGGACCACCATCGAGAGCAGCTGGTGGCCTGAGTGACGTCAGTGGATCCTGTCTTGGACAAGCTGCATGGTGCTGTGCTGAGTGAAGAGGAGTATGAGGCAGTGCGGGCTGAAGCCACCAACCAAGACAAGATGAGGAAGCTCTTCAGCCTCAGTCGGGCTTGGGACAAGACCTGCAAAGATCAACTCTACCGAGCCCTGAAGGAGACCCATCCTCACCTGGTTATGGACCTCTGGGAGGAATGGAGCAGAGACTCCAGGAGTTGGGGATCCTAATAGTTCAGTAACTGAGGTCTGAGTACTCACCTCAAGTCCTGATTTTGCTTGACCTTTTCTCAGTTGCTCCATATATAAGCAAATTGCTGTCTGAGATGCCTGTCAGCTTGAGATACATGCATAATGCCTCAGTTGGGTATTCTGTCTGTGGCCAAGGATGCCTTATAAGCATCTAGATTGCCTCATACTCTATTATGCACAAGATGGAACATTAAAATGGTTACAATAATTCCACATGCACCCTTAGAAAGAAACAAGGTGGCTGGGCGGTGGTGGCACACGCCTTTAATCCCAGCACTCGGGAGGCAGAGGCAGGCGGATCTCTGTGAGTTCGAGGCCAGCCTGGGCTACCAAGTGAGTTCCAGGAAAGGCGCAAAGCTACACAGAGAAACCCTGTCTCGAAAAACCAAAAAAAAAAGAAACAAAGAAAGAAACAAGGTAGAAATTTTGCATACCTTAGAGATTCCTTAAATAAAAGTAGAGGGTCAGAAGTGAGTCTGCTTTGTAGACTTAATATCTTTGCCTCCTCCTCCCAATTTTTGCAAAACAAATTTAGTCACAAGTATTTGCTGTATTATATTTAGAGAGTCATTTAACTACAGAATGACAGACTATACCATAAGACACTATTCTTATTTTTTTAATGCAGTCATAATCATAGCTAAACTAATCTTCCAGAACAGGTGCAAGTAGCTGTCACCAGGATTGGAGGCAGGGCTACCCACTCTGTCAGAGCTCTGAAATAAACTAGACTGAACAGAGCAGAACAATGTCTTTAAACTTGTAACCAGGGAGAGAGGGTGGAGAAATGATTTTAAGCCAGAGCATCAACAAGCCAGAAACAACAACAAAAAGACCAGTGATCCCATTTACTATGCCAGAGTGATGGCCAGAGATCTAGGGAAGGGCAAGTCTCCAGCTGAAATCATTTGGTGGCTTCCTAGCTCTACCTTCAGCTATCTCCTGTCCAGGCAGAGAGTCCCAAACTGTAAAATTAATTGGCTGGCATTTTTATATACGGTATCACAAGATGTTGGATATCTGGATAAAATGATAGCTATGAAACATTACCAATGAAAGTAGCAATCAAAAGAATCATATTTCCATTTCTTGCAAGAGCTAGGAACTTAAAAATGAAATTACTAAGCCAGGCGAGATCTCTGCAGGGAAGCATGTGGGGGTTGTGAACTAGTAAAGCATGCTGAAAGAAGCTCCTGCAGTTAGGGCAATGGAAACTTCCCAGGAAGCATGTCTCCTTTTTACTGACCTTTTAGGAGCAAAAGTTAAAACAGAGTGTAGGAACTGGCTGAGGTTTATGGGAACCACCAAGCAATAGCTTACAAAGTCCCTTACCTCACCTGCTGGCAGAATAAAATATCAAGATGGTTGCTGAAACAGACATAAACAGCTACAGAAAACCACAACCAACCAAAATGTAGAGTTGTGGAGCCCAGATCCAAAGGCTACTTTTATAAAACCTTTCAGTACTTACAGCTCAGGGAACATTGTGGAAGAGGAGGAAGACTGTAAGAGCCAGAGGATCAGGGAGTTTGCTGTGCAGTTGTGTCTCCTAGAAATGTCAGAAGAAATACCCATAAAATCTCAACAACAGGACTGGCCAAATGTGAGCTGAACAAATATAACACCAGTGGTCATACCAAAGTGGGTGTGGGAAAATCCCATGAGGCTTTAGACCTATACAAAGAACAATAGGCAACTGAGGAAATCTGGGAGCAGGAGAGGTGGTTTTCTCCAGGGAAGAGCACACCAATTTTGTCTCCATTGACAAACGGTCAGCCCTGAAAAAATACATACAAGTTACATTATACAGACTGAGCAGGTTATATATATTTAGGAATATATATGTGTATTTATGCATGCAATAATAATGAATATAAACAGAGGCCATGAATTTGAAAAAGCGTGGGGAGCATATGAGATGGTTAAGAGGGAGGAAAGGGAAGGGAGAAATATTGTAATTATATTACAATCTCAAAAATAAAAGAAAATTAAAAACTTTAACAACGAACTGTTGATGACATCAAGGGCTCTCACCCACCCTGCCCCCCACCTCCCAGGAGAGAACTAAGAATTACCCCACTCAGCTCAGTGCAACCTTTTCAGAAATTACCTCCAAAAGGTGACAAGTCTTAACTGGTCACAAAAGAATGAAAGGTACCAATGCAGTACATATCCCATATATGGCTCTGCAAGTCTGAACTGGAAATGCAAGGCATACCTTCCCCAGCAGTGTAATTAGCTACTTGAGACGTCAAAGGAAGGCAAGGAACTCAGAACTCATAACACCGTGAAGGAAGTAGTAACCAATGTGCTATCGTCTAACCTAACGTGCATTTATTAGGCTGTCATTTGTTTGTTACTTTGCTTGCTTGTTTCTTATAGGTTATTTTTGTTTGTTTGTTTGTTTTTTACAGTTTCTGAGACTTTATTATTTTATTTTTTTTTAGTTTTGGCATTTTAATCTTCACTCTTGCAATATCAATTTTGCTTTTCTTTGTACGTGTCTCAGTTTGGTGTTAGAATTGCTCTCATGTTTCTCAAGCTATTCTACTGTGGGATACTCTCTAGGATTCTCTTATGCGCAAATCATGTGCTTTTCCTTTCATTTTACCATTTGTCCTCTTTCTCTATCCCTCTTCCCCTCCTCTTTATGCTTTCAGCCAAAACCTTCCATAGATTTACCTCTCTCAAAAACCTGTAGAACCACATATATACTAAGTTCCTTTCCTAATTTCTTTTCCAATTTTGATTGCTTTTTTTCAAACTAGAGTCTATTTATACATGGTTTTTCACTTTAGTAGTCACCACCGTTAGGTTTTCTATTGCTGTGACGAGACACTATGACCATGGCAACTCTTATAAAGGAAAACATTTAATTGAGGTAGCGGCTTACAGTTTCAGAGGTTTAGTCCATTATCATGGTGGGGAGCATGGCAGCATGCAGGCAGACATGGTGCTGGAGAAGGAGCTGCTATATGTTGATGTGCAGGCAACAGGAAGTAGATTGTCTCACTGGGTATGGCTTGAGTATATTTGAGACCTCAAAGCCCACCTCCATAGTGACACATTTCTTCAACAAGATCACAGCTTCTTATAGTGTAGGTCATTTTCTTTCAAACCACCACATTCCACTCCCTGGCCCCCAGAGGCTTGTAGCAATACTATAATGCAAAAATGCATTTAATCTAACTTCAAAAGTTCCCATAGTCTATAATAGGCTCAAAGTTATCTAAAAGTCTGAAGTTCAAAGTGTCTTCTGAGATTCATTCATTCTCTTAACTGTAATCCCCTGTAAAATCAAAATAGAAAATCAGATCACATACTTCCAACACATGATGGCACTGGATATACATTACCTTTCCAAAACATAGAGTAGAGAGCATAGTGAGGAAATATTGGACCAAAGTAAGAACGAAAACCAGCTGGGTAAACTCCAAACTCTACACTTCCATGTCTGATGTCAAAATAATCTTCAGATCTCCAATTCTTTTTAGCTTTGTTGACTGCAGCACACTTCTGTCTCTTGGACTGGTTCCACTCCCTATTAGCAGCTATCCTCAGCAGGTATCCCATGGCTCTGGCATCTCCAACATCTGCAGGCACATCCAGGCTTCACTTTCAAAGCGTCACACAATGGCCTCTCTAGCCCTCCATTCAGGGACACCCCGACACATGCCTGGCCTTAGCAGCTTTCCGTAGTTGTGGAGGCAAATTCCATAATGCCTTTCTTCTATCCTTGACTCTAAAGCCAGAACCATGTGGCCAAAGATGCCAAGTTCTGCCGTTTGCTGGGATTGGAACATGGCCCCTTTGATTAATTACATCTTCACCAGCTTTCTGTTTTCCATGGTTTCCTTCACTATCTGAGCTTGTCTGTTTCTGGAATTTGCTCTGTAGACCAGGCTGGCCTCCAACTCAGAGAATCACTAGCCTCTGCCTTCCCAGTGCTGGGATTAAAGACATGTATCACCACACCAGGCTCTAAGAAATTCTTAATTTCCTTTTCAGAAATTGGAAACTTAGTTGGATGGAATCTTGCCCTGAGGTCACTACTCCCTTTATTCCATTTCTTAATCTGTTTATCTCCTTGAACACAAGACTTAGCTCCACTCCATTTCCTGGTGCCTCTTTTCTCCTTAAATATTTTTTCCTCAGCTTGCTCCTTTTCATTAAATATCTTCATTAGAATTAACACTAGTAGCCACACAACCAAGTCTATACAAGGCTGTTTCAAGATTTCCTCTGCCAAAGGAAATAACCCAAAACTCTTCACTTTAGCATCAGCCAGACTCTTTGGACAAGGACAAAAAGCAACCATAATTCTTTACCAAAATAGCACAAGAATGACCTCTAGGCCACATATTAATATTCTTCTCCTCTGAATCCTCTTTATTCAGTCACACAGTTCAAATCATACTCAGCACCACTGTTTTCCATGCTCCTAATAGTCTGCCCCATTAAGCAGTGCTGAAAACATTCCACCACTTTCCTAACCCAAATTTCCAAAGTCCATATTACTCCAAACAAAAACATAGTCCATCTATCAGCAATACCTTACTCCTGGTACTATTGTCTTAGTTAGGGTTTCTATTGCTGTGTAGAGACACCATGACCATGGCAACTCTTACAAAGGAAAACCTTTAATTGAGGTGGTGGCTTACAGTTTCAGAGTTTTAGTCCTTTATCATCATGGAGGGAAGCATGGTGGTATGCTGGCAGACATAGTGCTGGAGGAAGGGACTGCTATGTGTTGATTCAGGCAACAGGAAGTAGACTGTTTCCCTGGGCGTGGCTTGAGCATATATGAGACCTCAAAGCCCACTTCCATAGTAGCACACCTACTACTTCCAAAGTCACACCTTCCAATAGCACCACTCTCTCTAGGGGCCATTTTCTTTCAAACCACCACATCACCTAATGTTAAACAGGTAGCCTCCTTCCTAAGACATACTCAAAGAACAGTGATGGAAGAAAATCTTCACAGTGTCACAACTTCAAACAGTACACTGGGTTGTGCATTTTACTTTGAAAGAAAACTGGCCATATGTGCAGCTATATGCTGATTCATGTATTATAGTCAGTGGTTTGGTGGATGATCAGAAAATAATGAGGGTAGTTGGTGTTGAAATATGTTGATAGACCTCCTGAAATGAGTGATAATTTATGATGTCTATGTCCCACATGAACATTCAACAAAAATGACCTCAGCAGAGGCACTCTTTAATAATCAGATAGACAGGATGACCCGTATGATGGACATCAGAAAACCTTTTTCCTCGTGCATCCTATCATCTCATTAACCACAGTGGCATAAATAAAACTTATATATGAACTCAGTAACATGGATGTCCACTCACCAATACTGTCTTGTGCATGGCCAGTGATGCTGCCCAATCTTCCTGCAGCATAGATCAACACTGATCTTCCAATGTGTTGCTATTCTTTTAGAGATCATCCAATGACCTAGCAGCAGGTTTACACTATACTACTTCCATCATGGAAGGGGCATCACATTGTCCTTAGTGGAATAAACATTCACTTTGGATATTGATTTGCCTTCTCTGTATATAATACTCCTCTCCAAACTACAATATACCTTACAGAGACTCAGAGGATGTGTTATGTAACATCAGGGTACACCACACATATCATTTTTCTAGCAAAGTACTTATTTCAGAGTGAAAGAAGTGTGGCAACAGGCTCATGCTCATGGAATTAGTTGATTGTACCATGTTATCCATCATCCTAAAGCAGCTGGCATGACAGAATAATGGGGTGGACTTTGAAGTTACACAGTGAGAGTGCTAGGTAGGTAATGATATCATTCAGGGATTGTGCAAGGCTCTCCAGAAGATTGTGTAATCTCTAAACTAGAGCACAATAATAGTACTGTTTTGTCTATTTTTAGATTTATATGTCTAGGAATCAAGGGGTAGAATTGAAATACCAATAATCTTACTATAAACTTATATGACATTCAAACAAAAAATTTGCTACTTCTCATGATCTTTTGCTATGCTGGTTTATAAGTCTTTGTTCCAGAGAAAGGACTGCTTCTGTCAGAATGCATAATATGATTCCATTGGATTAGAAGTTAAGATTTTCCCATGGGTACTTTTGGCTCCATGTGCTTCTAAATAAACAGGCTACAAAGAAGGTTCAGTGTTTGTGGAGGGGGATAATTGATCCAGACTACCAAGGCAAAATTAGACCACCATTCTACAATAGAGATACAAACTATGTATCCGAGGTCCAAGAAGTCTTAAAGTATTACCATGCCCTATTACTGAGTTTCAGTGAGAAACTACAACAACGTAATCCAAGCACCTCAACAAATGGCCCATCTCCTCCAGAAATAAATATGTAGGTAATACTTTTATTTAAAAAATTAAAACATAGGTGGAAGCAGAGACATACACTTGTAATGCCAGCATAAGAAAGACAGACAAGAGGATTGTCACAAGTTCTAGGACAACTTAGGCTATACAATGGGACACTGTCTCAAAAGAAGAGAAAGAAAAACCCATAATCTTCTGACATGCTTAATGAAGGCAGAGAGAAATACATAGTGAGCTGTAGAAGAAAATAGTCATTAATACTATGTGCAGTTGCTTAAATGAGGAGTGTAGTTTCCTGAGTATTTCCCCTGCTTTGCTAAGAATATACGTGTACAAATAAAATACATACACATATTAAGTATATATTTTTGTCTTAATTTCTTTCTTTTCTAAGGTCTTGTTTTTTATTATTTTTAATTATGTGTACATGTAAGTCTAAGTGTGGGTTGGTGCATGCAAGTAGGCTAGAAGAGGCCATCGGATCCCCTGAACTAGAGTTAAAAGGAGTTGTGAGCTGCCCAACACGGATGCTGGAAACTAAACTCTGGTCTTCTGCAAGAGCATTATGCACTCTTAACTGATGATCCACTTCTCCAACTTTGTTATTTCATTTCTTATTTATCATGTAACATGGCATTGATTAACTTAATATCAGTACTTGTTAAATTTACAGTGCACAACCTAAGTTATGGTGTGTCAGGAAATGTTTAAGAATCATTAAAATCAAACAAACTTTGTCCTCCTAAATTGGAGAAGAATTGAATGTATTTTTTACTGTGTGAAAGATACTTATATCATATGAGGCCTAGATATTGTCTTTATTTGAAAATATGATTTAAGGAGGTATATTAAGTATTCAAATGATAAGAAGTGGACTTGTACAGTTAATCTCAATTGTTGAGACTGGAGAGAGAAATGAGTCAGATGTTAGGAAAGCACACTCTAGGTGTGTCTGCGAGGGTGTTTACAGACATCATTGGCATGTGAGTCAGTAATCTGATTGGGAGAGACACACCCTGAATGTGGTCAGCACCATCCAATAGTGTTCAGTCCCAGATAAAAGGAAGATGCCTGCCAGCTTATCTCAGAATCAAACCTAGAATCTTCAACCACTTGCCAGGTTACTCCTTGAGCAATTACTATTGTCACCACCCTAAGGGTCCCGCTTTTTCAGCTCTTCCATGCCCACTCACACCAGTGATCTCCAGGGAGATTCCAGGCCTTCAGCTTCAGACAGAACTACATCATCCATCCCTCTGTTCTGTGGCTTCCAGGTTGTTGCACTGAACAACTACTGGGTTTTCTGGCTCTTTAGCCTTCAAGAGCCAGCCTCCAAATGTGTGAGACAATCTACTAAATCTCATTTTGTTGTCAAATGAATGGTTTATTGGTTCCATGCCTCTAGCAGACTCTGAATAATACAGAGTCCCAGAGGATTAAAATCTAGGAACAAAGAAAAACTTAGCTGGCTCCTTTGAGATGGCACTACTTGCTTATAGAACCTGTTAAGAAATATAAACATGCGTATAAAATTATGTACATTCTGCATGTGTGGTTATTCTTGCTTTGCATGAAGGAGATTCTAATAAGTACTCTTAAATCCAACTTTATAACACAACTAAATTCATATTGCAGACAAATATGCTGTCATTGATTATTTTAAGTAAAAGACAGAAGATTTTATTGATTCAAATCTACACATACCAGATTTGCTTGACTCAATGCCTTGTTTTGCATTTTCCTTGTACATTCCAACTGTTTCTTCTAAAACTTCTTATGAATACCACTCCCAGAAAAATAATCTTGCTCAATATTTTAAGGTGCTATCATTAGAGAATGAATAAAGTTGAACTTAACAATGCTTAGCATAAGTACCACTCTTTCTACACCTTTCTAAACCCCTTTCTGTATCACAGATGATGAAATAAAATACACAGCTCTTACCTCAAAGGAGGTAAGAGATAGTTTATTCTGGAGCCAAATATGAATGACTATTACCCAGAAACACAGACTTAGGTTACTTCAAATACCATATTATGATGAAATAATAGTTTCGTGAAGTTTTTTAATAGTAACAGAGCAAAGAAATCTTAAGGAGAGTCACTTCAGATATGTTGGTGGAAATGTCAGGCAGGCAGGTTACAGCAAGTGGGGAAACACCTGCTATAGGCCTCAAATTCCTTCTGATGACATTCTTAGCTTTGTGGTAAATAGAATCTGGGGGTTGGTTTATACATTCCAAATAATTTATCTAATAGTCAGGAGATGTTAAGTAACACACAGAAGTAAACAATTAATGGCTATTTAAAGGGCACGTAGCCCAAGACAACCTGTAATTAGACTCCGGGTCTACAACCTTCCAACATTCTTAATATCTCTGCAATACTCTCTAATGCCACTGACATTAGAATCAGCCAATCAGCCTCTGTAGACTTTTCAAACTAGTTGTAGCTTCTTTCTGGGGACTTTAGTTCACAGTTCTCCTTATTACCAACCATCCATTTTGTGGCTGTGGAGGCCAAATATAATTTTAAGTATTATTTTATGCTTCTGATTACTAGGAAGGCTTACTCCTAGGATCTCATATGGAAAAGACTTAGTAGTGGGGAAGTGGTCTTTAAGAAAAAAGAATAACTAGTAATGTCATTAAAGGAAAAACTCCTGGATCATGCCATCAAAATCTATTAGCTATCATGGTAGGTCTGATTTATCATTATTAACATTTACATGTGACATATGATACAAGTATTATACCTAAGCTTCAAAAATAATCAATAACATTATCTGTCTAAATGAAGTGAGGAAAACAGGTATTTTAAACACATACAAATTATGTATATATAATATATAATTTATCTACATTTATATGTGCTTCATAAAATTTTCCATATTTAGAATGTTAGAACCCATTATCTGAATTTTAGGTTTTCTTTTCTTTGGGCCATTTAATTTCACAGCTATAACCTCATGTGGAGTGGTATTTCTAACTCTTAGAAAATATTAGCCTTTAATATTGAAATTAATGTTCTTCAGGCCAGCAAGATGGCTCAGTAGACAAGGGCACATGCTGCCAAGCCTGAGAACCTAAGCTCAATTCCCAGAGCACACATGGTGGAAGCACAGAGCTGACTTCCACAAGTTACTCTCCAACCCGCACACATGCTTTAGCACACAATTGCATGCATGCAGACTAAACAAGTAAATGTAATAAAGTATTATAATTTTTATTTGTGAATAAAAATTTGATCTGTTCTATATTTTTGGTATTATCACGGGATTCCAGTTTGGAGAAGTTAATGGACAGGCACACCAGAGAAGAAACCGGATAACAATTCAGTATCATTTTTTTTTCTAATTCTTTGGTAAAATATTTACTTATTTGTTTGTATGAATGTTTGAACACATGTGTATTTGTGCACCATTCCTAGTCCCCATGGAGGCCAGAAGAAGGCATCAGATCCTCTGATATTGGAGTACCAGATGATTGTGAGCCACCATGTAGGTGCTGGGACTCAAACCCTGTCCTCTTCAAGAGGAACAAGTACTCTTAACCTCTGAACCATCTCTCAGACCTCCATTTTTAAATCTTGCACAACAGAATCATCTTTTCCTGGAGTACTGAATATTATTTATGACACTAGTAAAACAAGAGGCCATATCTGGGAGAAGTCAGTATTTTGTAGGTTTGTAATATAACCAGATCTTATTGTTTTTTATTTAGCAATCAGAAAGGGAAACAGGAATCTATTGACTATAATGTTGCCAATTTCCTTTTTATTAGCAAGATGTGACTATTGTTTAATTTTTAATCCTGGATAACTGTACAATAGGACACCTTAAATATATATTTAATCAAGAAATATTAACTCCTAGGGTGTAAAACACCATAAATGTTGTTACTACTAGAGACCAATTGTTTTATATATAATTTGGATCAAACAGTTTGACTCAAATCCTTGAGTGTCTTTAATAAAATAGTAATTAAAGGGAGTTAAAGTCATCTTCAGGTAGCTAGAAACCTCACTATACTTTTTAGAGTGTTTAATTTGCTATATATTAACATTTTAATATTAATAGAAACATAATGATCCAATAGCTGGGATACAGTAAATATCCTATCATTTTGTTAGTAGGAAAAGGTTTGTTTTAGGCTCCAAGAGACTGGTTTTAAAATACAGGCATCCCCACACCCCATATACACAGACCGAGTTCATTTTGCAAGATAAAGTTAGTTTTTCCAGGTTAGAGAGATGGCTAGGAAGGCAAAGGCCCTGGCTGCACAAGTCTAACAATCCAAATTCAATCCCCAAACCCACTGGGTGCAGTTGCATACATCTGTAACTCCAGCAGTACTGTGGAGAAATGAGAGGCATAGATAGGAAATCTGGCCAGATGCTTATGGGCCAGCTAGTCTGGAGATTGCAGCACAGTGGCAGAAACAAGAAGAGAGACCCTGCCTCAAACAAGGTAGAAAGAAAGAACCCACTGCTGAAAGTTGTTATCTGACCTCCACACATGCATGATGGTACATGTATTCTCCCCACCACTCTCTCTCACACACACAAACACACTAACTAAATCCCTTTAAAATAGTATGTACCTCCCTTTAATGTAGATTCAGGTTACCTGAATTTTGCGTTCCAGAACAAAGACTTTGAGTTGGCCCACCCCCAACAACCACCCCATCTATGAACTGCTGGAGCACGTGAAGGGGACAAATCTACAGCTTCAGTGCTGCAGGATCTCCATGACACAGGACAAGATATCTAAGAGGAGGCCCAGAGAGAGCTCATTATCAGTGGTGTAGCAGAAGCCAGAGGCCTTGAGCCAGACCAATGACTCCTGGCAATGAACACTTGCAGTAAAAAAAATGAATGGACTAAAAGGTAAACTGTGTGACTCAATGGTCCACACTGCAGCTTCCACGAGATTCTTTTTTTTTTTCTTTTCTGTTTATTTTTTTGGTTTAGTTCTCTGTTTTTCTTCTAAATTTCATTTTCCTTGGTGGTGGAGATTACAAGGGCAAAGGGCAGAATCAAGGGGATGGGGAGAAAAGTGGGATAAGAATGCATGATGTGAAATCCACAAAAACTCAAAAGTTTTTTGTTTTAAAGTGTTTGTCTTAAAACGCAGGCTTTGATTCATGCAACTAAAGGGTTTAAAAACTTTTTAATTCTTAAGTGAAAATGATTTGTGCCATTTGAGGATTGGAATGTTTAAGTGCAACACCAGCTTCTTGAAGGAAAAGCAGAGGTCCCTATGAATTCCTTACTTTAATGTTGCCTCTCTTTTAGACGCCCTCCCCAATGTGGGTGAGCAACCAAGTCTAGTCTGTGGAGGCCAGAAAAGTGGAAGGTCTGGCCCTGACCACTGGTTACAAAATGAGAGCATCCAGGAGGAGGTGTTGGTGTTTGCATAGTTTAGTGAAAATTAAGTCACATAATGTTCCTGCTTGAACCCTTCCATTAAACAAGAAAGAAGAAAGGAAGGAAGGAAGGAAGGAAGGAAGGAAGGAAGGAAGCAGGGAGGGAGGCAGGCAGGCAGGCATGGAGGGGAAGAGGGAGGGAGGGAGGGAGGGAGGGAGGGAGGGAGGGAGGGAGGGAGGGAGGGAGGGAGGGAGGGAGAGAAAGTGAGCCTGGACTCTAGTACAGTATAATAGCATTAGTAGCCATTCAGGTTCCACTGGTAAGCACAGAAGGTTGAGTAGAATGAAATAAATCACCACAAGGGGGAAAGAAAAACAAAGAGAACCCAGGAAAGATGACCATCACCACCACTGTGACTGCCTGCACCCACATATACTGTGTGCTTAAGTACAGAGCTTGTGTACAGTGATTAAGGTAGAGTTCCCAGCAGGGAAGTCCATCTTCCACCACAGAAAATGTACTGCAGCCACCACAGTCTCTTTGTGTTCCATTTTCTGTCCATTACCAAGAAATCCACAAGCTCCTAGCTACTATATGCCTCAGACTTTTGCTGGAGAGATTCATCCATGTATTGAAAATTCTCTGCAGACCTACTCTGCATCATGTATTATTTGGAGATCAGCTGACTAGCAGTGAATAAAACAATCTTCACAACAGCAGGAAGACAGGTACCATTTCTCCCACAAATCTGTGTAATTGTACCTAGGGTTAGTATGTAAATGGTAATGATTAGTCTAATCAAAGGTGCTGAGCTGAGCTCCGAAAGATCGGAAGGCTCAAGAGCTGAGCTGAAAAGTGGCTCGTTCCAGGCAGAGGTAGAGGCTGTGAGGTAAGAGGCAGCTCAGCTGCTCTAAGAATGGGAACCCCAGTTTATGCAGCAGTGTTTCTCATGGAGCTATAAGCACTAGACAATGGCCAGAAGTTCAATAGACATGTAGCTTATTGGGCTCAAATCATAACAACTGAAGCAGAAGAAAGCATCACTGGGGTGGTTCTAGCTTCCTTCAGTGGAGTCTGTGCTGATAAGCTGTCCAGGAGATATTTAAGCACATTGACTTTGAAAGCCACTGACCATTGAACACTGAACAGAAAGACAGTAATGCAATAAGGTTAGAGGGGAACAGGAGCCAGAGCAAGGCCCTTTGAGCCATGCTAAGAATCTTATTTTCCCTCCAGAAGCAATGAAGAGATTAGTCCTTTGGCAGTAAAGGAATGGATTTGTATTTTAAGATCACCTAATGAAGCTGGAGGGATGGCTCAGTCATTAGGAATACACATTGCTCTTCCAGAGGACCCAAGTTGTGTTCTTGGCACTTGTACAAAGCAACCATGTAACTTCAGATCCAATGAAATCTGATTCCCTTGGCCTCCCCATGTGCCCACACATGTGTGAACACACACAAACACACACACCAATAATAATAAACCTTAAAATCACTTACTGTGTAGAAAGTGGTCTAGCAGAGAACAACACAAAAGCAGAGAAGCCATTTGAAAGACTTAGCAGAACACATATGTTAGCCATCAAACTAGAATGGAAGTCATAGAGGCAGAGAGTGGAAAATTGAAAGGAGGTTGTGTTGAGAGAAATTGTCAAGGTGATCATCTGCCAGAATGGGTGACTTTAGAATACCAGAGACTGGGTAATTTTCAAAGAATATAGATCATTTCCTACAGTTCTAGAGACTGAGAAGTGTAGGATCTAATGTCTTGTATCTAGGGATTGCATTCTGTGTCTTCCTATGGAAGAAAAAGAAATAATATGCATAAGAGAACAAGACAGAGCCAAACTCTTTTTTATCCCAACCTCTTACTTACTACAAAGAATCCATTTCTGCAATGATGGCTTTAATCTGTTCTTGAAGGCAGAACCTTCATGAATTTATCACTTCTTAAAATTCTGCCTCTGTACATTGTTGTGTAAGATACTAAATTTGTGATTCAGTTAACACTGAAGGACACCTTCAAATCACAACATTGTTGGGGGAGTGAGTTTGATGCTCAGTTGTGCTCAGGGATTGGTTTGTTTTGTGCTCTGGGGTTGGTTGATTTTCATGCTCAGAGACTGGTTGGATTTCAATTTCTGAGTTGGTTATGGGCAGGGGGTTCTTTCACTGCCCCCTTTTACACTACAGTGTCAAAATGACAATAAACCAAGAAGCACATTTTCTTAGTGTCTTTTTCCCATTGCTGTTATAAAAATATCCTAACAAAAGCAACTTAAGGGAAAGGGGGCTTATTCTGACTCAGTTCCAAAGAGATACAGTCCATGACAAAGAAGGCATGGCATCAGGGCCATTCAGGACATTGGCAGCCAAGAAGCAGGAGCAAAGCAAATAGTGGAGTAGGGCTATAAAAGCTAAAGGCTCAGCCCTGGTGATGTACTTTCTCCAGTAAGGCTCCACCTCCTAAAGGTTCCATAACCTTCCCATACAGTGCCACCAACTGGGACCAATCACATGATCCTATGGGGAATATTTCACATTCAAACTAATATCTCTCCCCTGGTCCTCGTAGACTCATGGCCATTTCATGATGCAAAATTCATCTAGTCCAACTTTAAAAGTTCCCATATCCTTTAATAACATCAATGTTGTTCCAAAGTTTAAAGTTCAAAGCCTTTTTTTAACTCAAGGCAATCTCTTAATTGTAATTTTCTAAAATAATTTAAAACATATTATACACCCTCAGCACACACTGACATAGAGTAAACATTCCCATTTCAAATAGCAGTGGGAGGCATTGTGGGGCATGCTTGAACCAAAGCAAAACTAAAACTTACATGGAAAACAACAGATCTTGTATCTTCATGTCTAGGACCTGGGGCATATGATGGAATCAACTCAATTCCAAAGAGATTAGGCAATCTCATTTCCCAGCTTTGCTGCCTATGCCATATCTGGCCTCTCTCTTGGCCTGCTTCCAATCTCTGTACACAGCCCCCTTTGGCAGACATTCTACAGCTCTGGAATTTCCAACATCTTGAAGTTCCTATTACAATCCAAGTTTCACCTTCACAACTTCATACAATGGCCTCTCAGGGTCTCATTGTAGGGATTCTGTAGGGACATGCTGTACATAGCCTGTCTTCAACAGCTCTCTATAACCATGGAATAAAACTTCATAACCTATCATCTTCTACCTTTCAAATCTAAAACTAATACAGTATAGAAGATTTCATCAAGTTCTGCCATCTTGAGATGGATCCTGGCCCCCCTGGACCACAGACATTGCAGTTTCTGTCTGCTTTTGCTAGGAAAATTTTCCTTGGGCAGTTGCTTTCCAGGATCAGGGAATCTCTTTGGCATTTTGGGCTTTGGCAATTTTCTTTAAATGAATTCATATTTTCATAAGTTGGAGCCTTTGGTGGATTCCTGCTCTCAATGCTTCTTTCTCATTATACTGATCATAAGTAGGTTGGTTTGAAAATTTAAAAGTTATTAAAATTCCTAAGGTCAAAATTCAACATTGAAAGATAAAATTGAAGTCTAACTTTCTGTTTACAGCCGTAAAGTTTTCTTAAATATTAATCTGCTTGTAATATTCTTTGTTTTTTTTACTAGGTAAAATATTTAAAAATAATAAATACATTTATCTTAGTGCTTAATATGTTTTCATTATGTAAAGCCTCCACTTGTTGGAGAGTCACTGCCTTAACATTAGGAGAAGTTCAATTTAAAGTAATTATTCATACCAGGGAATGTAGGAAAAGAAGAAATAAAAGGAGGACATGACTGCTACTAAGGGGTTGAGGAGGAGAAGGTTTGTTGTAGACACGAGGGAGAACATAATCAGAGGCATCTGGAATGGTCCAGACTAAACATGACTGGCCAACTGAACCAGACCATGTGAGGATAGTGGGGAGGAGAGAGAAGAGAGGTTGAAGTCAAGAGGCCAGTAGAGCAGGAACCAAGAGTAGTGGTCAAGAGTCAAAGAGGTAAAAGGACCGAGCAACCAAAAAGACTGGGTTTTATAGGGAAGAGCAACTGGGGGATTGGAAGTGAATATCAGAGACTAGACAGGCTGAGGGTAAGGGGTAGGGTATGCCAGCCAGGATGATTCTGTAATAGGTAGGGACTGAGGGAAACTGGTGACCAGAGTTTGCTTTGATATATTAAATAGGCACCTAAGCCATTTGTCCTGAGTTTGAAACCTAACATCCTAGCCTTTTTGTTGATGGTAAAAGGGCAATGTAGTCTTTTTTATAATTATTTCCAGATGAAATTGGGTTGTCATTAATGGGGGCCCAGGAAAGCTGGAATGATGATTACTGGATGGATCAAAGGATGGGCTGTGGGACATCTGTTTTGATCACTGCTTGCTGCCCAGATTCTGCAGGACCACCTGGGGCTAGCCACTTTGGAGTATTTTGGAATGCAGAGACTCAAGTGGGACATTCCTTCAGAAGCATCTAGGGCTGGCACATTTGGAGCAGTTTGCAGTCTTCAGTTGATTGGAAACCTGCTGGGACAGATATAGACTAGGAACAGAAGGTAAAGTTATGGAGCTTTAGGAGAAAGTTTTTATCGAGTATACACTTGAAACTTCTGGTCCTGGTAGTTGGAAAAGAAGACCAGGGAAAAGGGGAGAGATCCCACCCTCAGGAATAGGCAGGTGGAAAAACTTGGGCTGTTGACAAGAGTACTTATCTGGAGTCCATTTGAACTGTGAGAGATGGATCCAAGGCAACTCCTTGAATCTTAAATAAACTTTTTGGAGAAGCATTTTCAAGTCTATACTTAGAATACAACCACAGGATATTTAAAATTTTAAGCTTGTGAGTATTTTGTAATTAGTGCTTTATTAGGGCTAGATTAACAGCTTATCAGAACTCCAGTGGTTAATGTTATAACTCTGAACTTTGAAGTCTTGGTATAACAATAGCATAGAAAGGGAAGAAGTCTGAAACATTTTTATTTCTTATATATCTTAAATCATTTCCTTAAGCCTTTACAACTTGCATTTACATAACTTAGAACACTTTCTTAGACTCTCAGAACTTACATAATCTTTAAAACTTTTTTCTAACCAATTATTTACCTTGATACACCATTTAAAGGAACATTAGAAAGATACTTTGAAACCTGTTTTATGAGTTTGTCTTCATCAGTGTGAAGTCTGGCACCAAGGCAGACTGTCTGGGCCTGCCTTTCTCAGCAGGAGACCAAGCAGCTCTAGAAAAGTGAGGCTTGATTGACATATGGAATTAACTGACAAGGCAGCCATAGGCTTCCAGAATGAGTTGGTATGCTTGCTGCTGTTAAAATGACAAAGCTACAGTTAGCCTAGCCTTCAATGCTATCAGAGATCTGAGAAGCAGAAAGTGTAATCTAAATGGCAAATATACAGCACCTTAAATGACAGAGACTTACCCACTATCCAGGTAGTTACCTTAGGCTCCTGTGGTCTTAATGGCTTCATTAGAGACAGAAATAGTCTTTGGCTGTCATACTGGATAGCATTACATCTTCAGGTACCACACAGGGCAGCATCTGCCTTTGGCTGCCAGGCTCAGAAGGTCTGAGAGATTTTCTTGCGGTTGAGGTACTTGGGAAGATTGGTCTACCTTGACTTAGGCAGAGTATGGCAGTTAATCCAACAGTATCCACAGTTTCTGCAGAGTCCTGGTGGTAGATGAGGCATGGGACAGTTTTGCCCAGTGGCCAGTATTACCACAATCCAGGTGAGTTATCATGTCCCCTCTGTCTTCTTTGGAGACTTTCAGGGTTGCCACTAGGAGTTGGCATTTCTGTCTATCGTGGTGAGCCTTTTTTTTTTTTGGTGGGGTGAGTTTTTGAGACAGTGTTTCTCTGTGTAGCTTTGGAGCCTGTCCTGGACTCACTCTGTAGACCAGGCTACCCTTGAACTCACAGACATCCACCTGCCTCTGCCTCTTGAGTACTGGGATTAAAGGAGTACACTACCACTGCCTGGCATGAGCTTTTTTTATTAAACATTTTGGATTTAGCAAATATCTGAAGGAAGAGTTTGAGGACCATCTCTTAAGTACATCTGAGCTAACAAACTTTATTTGATTTTAGTTACTTGCTTTAGGCTTAACCTTGAAAACACATACAGGAGCTGAATAAAGCTTGTCACTAAATGAATTACATAGCAGCTTACAAGTTAGTAGTTTTTTTTAAAATAAGATTTGGATTATATAGCTGTCAAGTTTGAGCCTTAAAAATTTAAGTTGAAGAGTTAATTAAGATCTTTTAACATCAAAATAAAACATTAAACCATAAATGCAGCCCATAGGTAGGTTGGGAACTTTACAAAACCATAAATACAGTTCACAGAGAGACTGGGAAATGTGTCTTTTCAGATCCTTTTTAGCACACCATTACAAAATATCAGTTTTTTGTATGACTCAGTTTGCGGCGTGCTCCTCTCGACCAGCAAGGAAGAAAGACCGCCACACAAAGATTCTTCCCGATCACACTTTATTGGAGAGCCTTTGGTTAAAGGAGAGGTGGAAGCGAGGGGAGGGGGCAGTGAAAGCGGCTGCTTTATATAGGGAAAAGAGGCGCGAATCGCTGGCTGAACTTAGCCTGCGGCCACCAGGCACGACAGGATTGGTGAGGGGCCAATATAACTTGTGCATATGCAAAGCAGAGGCGTGTATTTCATTGAAAGCATTGTCTTAGGAGTAATAAATCTTCAGAATGCAGAGAAGTCAGCGCCATCTTATAATGGCGATTGTCCCGGCTCCCTGCATCAGTTAGCAAAGACAATTGTGAATCTGAGTAGATATTAGGAGTTAAAAAAATATGTTGTTACTATTTAAATTTTCTAGAAGTCTAGTATTGAGCAGTTAGCAAGGACATACATAGATAGACATGCATCTCTAAGTTACTTTTTGTTAACACATATACTAAAATTGGAGTAATACAGAGAAGATTAGCATGGCCCCTTCACAAGGATGACATGCAAATTTGTGAAGTATTCCATATTTTTATACTTAGAGTTAAGAAGTCTAATTAAACCTACTACCTGGTTCAAGACCTCTGGTTCATTAATTCTGCAGTGGTCCCCCTTTATCCTGTGGTCCCCAATCCTTATACACTCCTTTCCACTATCCTTTCAAGAACCTCCCATTTCTCAGTTCTGGATCTCATGGATGCTTTCTTCTCTATTCCTCTCAGCCCTCAGTCTCAAAATATTTTCACTTTCACCTAGACTGACCCTGACACTCACCTTTCCACACAGCTGACCTGGACTGTCTTGCCACAGGGATTCAGAGACAGCCCACACCTATTTGGTCAGACCCTAGCCTCTAACTTGCTCTCTTTGTCTCTCCCTGGCTCTAAACTCATAAAGTATGTAGATGGCATTCTACTCTGCAGCTCATCATTATAAGTTAGCCAAACTAACACCTCTGTTCTTCTAAATTTCTTGTCCAGCCAGGGTTATAGAGTCTCGCCTTCCAAGGTCCAGCTGTCCATTCCTCAGGTCACCTATTTAGGTCTAACCATTACCCCAACCCACAAGGCCATTACTTTATCTAATCCAGTCTCTTACAGTTCCCTCTACTAAACATGAGATTCCATCATTTCTGGGAATAGCTGGCTTCTTATGATCCTGGTTCCCACCTTTTTCTCTTCTTGCTCATGCCTTAAATGAGGCAGTTCTTAGCTCCCTGCATGAACCTCTCCTTCACCCCATTACTAAACACTTCCAGAAGCTCCAACAGGCTCTCCTCCAGGTCCTAGCACATCATTTCCCAGACCTAACTCATCCCTTCTCTTTCTAGGAAACAGAAAAAGAGGGATATGCCCTTGGGACCCTAGGGCACCAGCTGGGACCCTCCTTTGTGCCTATAGCAAAGCTGTCAAAAAAACTAGACCTTACCACTCAGGGATAGGCACCTTGAATATGTTCTTTAGCAGCTGCTGAGCTCCTTATTCATGAATCAAAGAAACTAGCCTTTGGGTCACCTACCTATGGAGGACTTCGGGGGTCCAGCCCTTTGATAGCCCTCTCCCAGGGTCCAGGAGAATCTATGACCAGCTGATAACCTAATCTTTGACAATATTAAATGAATCTATATACATGAAACTCCTTAGGCCATTCACTTTATTTTTCTGAGTCAAGATTCTATCTACACAGCTTCAATTCTGTTCTCAGTCTGTTCCTCTCTGTCCCTTTTCCTCCTGTCCTAGCCTAGTTCTAACTAAGCTCTTTTTTCCTTGTCCTCATCTTCATCTGCATTTCTCCATCTTGGTTCCTTCTCCTTCCTCCTCTGGAACTGCTCTCAGTTCTACCCGCAGCCTGACTCGTACAATACAATGCAAAAGCTTCCAAGGTTCCTACAAGAGTCATGATAGCCAGCTTCATTTGAAACCCAAAAGGGGAGTGTGTGGTGGTATTGTGTTCCCCAAAATATTGTGTACTCTAATAAATTTATCTGGGGTCAGAGAACAGACAGCCACTAAATACAAAGGCTAGAAAATGGTGGCACTCACACCTTTAATCCTAGCATTCCAGAGATAGAAATCCCTCTGGATCTCTGTGAGTTCAAGGCCACATTGGAAATAGCCAAGCATGGTGACACACACCTTTAATCCCAGAAAGCCAGCCTTTAATCCCAGGGAGTGGTGGTAGAAAGCAGAAAGATATATAAAGCGTGAGGACCAGAAACTAGCGGCATTTGGCTGGTTAAGCATGTGGCTGGTTAAGCATTCAGGCTTTTGAGCAACAGTTCAGCTGAGAGCCATCGGGATGAGGACACAGAAGCTTCCAGTCTGAGGAAACAGGACCAGCTGAGGAATTGGCAAGGTGAGATAGCTGTGGCTTGTTCTGTCTCTCTGTTCTACCAGCATTGACCCCAATAACTGGCCTCGGGTTTGATTTTGTTAATAAGAACTTTTAAGATTCCTACTACATCTGGCGCCCAACGTTCATGTTACGAATTCATGAAAAAACTGTTTGCCTGTGGCCTTGTGAGCCCCAGCTCCGGCCCAAGCTACACTCAGCCGGTTGTGGTGGTGCACACCGTTTGGATTTGCTGAAGGAGGCAGAAGCAGGAGGATCCCGAGTTTGAGCCGGCCTAGGAGGCTTGGGAGAAGCTTTGGCCCGGACTGAACCACAAACAGTGGTGGGACCATGGAAGCAGTGGCTACTGCTCCACGTTGCCAGCTCCTTCTCATCATGTTGCTGACTGCGGTGATGCTGCTACCTGGGATGAAGGGTTTACTGCTGCTGGTTCAGAGAAGAATTGCCAGGACCATTGTGTTACAAGAAAGCATCGGCAAAGGTCAATTTGGAAAAGTTTGGCATGACAAATGGTGGGGAGAAATTGTTGTGAAGATTTTCTGTTCTAGGGAAGAATGTTCATGGTTCCGAGAGACAGACATTTATCAGACTATGATTGCTCCAAACCACAGAGGAGGAAAAAAAAAAAAAAAAAAAAAAAGTCTGCAGGAAACCATGACCATGCCTAACAGTGACTTTGAAATCTTCAAAAAGATGACAGGATCCTACAACGATGATTCCACATGGACTATGATAAAGCCATTAAGCCGATTAACACGATGGAAAAATTGACTTTGGACTACAAACTGGTCAGAACAATTTCGAGAGGACTAGTTGAGATGATCCAGCCTGACAGACTACTCAAACAAGGACTTGAAACAAGCCCTGAACTTTCCTATTATGCAGAGACTGGACAAACGATGCAGGACTTGATGATTAACCCCAAAATTTTCTTTTCAAGATTCCCTAAAGATATCTTCGCCCCTAGAAAGCAAAAAGAAAAAGAGAATAAGATATGAGATAGATCATTGAATCTACTCTGAGAAAGAAGATAAATAATAGGATAAATAGGTAGATCATTGAATCTACACTGAAGAAAAAGGGGAAGATATAAAAATGACAAAAGGTAGACTACTGAATGTATTATGAAAAGAAAAAAGAGAGAATATGGATATGATAAGATAAAAAGGGGGATTATGGAATCTACTTTTAAAAAGTAACTACTTGTTTTAAATAAGATAAGTAATGAAAATTTTTTGGTCTGAGTTTATCAGATGTTACTGGACTGGACATTGTTAATATATATAATGGAGTTTTTTGTCTGGATCTGTCAAATGTTAATGGACTAGACATTGTTAATGTAATCTTGACTGTATATTGCATATACTTATTGAAGATAGTTTTTTTTGTATTAGTTATAAGCTTTTTTAATTTTAGACAAAAAGGGAGGAAATGTGGTGGTATTGTGTTCCCCAAAATATTGTGTACTCTAATAAATTTATCTGGGGTCAGAGAACAGACAGCCACTGAATACAAAAGCTAGAAAATGGTGGCACTCACACCTTTAATCCTAGCATTCCAGAAATAGAAATCCCTCTGGATCTCTGTGAGTTCAAGGCCACATTGGAAATAGCCAAGCATGGTGACACACACCTTTAATCCCAGAAAGCCAGCCTTTAATCCCAGGGAGTGGTGGTAGAAAGCAGAAAGATATATAAAGTGTGAGGACCAGAAACTAGCAGCTTTTGGCTGGTTAAGCATTTGGCTGGTTAAGCATGTGGCTGGTTAAGCTTCAGGCTTTCCAGCAACAGTTCAGCTGAGAGCCATCGGGATGAGGACTCAGAGGCTTCCAGTCTGAGGAAACAGGACCAGCTGAGGAATTGGCAAGGTGAGATAGCTGTGGCTTGTTCTGTCTCTCTGATCTACCAGCATTGACCCCAATAACTGGCCTCAGGTTTGATTTTATTAATAAGAACTTTTAAGATTCCTACTACAGGAGTGAATAGAGGAGGTGGGTTCAGATAAGGCCTGGAATAAGTCAGAAAGGGAATTTATGTGCTCAAAATATATCCTCAAAATATATAAGTGGTTAGGTAAAATGTTACAAGTCTATCATAAATGTGCTCAAACTACAGTCTTACAGGTGGTTAGGTAAAAGAGTCTTTAAGTCACTAAAACAAAACTGCTCTATTTTCCTATGCCACCATTTACTGGCAGAGTGGTATAACTTTGCTCAGAGCTAGGAAAACCTGTCTCAAAGCTACATTGCACCTGGTATGCAAAAAATCCTTTTGTTCTGAGTCAACTGCTCTGGAATGCCACTTGGCCTGTGAGAGGAAAGAGGGTCTGAGCTTCATTAGCACAAGAAACAAAGCTATGTACCTTGTCTCCAAGGCAGTGTCTCCAAAAGGGTGTTTACCTTAATTCAGTAGACTGTTTGCCATTGGCCTAGGATGCTAGGTAAAATACATTGTTAAAAGTTCTTGGGGAAGTTGTGAGTGCACATTAAATTCATAGCAGAAGACAGTTGATAGGTTAATAAAGCTGAATAACACCAAATACTCTTTGAGATGGGTTCCTCTGGAAGAATGCCTTGATTTTTTTCCAGGTATAACTTTATCATATTCAGCTGAATTCTTACTACTGTTGTGCCCAGATCGTGACTGCCAGAGAGACCATCAAAGACGAGCATGCCGGAATGCAAAAGCAAGGTTTAATTCTGAATATCCAAAAGCAATACAAGCCTAGGCAGGGACTTCGTCCAATACATCCAACGCAGTGGAGGCTGGAGGAAGCGCCCACCTGTCTGCAAGCTCCTGTCTGCTCAGTTTTTAAAGGGAAAAGTCACAAGGTTACATCATTTAGGGGTGCTAGTACAGGTACAATTCTGATTGGCTTGTGTCTAGGAATTCCAGAAATCACAATTCAGTTTTCCTTCTAAGAAAGTAGTTGCCCACCACCATTTTTCATTGGCTGCCCCAAGATGGGGGCATCTGGTGATTACACAGTCACTATGGAAACTAGGGTTGGGACATTCTATGGTCAAGCAGTTGCCTAGGGGGCTAAGGAGAGGACATTCCATAGTCCGGCAGCCATTACCTCCTGACTACCTTGTGACTCTGTATTTTTACACTTCCTGGTTTCTGGAATCTGAACTGAATGGTCTCAGTAACTTCTGGCCTGTTCTCAAAAGGAGAAATCTTAGGCCTTAATTTTAGGGTGAAAGCATTTTGGTCTTATTTCTAAGATGGCTCATTTTGGTCTCACACTACAATCCTGCAGTTCATAACACCCACCATTATCTTTTTCCACCATAACCTGTCCAGTCTCTTAACTTATAAGGGCTTACAAGCTTTACCTCCTTCCCAAGTTCTTTCTCTCCAAGTGGCACTGGTGGAAGATGCCATACTTACTTTCCAAACTTTCCCATCCCTTAATATCTCAAGACTCTTCCCTCTACCTAATACTCACTATTCCACATCTTATTCCTGTACCAAAACCCTAGAGGACCTATTGCCCTATCCTTCACACATACAGGTGGGCACATTGCCTCAGGCCTCTTATACCTGCTACACAGATGGCAGCTCCTGTTTACATGAGAGGACCCATAAAGCAAGTTATGCCATAGTGTCAGATACTGGAGTGGTTGCAGCAAGGCAGTCCCTGCCCACACTACTAACCATCAGGCTGAACTAATAGCTCTCGCCTGTGCCTTCCAGTTGGCACAGGGACAATCCCTAAATGTTTATACAGATTCCAAACATGATTTTCACATCCTTCTGTCCCACACTGCAATCTGGAAAGAGCATGGGCTTCTTACAGCAAAAGGAGGATCCATATCTAACTCAGGCCAAATAATGGCCATGCTAAAAGCCTCCCATCTCCCCAAAGCTAAGAAATTCACTACTGGTCTCATCAGACCAACAGCCCCATCATCTCCAAGGGAAATAACTGGGCCAACCAGTCAGCTAGGACAGCAGCCCTCCAGGTTCCAGACTCACCCTCCCCACCACAGAGAATCCACATACTACAACCTCACAGTCACCCCCTGACACTTGGCAAATTCTGTCCTATCTACATCATCTCTTCTACACTAATAGTCAGGCTTCATCTCATTTTGTCAAGGCTCACCTACAGCCTACCTTTAAGGACTTACAGTTCTTAAGGACTATTACTTCTTCTTGTGAAATTTGTCAAAAGTCAAATTCCAACTCAAAATATTGGAGCCAACCTTTTCCCACTCACCAAACTAGGGACTCTCTTCCGGGAACGGACTGGCAAGTAGATTTTACCCATATACCCAATGTCAGACAAATTAAATATCTTCTCTTGCTCATGGATTCTTTCTCAAACTGGGTGGAGGCTTTCCTGGTTTCTAATAAATGGGCTCAGAAAGTCTCTGACCTCCTTCTCTGGGAGATTATCCCCTGATTTGGGATTCTTGCCTCTCTCCAGTCTGATAATGGCCCAGATTTCCCAAACCTTATCTAAAAGTCTTAACATCCTTTGGCATTTCCATATCCCTTACCATCCTCAGTCCTCAGAGAAGGTGGAATGGACCAACTGTTCTTTAAAAACATTCTTATTAAGATGTGACAGGAACTTCACCTTAACTGGATAAAACTATTACCTCTGGCTCTTTTCAGGCTCTGGGCCCTTCCCTTTTAATTACACTACTCAAACTCATCTATGAGAGGCCAGTTCTAACCCCTGGCCTTCTATCCAAAACTTCAGTCCTCCCTGACCACCTGCTCATGCCCTTACTCTATCATCTCCATTCTCTCTTGTGGAATTTTGATGACCATTCCCTACCCCAGCCATGCGACAACTCCTGCCCACCCCCAATCAACATCAGGGATCAGGTCCCTCTTTCCCTTCCAGGCCAGCACAGCTTACCCCCTTTCCCTAAGTGACAGGGACCCTTCAAGGTAATTCTTGTAACCCCTACAGCTGCTAAGGTTAAGTGCTTCCCCCACTGGATTTACCTATCTTACCTGAAGCCTTTTACCCCACCCCTAACGCAGGGGAATTCCTCCCCATACACAGTGTTGCAAACAGGGCCTTGCTCTCTTAAGTTCCAGAGGACACTGGGATCTACTCCCTTGTCTCCAATTCCAGAAGAATGAGGTTTCATCCCACCACCATACTCAATCCCGCTAGATTGGGAATCCCATATGTTTTTCTTCCTTTGAGTTCTCCTGTCTCTACTGATCACATTCTGCTTCATCAGTTTCCCTCCCTGTCTCTAATAATATTCAAATTTCTAATTAAGTACTGAGCTGCTTGTTACAGGACCATGTCAGTCATAGAGCCGGAGGTGCAAAGACCAGCAAATACACCCAGGCAGTAAGAAACAGTAACACCCCAGAAGTATTCACACCCCCAGACTCAAAAGGGTCTGGACTCTGCAAAAAACAGACTTTAATATAACAGTTTATTACTGTTAAATGCTCTCAGTGATCAATCACCTGTGTCTCCTGGATGCTAAAATGATATGGTGATAATGAAAGGAAACAGGTGTCTTAAGGTTTATCTCAAGTGAAGATAGAAAGCCTAATTGGTTTAAAAAAAAAAGCATGTTCCATATTTCTCTTTCCACCTCTCTTGCTATATGACTCCATAACTTTAACACTAACCAATAAAATTCTCATAGCAGAGTACTAAATACTATAGTATCACAGCTACCAACTCAGAATTTTAAATTCTCTGGTTGCTTCTTAATATGTCTAAAATCTGTCTCCCTCATAAACTTAAAAATTCCTCTGAGCTCCAGAGAGTTGACTTGGACCCATCTGGACAGGTCAGATCCACTTCAGATAAGTATCATTCAAACTTTCCTGGTCCCAGGACCCCCCTCCCTTATCCTGGAACCCCTCAGGGACCTCCCCTCATCTCATCTCCCCTTTCCCCCCATTGTACCAGGAACTAAGAAAGATTTTTTTTCCTAAACTTGATCTTCTGACTTGCCAGTACCCTGTCAGATCTAAATGGTGCTGGACGATTTTGCAGGGCTCAGAACAGCAGCAGAGACAATCAGCTGCCTCAGGAGGACTGGATACCTTGGCAAAAGTCCCCTCCCCACCCCTAAAAATTAACCAATGCCCACCAAGTCAGCTGGAAACAATTCCAGGAGACATGGCACCCCTATTGGCATTCACCCACCTCCCCTAACTCCTTACTTTTTATAATAACAAAAAGGGTGGAATGTTATTATTCTTAGCTACTTCTGGAGCCACATGACCACTCATGCACTCTCCAGCAGTCAGGCAAAATGCTTAGTCATTCCAGGGCCTTAAGTCCTATGTAATCTGTGTGCAGCATGGTCATGTAATCTGTGGGCAATGTGATCACATAATCTATGAGCATGCATGGCATAACTACGCAAGCCCATATACACATGCGGGAGGTTACCTATAAAAGCAGCTCACCTGCTCCCTGCTCTCCTCTGCACCTTTCTTTTCACTAGGCCTATTGATGTCCTATTCTTTTCTTTCTCCAATAAAAACTCTTGTAGTGGGTTCCCTTGCACCTCATGTTTTGTCATGCCTGATAAATAATGCAAATAAATAACACTAAGTATATCTTTATACCCTTAGGAAATTATCATCATAAAAAATCCAACCTAATCTAAAGTATTTTTAGAGACCTGCTGCTTTCTTTAGTCTAAAAAGTAAATACAGTAATAAATCAAGGACTAAGAAGTTTTATAGGTGCTGCCTTAGTTGGTTTATACCATGGTTTATATCTTAAGATGGTGGTGAAGTCATGTGGCATATACCCTTTAATCTTAGTAAAGATGGTTGCCAACCATGTGGTTGCTATTTACAATATCTATTTAACTAAGCAAGAGCTGGATCCATGTTATATTTACAGTAAGTAGTTCTATTTTTTATATGAGAGTTGAGTTACATATATAATGTTGTATCAAATTAAGACTACCCACATATAGATTTTTAACTATAAGCCTTTTGTTATAAGTCTTAAGCCAAATTTTGTTACAGGTTTTATAGACTTTTTAAAATTTTTTTTTATTTATTTTTTTTTATTTTACAATACTATTCAGTTCTACATAACAGCCACAGATTCCCTTGTTCTCCCCCCTCCTGCCCCCTCCCCTTCCCCCCAGCCCACCCCCCATTCCCACCTCCTCCAGATCAAGGCCTCCCCCAAGGACTGAGATCCACCTGATAGACTCAGTCCAGGCAGGTCCAGTCCCCTCCTCCCAGATTGAGCCAAGAGTCCCTGTACAAGTCCCAGGTTTCAAACAGCTAACTCATGCAATGAGCCCAGGACCTGGTACCACTGCCTAGATGCCTCCCAAACAGATCAAGCCAATCAATTGTCTCACCTATTCAGAGGGCCTGATCCAGTTGGGGGCCCCTCAGCCTTTGGTTCATAGTTCATGTGTTTCCATTCGTTTGGCTATTTGTCCCTGTGCTTTATTCAACCTTGGTTTCAACAATTCTCACTCATATAAACCCTCCTCTTTCTCGCTAATTAGACTCCCGGCGCTCCACCCGGGGCCTAGCTGTGGATGTCTGCATCCAGATTCCTCAGTCCTTGTATGGGGTTTCTGGCACAACTATTAGGGTGTTTGGCCATCCCATTACCAGAGTAGGTCAGTCCCGGCTGTCTCTCGGCCATTGCCAACAGTCTTTTGTGGGGGTATCTTTGTGGATTTCTGTGGGCCTCTTTAGCACTTTGTTTCTTCCTTTTCTCATGTGGTCTTCATTTACCATGGTCTCCTATTCCTTGTTCTCCCTCTCTGTTCTTGATCCAGCTGGGATCTCTCGCTCCCCCAAGCTCTTTCCCTCGACCCTCGCCCTTCATTGCTCCCACTCATGTCCAAGCTGTGCATGTAGATCTCATACATTTCTCTGTCATTGGGTGATCCCCGTGTCTTTCGTGGGGTCCTGTTTTCACCAAGATCCAGCTATACCACTCTTGGGCATATACCCAAGAAATGCTCAATCATACCACAAGAGCACTTGCTCAGCTATGTTTATATCAGCATTGTTTGTAATAGCCAAAACCTGGAAACAACCTAGATGCCCTTCAACTGAAGAATGGATAAATAAATTGTGGCACATATACACAATGGAATACTACTCAGCAGAGAAAAACAATGACATCATGAGTTTTGCAGGTAAATGAATGGATCTAGAAAAAATCATCCTGAGTGAGGTAACCCAGACTCAGAAAGACAAATATGGTATGTACTCACTCATAGGAGGATACTAGATGTGGAACAAGGATGACTGGACTGCTACTTACATCACCAGTGAGGCTACCTGGAAAACAGGTTTTATAGACTTTTTAACCATACCTAATGAATTTATATCCTGAGATAGAGTTTACAGCATAATCTTGAGAGATTTATTTTTTGAGAGCTGAGTGCAGAGAAATCATAGAGAAAAGATTTTTAAGAGTGAGAAATAGAGAAACCTTAGAGATAAGTGACTTTTATAAATGTAGCATAGAGCAAATATACATATAAGAGATTTGGGGATCCTTTGGGCAGAAGTTATCATATGAGAAAATTTTAAATCAAATGTTTTAGTCTTTGCCATTGGTCTATACTGAAGTCAAGCTGTTTGTAGTAACAAAGCAAGGCTGTAATAAAATCTGAGTTAATGGAGGAAGAGAGAAAGGGTCACAGAACAAAACACCACTGTGGGGAGGGTTCCTATATGCTCCAAGAGGGGGTTGAGAGAGAGCACAGTGACCCAGGTGGGCTTAGAGAAGCTGTGGGGCTGCAGGAAACATCTGAGAGGGAACATTGTCATAAAGTATAGGAATTCTGCCAGAGGCAGGAAACGAAACTTCAAGAGGGAGCTCAGAGCAGAAACTGCAGGACTTCAGGCAGGAGCTGAGAGATAGTGCAGTGGGCCTGAAAAGTTTAGAGTGACTTCATGACTGCAGGCTGCTCTTAGAGGAGGAGACATGGGAAGGGTTATAGGTAAGTTGTAGGAGGGAACTGCACCTCCCAAGGGGAAACAAGAGAAAGGTCCAGGAAGGAGCTGAACTGAGGTGGATAAAGTATCCTTGTGACAAAAATTTTCATCCAGGTCACCTCCAAGTGGAATGGGAAACTTGTTAGAGAGAAATGTTCTGAATCATAGAGGAAAGGTGTCCCTTCCCATGAGATTGGTGGCCCAGCAGGGAGTCAGGAGGTTCCTGGCAATAATACCTGTGGCTTTTGTAGTAATAGCAGATAAAGCAGGTAGCTCCAGGGTGACACTTATCCAATAGAGAAGGAGAGGAGAGAACAGCTGAGGCTTTTGGGAGAAGAGAAAGGCTAAGTGTCTTTAGTAGAAAGATGTTCTCTTATAGGCATAAAGAAATACCCAGATGAGTGCAGCAGGCTAGAGCCAGGAGATGCTAAACAAGTACCCAGGCAGGAGCAGAAGTTTCTAGAGGCTGGGGGACACTTATGGAGTGGACAAGGAGTAGCAGAAAAAGAGGGAAAGCGGCTGAAGAGTCAGATTTTAGAAATTGAATCTAATTTGGTGGGTGGCAGAAACTAGCAGAAATAAATGATCCATACATACTTTCATAGAGTCAAATTGGCAGCTTGATTCAGAAGGGCTGAGTCTTTTTGGAAAGGAGCTCAGGACATGGTATGCAGCCAGGATAATTCTATAACAAGTAGGGACTGAGGAAGAGTGGTGGCCAGAGTTGACTTTGATATGTGAAATAGGCACCTCAGCCATTTTTCCAGAGTTTGAGTGTGAAGGAGGACATTCTTACCAAAATATATAAAATCATTTTTAAAAAAGCACATTGAAGTAACAAGTAACTTGGTTATATTGAGAGAGGCAAAGGATGAAGTAAAGGTTTTTGAATATTCTATATGAAGTTTTAAAACACATATGTGAGGGAAATTATGTGGGTAGGACAATGGAGTTTATTCTATTATCTGGGCAGTTTTCGATTGTGTTTGTTTAATTGAAAAAGTATCTTATTTTTTTATGCCTTGGGTGTGTTGGGGAGGGAGTTACTTTGAATACAATTAAACCCTTGTGCTCCAGGTGTGTAAGTATGGGGTGGAGAAGGTTACTGGAACTCCATTCACAGAGAAGAGGGGAGGAGACAGAGAAACAGCCTTGCTCTGTGAGGTGGGTGTGGCTCAAGGTATTTTGCTGGCTAGAGAAACAGCTTTGGGTCTGCCAATGAAATACAGATAAGCTTTTCAAAATGTAACTTGGAGATGATTCAGGTGTTGGGATGAACACTTCAGAATAAGAGAACATTGTGCTCCTTGCCCTGATACCTGGGGGAAAATTGTTTTTCTTTTAATCACAAGTCAACAGTAAGGGGTGGAAAGTTTCACCATTCCAGTAAAGTAAAGAATTTGACTACTTGTTTTCATTAAGAAGTCTACTTGGGCCAGGCAGTGGTGGCACACGCCTTTAATCCCAGCACTCGGGAGGCAGAGGCAGGCAGATCTTTGTGAGTTCAAGGCCAGCCTGGTCTACAGAGTGAGATACAGGAAAGGCACAAAGCTACACAGAGAAACCCTGTCTCAAAAAAACAGAAGAAGAGGAAGAAGAAGAAGAAGAAGAAGAAGAAGAAGAAGAAGAAGAAGAAGAAGAAGAAGAAGAAGAAGAAGAAGAAGAAGAAGAAGTCGTCTATTTGGCAAGAGAATTGATAGTGGAGTTGGAAAATGAGTGATTAACCTGCATCCCTGGAGAAAGGTCTGAGAGGGGGAAGTAGGCAGACAGGAAACAGCCAACAGAACCCTGGTCAGGGAAAGATGATGTTATGATATAGCAGAAGAGAGAGAGAACATCTGATTGAAGTCTAAGATTTATTTGGCCTAAGCCCAGGTATCCAGGAAGAGCCTGAATTAGTCATATTAGCGGTGGCTGCTGGAATTGGGAAGTCAATGTTGGCCAGGAAGGTGAGGAGAGCCTGGGGGAGGCCAGCTCTATAGGTACCACACTTCCAGTATGTCTTCTACTTCAGCTGCAGAGAGCTGGCCCAGTGCAAGCCGCTGAGTCTGGTTGAGCTCATAGCAAAAGATCAGCTGTGTGCCCACAGCTCCAATCAGGCAGATTCTGTCTCACTCTGAGAAGGTGCTCTTCATCATGGATGGCAAAGATGAGCCAGCATGGGTCTTGTGGCAGCAGAATCCCAGGCTCTGTCTGCACTGGAGCCAACAACAGCCTGTGCACATACTGCTGGCCAGTTTGCTGGGGAAATCCATCCTACCTGAGGCTTCCTTGCTACTCATAGCTGAGAAAATAGCTTTGCAGTTCATATGAGAAATGTTTCGGATTGCTTTCCCCTTCTATTATACAAAAGTTCAGAGCTTAACATTTAATAGGTATTCTGATAAGCTAGTCTGATAAGCATGTTACTGTTCAGTTACAAGCTCAACATTTTAGATTTATATTGGTTGTCATCTAAATATAAACTTAAAAGTGTGTTTCATCAGGCCTAAGATATCTCTGTCCAATCTGTACCTGGCTCTCTGGACAGAAGGAAAATGCACATGCTTTTAACCCAAATCTGTAGTTTTTGCTAGGACTCAAATGTAGATGTAACAGTCTTATTAAATAAGAAACACAGAGCCAAATGCAGAGTTAAAAGCCCAAGAGGTGAGAGCTGATACTAAAAACCCTTTCTTACTTTTCACTGCTGCTGCTGTCCTCCCCTGAGAAAAGAGGCCTCAGAAGATGCCTTTTGTTAAAGCTACAACCACACTTATCTTGGCAAGAATCTGTAGTCCTTTGTTTCTTGTCCTGTCTGTCCATTTTGTCCTGTTGTCAGCAGTTGATTCGAGGATACTTTGTTGTCCAGTGGCTAACTTTTGCCACAATGAAAGTTAACTCCATATGCAGTTTCTTCAATGCCTATGTTTTCTCTGAAGTAGATTAGTACTGCCAGGAGCCGACATGTCTCACAGTCATAACAAAAAAAGAAAAATTTTCTAAGTTATTAAAACCTTTTAATTGCCATATTCTGTAGATCTCTGAAGGGTTTGAAGATGACCTGTCTATCTAAAATATATCTGCTCGATCTTCAAAACACACCTAACTACAAGTTTGATTCTAATGTCTAACTACTAAATTTCATTTCTTTACATCCTAATAGTTGGTAATAATAACATACAAGGATCAGCAAATTGCATTACATTGTTAAATGAATGGTATAAGTACAATATCTTGAACAAGGTTAGAAATATACGTATAGCATTTTCTAACAATATCAATCACAATATATATAATTTGTATACAATATACAAAAATCCAATCCAATCCAATGTAAAGTATTTAAAACTAGTAATTGTCTTTTAAAAGTAGATTCAATAACCTATCTTTTTATCTATATCATATCTATATCTTCTCTTTATTTTTCCAAGTAGATTCAATAATCTATCCTCTATTCTATCATTTCTTTGTATCTTTTTTTTTAAAACAAGAATCTTAAATCTAATCTCCTTTGCTTAGCCCTTTTCCTAACCCTTAACAACAACTTGAAACCAACCCTTCTAAACAATGAAAATTATCCCAAACCCAAAACCCATTAGCAGACCAAAAAAACCACCCGCCCCATACCACCTCTTTGGGAATGTGGGCGTCGTATTCTTAAAATTGATTCCTGCTGGATATGGGCAAAGGTATCTTTATTCTGAAAATAAAAAATTTGTGTTAATTGTCAAATTCTAAGAAAGGTAGCTATATCCTTTGTTATCCAGTCTGTGCATAATGCCAAAGTTCAGGGTTTATCTCAAGTCCTTATTCAAGAAGTCTTTGAAACTGGATCATCTCAGCTAGCCCTCTCAAAATTGCACTGAGCAGTTTTTAGTCCAAAGCTGATCTGTAGATGATGTTTGTCAGCTTAGTGATATTATTATTGTCCACGTGGAATTGTTGTTGTGGGGCCCCATCTTCCTGGAAACTTCAGTTGATGTTAGGCCTGGCCATGATTTCCTGCAGAAAACTGATAAAGACTCAAACACAAAGACATGTATAGGCAGCTAATTGAAGTCTTTTTTCTCTAGAAGTAGTTAGTATTCTATATGACCATTATTATCTTAACAAAGTTTAATATATATTAATCTTGTAAATTTTCATATAAAATTCATACTTTAAGAAAAGTTTAAAGAATCAGAATAGAATCAAAGAGTTGAGATTAGTAATAGAATAGTCCCTTAATTAATTTGTTTTTTCTCCTGTCCCATATCGGAAGATGGCTCTTTCTTCTGGCATGATACAGGGAGTTTGCATTTTCCTTTTAACAACATGCTTGAGTTTAAAGAAGGACAGAGCCATTCTCCAACTCCAAAGCCAGCTTTAAATTTTAATTGAACTGGGACTACAAGAAGACCAATAGTGTTAAATGTCTTTAGAGAAGAGCAGAAACAAACATTTAGGAAGACTTATGAAATTTTATAGATGATATACCAATAGATCATTTTATTCTTTTTCCTGGGACAGATGATTTGTCCTTTTTCTACAGTTGTCTCATTTATCCAGTGTTCTTCAGATTCCTTAGCCTTCATTCTCCTAAAAGACAAAAACAAAAACCTTTCCCCAAGACTAATTTTGGGGAGGTTCCTTTTTGGCAAGTTATATCTGATTAAATGAAAATGCATGTGTTAATGGTATGAGTTAGTTTAAATTGGAGAGTCAGGCTGGTTGATGAACTATCACCGCCTCTAATTAAGAGGTCTCTCTTGTTCAAATTGAAGCTTTATCAATTTTGATGGTATCCACAGCTTATCTCCTCCTGTAGAAACCAAAGCAAAATCTTGTCCCCAATGTAACACATATCGCAGATTTCCATTCTGAGGTCAACACATCCTTAAAGATAGATTTAATTCTGTAGTTTTTTTCTATTATCCAATGTCTCTCTGCAGCTGTTGTTCCTTTCTCATTAGCATTGAGAAAATTCAAAATTAATAGAGCATTATGCAGTGTATTTCTGGAGGGTTTTGTTACCCCTTTCTGTTTATTTAGCATATCCCTTAGAGTTCTGTTTGATATTTCTATAACTGCTTGGCCTGTAGGACTATGTGGTATACCTGTAATATGCTTTATATTGTAACAAGCAAAAAACTGTTTCATTTTAACAGAGACATATGCTGGAGCATTGTCAGTTTTAATTTGTGCAGGTATACCCATGATGGCCATGACTTCAATCAAATGAGTGATTACAGAATCAGCATTTTCAGAACTCAAAGCAGTTTCCCATTGAAATCCTGAATAAGTATCAATGGTATGGTGTACATATTTCAATTTTCCAAATTCTGCAAAGTGAAACACATCCATCTGCCAGATTTCATTCCACTGAATACTCTTTGGGTTACATCCTGCTGGTAATGGCGTCTGATTGTAAAAGGAACAAGTTGGACATTTCCTTACAATTTCCTTGGCTTGTTGCCAGGTTATGGAAAAATTCTTTTTTAAACCTTTACCATTGACATGATGTTTTTTTTTTTTATGAAATTCTGAGGCTTCCAGCACATTTCCTATCAATAATTTATCAATCTCATCATTACCTTGTGCTAGAGGGCCTAGCAGACCAGTATGGGATCGGATGTGAGTTATATATAAAGGATGACTCCTTTTCCTGATTGTATCTTGCAATTGAATAAATAGTGAAGTTAATTCGGAAGCATTGGGGATAAATTCTGCAGTCTCAATATGTAATACCACTCTTTCTGCATACTGAGAGTCAGTTACTATGTTGGGAGGTTCTGAAAAATCCATTAATACCAACAGAATAGCATATAATTCTTATTTTTGAACTGAATTATAAGGACTTTGAATCATTTTACTTAAATTTTCTGATTTGTAACCTGCCTTTCCTGGTTTGTTTGCATCTGTATAAAATGTATGAACTCCAGATATGGGTATTTCCCATACAATTCGAGGCAAGATCCAATCAGCTCTCTTTATAAGATCAATTCTATCGCTTTTGGGATATTTGCTGTTAATTTCTCCCAAAAAATTACTGCAAGCTCTTTGCCAAGGTTCACTTTCTGTCCATAATTTTTTAATGTCCTCCTTAGTTAAAGGTATGACAATTTCTGCTTGGTCTATTCTTGCTAATTGACAAAGTCTCAATTTTCCTTTCCAAATCAAGTCAGAGATTTTTTCCACATAAGTTTTTAAATTTTATTCAGTTTATTTGGTAAAAATATCTATTCCAATATAATATCTTCCTTCTGCATTAATATTCCTGTAGGAGAATGCCTAGAGGGTAGAAAAACCAAAATGCAATCCAGCTTTGGATAGATATGATCCACGTGTCCTTCATGCACTTTCTTTTCTATCAAGGCCAATTCTTTCTCAGCTTCAGGTGATAATTCTCTTGGACTATTTAAGTCCTTGTCACCTTCTAAGGTTTTGAAAAAATTATTCAGTTCATCATTTTTTACCCCAACAATAGTTTGTAGATGAGAAATTTCTCCAAATAATCTTTAAAAGTCATTAAAAGTCTGTAGTCTGTCTCTCCTAATTTGTCCTTTTTGGGGTCTAATTTTTTGTAGACCTATTTTATATCCTAAATAATTAATGGAATCTCCTCTTTGTATCTTTTCAGGGGCAATTTGTAATCCCCAGCAAAGCAAAATTTTCTTTACTTCTTCAAACATTCTTTCTAAAGTGTCTGCATTTGAGCCAGCTAGTAAAATGTCATCCATATAATGATAAATTATAGACTAGGAAATTTTTTTACATATTGCTTCCAATGGCTGTTGTACAAAATATTGGCACAGGGTTGGCCTATTCAACATTCCCTGTGGGAGGACCCTCCATTGATATCTCTTAACCGGTTGAGAATTATTATAAGTAGGCACCATGAAGGCAAATCTTTCTCTGTCTTTTTCTTGTAAGGGTATTGAAAAGAAACAGTCTTTTAAATCAATAACTGCAAGAGGCCATCCTTTTGGCAACAGAGTAGGCAAAGGAATTCCAGATTGTAGAGAGCCCATTGGCTGAACTACTTTGTTAATTGCTCTAAGGTCTGTTACCATTCTCCATTTACCAGATTTCTTTTTAATAATAAATACAGGAGAATTCCAAGGGCTGGTTGATTCTTCAATATGCTGAGCATTTAACTGTTCTTCTACCAGCTCTTCTAAAGCCTGGAGTTTCTCTGTTGTTAAAGGCCATTGATGAACCCATACAGGCTTGTCTGTTAACCATTTTAAAGGTAGACCTGTTGGTAACTTTGGAAGATCATCAGTTGTGCCCTGTTCTTGCATAATCTAGATGGCTGGTGACCACTTATTAGAATAGTACCTCTAATATTTCTCTCAGAAACATGTGTTAGCTTATGATTTGTTTCTGAGGTTGGAGGGATGTTAATCTGAGTATTCTATTATTGCAACAGGTCTCGACCCCACAGGTTCATAGCTATGCTAGCGACATAAGGTTTTAATTTTCCTCTCTGTCCTTCTGGACCTATACATTTGAGTCATCTTGCACTCAGTTTCACTTGAGATAATGTTCCAGTTCCTAACAGCTGAATGTTTACCTCCTGAAGAGGCCAAGTTGGATGTCAAAATTCTGGTGCAATTATGGTCATATCAGCACCTATGTCTACCAGACAAGACAACAAACACCATTTATTCTTATTGTTAATTTTGGTCTTTGTTCATTTATAGAAGTTTGCCAAAAAATTTTCTTTGTTTTCTCCTGAATTTTCTGTTCTCTCTGTTTCATCATCCCGAGCAGCCTGGTTTATTCCAATAGGTACTTGGTTATTTAATTGCTCTGAGTAGGAGTTTCCTCTATGACTGCAGGAAAGGTTTGAACTGGATTTTCTGTGGGGGCCTGCCTGAGGGCCCTTTGGGAGTTTCCAAAGACCAAGGCGAAGTATTACTTTGTCTGTCCCTTGTTGATCTATATTAGTTGGTCCAGTGTTTTCCCTTACCACACCTTCTGCATACTCCAGAAGGAAGGGGCATTCTGTTGCCATTGTTCCTTGAAGAAACATTGTTTCTAGAAATGCACTGCTTATAGTCCCTTTTCAAATGTCCTTGCTTTCCACATCCAAAACATCTAACATTCCTCAAACCTTTTGAAATTGCTTCTCCTACCCACATATCATCATGGTCATGAGCTTCAACATTAAAGGTGTCTCTAATCCAATTTTCCAAGTGTGATTGCCTTTAACGGCCTGATTATTCTCTTGCATGCTGTGTTCGTGTTCTCCAAAGCAAAAGATTTGATTATTATCTTGCTAGCTTTGGAATTCAGGGCCGTTCTCTTTACTGCTGAAGTCAGTCTTTGTAAGAAATCCATGAAGGATTCTTTTGGGCCCTGTATAACCTTTGTAAATGACTCAGTTTTCTTTCCTGGTTCCTCAACTCTGTCCCATGAATTCAAGGCTGCCATTTAACATAGAATTAGGGTTTGGTTATCATATAAGCATTGTGTTTGTATTGAAGCATATTGGCCTTCTCTAACAAGCTGATCCTGCGAGATTTGTATACCTCTAGCCTTCCACTAATTTTCTGTTTTTAGTTTCCTCTTTGAACCACATTCACCACTGGAGCTATGCCCTGGGTTCCAGGACAGCATTTACCAGTTCTTGCCAGTCCTGTGGTATAATCTTATTATAAGTTGACCAGGAGTTTAACATTTGCTTTACAAATGGGGAATGAATGCCATAAGATACTATTGCCTCCTTAAACCTTCATAATTCTAACATTTCAATTGGAGTCCAAATATTTTGTGCATTCACTTGACCAGGTAGCTGCTGTACAGTTACCAGATAAATTAAGGGTGATTGTGTGAAAACGGGTTTTTTTTCTGTAACCTTATAATCTAATCCTGAAACAATTTCACCTGTCTGAATCTGAATTTCTCTAATTCATTTTAACAGGTTTTTCTTTTTTCTTTCTTTTTCTTTTTTTTTTTTTGGAGGGGGGGTTCCGAGATAGGGTTTCTCTGTGTAGCTTTGCACCTTTCCTGGAACTCACTCTGTAGTCCAGGCTGGCCTCTAACTCACAAAGATCCGCCTGCTCTGCCTCCCAAGTGCTGGGATTAAAGGTGTGAGCCACCACTGCCCAGTTTTAATAGGTTTTTCTAAAGCTTTTATCCTGGTACTTAAATTGACTATCTTTTTAAATAGTAAAATAAAGATAAAGAAAGTAATAATGTGCATAATCCCATCAATATTAATTTTCTCATATAGTTGTTCCATTTTCAGATTGCCTAAAATTTTATCAAGCAAAGCCCAATTTTCTTCCAATGTACACATAATACCCATTTTTTTAAATGTGGAATTTTTTCTCTTTTAAATAGTTTTTTCCTTTAAAATATCTGATATCTTAATTGACTTACCAAGTCTGCACAGAACAGTAGAAATCCAAGGGAATTTCCAAACAGCTACTGTGGAACCAAAATAAGACCAAAATGCTCTCACCCCAAAACTAAAGGCCTAAGACTGCTCCTTTTAGCTACAGGCCATAAGTTACTGGAACAGGCCAGAAGTTACTGAGACCAGTCAGTTCAGATTCCAGAAACCAGGAAGTGTAAAAGTACAGAGCCACAAGATAGTCACGAGGTAATACCTGCCAGACTATGGAATGTCCTCTCCCTGGTTTCCAGGGTAACTGACCACAGAAATGCCCCACCTGAGGGCAGCCAATGAGAAATGGTGGCGGGCTACCACTCCCTTAGAAGTAATTTCTAGAAGTCCCTAGAAGCTAGCCAATCAGAATTGTACCTGTACTAGCACCCCTAAATGATGTAACCTTGTGACTTTTCCCTTTAAAAACTGATCTTGCAGACAGGTGGGTGCTTCCTCCAGCCTCCACTGTGTTGGATGTATTGGACGAAGTCCCTGCCTAGGCTTGTATTGCTTTTGGATATCCAGAATTAAACCTTGCTTTTGCATTCCGGCATGCTTGTCTTTGGTGGTCTCTCTGGGGGTCACGATCTGGGCACAACAGCTACCTAGTGCCTGAGGTGTGAATCCAGAGAGAGAGAGAGAGAGAGAGAGAGAGAGAGAGAGAGAGAGAGAGAGAGGGAGGGAGGGAAGGAGGAAGAAAGCATAGCCACGAGTTCTGGCTAAAAGCTTAAATCCAGCCACGTTGTTCCCACTTGAGCCGAGTCAAGCCTGGTCTCCGGCTTCCTTAAACTCCGACCACATGCATTGGTGTTTCAGCCACAAGCAGTTCTAGCTGCAGTTGTGTGTAGCTGCTGCAATTACAGTCGAGTGCAGCTGGACCCGTAGCTCCGGCAGGCCTGAGTTGTTCTTAGCACTGGCTTTTTTTTTCTTTTTAAGCCTGAGCCACTTGAGTTGTTAATCTAGCTCCAAGTAGCTCTAGCTGCAGGTAACTGCTTGTAGTTACAGTCAGTCAGGCCTAGGGCTACATGGCTGTTCTGTTCTCTGACCCCAGATAAGTTTATTAGGGTATACAATATTTTGGGGAACACAATATCTGATGTAGCAAGAATCTTTTTTTTTAAATTATACTCATGATATTCATTACTTACACTCATGATATTAATCACATTTGTGGTATTCATAGATTACATTTGCAGTATTCATTCAATTTATATATATATATTTTAATTTTAAATGTCGAATGTCATTTCTTGAAGGGGGTAGGAGGTTAAATACAGGCTTACAGCACAATGGGAGGACCCTGGAGGGCAGAAGTTCACTACTGATGTTTTACAATCTTGAATCTAAGCTGTTAACGCCCATTATTCAGGATACACAGACAAGGAACTTCCCTTAAGCATTCAGGAGGGTGGAACCTGGCAGGGAATTAGCATAGGGAGGATATCAAGGTCAAGGTCCACAAGCAAGGCAACAGTTACCCAAAACAGGGGCTAGGGCCCTGTAGGTCCCCCTTTTATTAAAAAATGAGCTTCTGACTTGGGTGTAGCAAGAATCTTAAAATGTCTTATTAATAAAAACAAATCTGGAGACAGGTATTGGGGTAAATGATGGAAGATCAGAGAAGCAGAACAAGCCACAGCCACCTCACCTTGCCAATTCCTCAGCTGATCCTGTTTCCTCAGACTAGAAGCTTCTCAGTCCTCATCCAGAAAAAAAATCTCAGCTGAACTGTTGCTCAAAAGCCTAAAAGCTTACCCAGTTCTAGTTCCTGGTTTTCACACCTTATCTGCTTTCTGCCATCACTTCCTGGGATTAAAGGTGTGAGTCACCATGCCTGGCTGTTTCCACTGTGGCTTTGAACTCACAGGGATCCAGATGGATCTCTGCCTTAAGAATGCTAGGATTAAAGGTTGTGTGCCACCATTTTCTGGCCTCTGTATCTAGTGGCTGTTCTGTTCTATGAACCCAGAAAAGTTTACTATCGTGCACAATATTTTGAGGAACAAAATATCACCACAGTAGAGGTATCTGGAAAGAAAATAGAAAAAGCCATTTGAATTTCAAAATGAAGCCTGGATAGCAGAAACATGGCAGCAGATGAGCTTGCTAATGGAGTGTATGAGAATGGAGAGATTAAGTGTGAGGAGTTACACAGGGCAAAGTTCACCCAGCACTCTTAGAATCCTCTCCCACTCAGGCTGCATTCTCTCCCAGAACATTCCCCTTTTCTCTTTCCATGAACCTTCTCTGTGGTCTTCTATCCTTGGAAGGGATTGGATTCCATGTGAACCAAAAAGGCTGCAATGCTTACAGCTATGCTCAACATCCTATCACAGAATAATTTTAACCAACTTTCATGAGCACATTACCATACTGTCTGTTTCTGGCTTTCTTTTGAGGTCACTGGGACTCTGGAATTCTATGTCAAAGGAAGGCAGGTATGTTCACATCCAAGGGAAGAAGGATGTCTGAATTACCAAGATCCTCCTTTGTGCTAAGACCTGTGCTTAGCACTATAGATTAAAAAGAAAATATGCCAATTACATGTTCATGCCCTTGAGAAACATTACAACTGAGACACAAGTGAGCAAACAGCATGCTAATGCTAAAAAAATAAGGAACCACACAGAGGAAGAGCCCAGCTGGTGACAGCAGCTTGTCCATTTTGGGGCTAGCATATTGTAGATGATTAGTAAGACGGAGTCCCACTCTGCTGTGTGGGGGCTGTGTACCTCAGACCATGCACACACATCATTTTCTCCTGTCCTCTGTCTCTTCTTCAGGTTCAGATGGACCACAGTCACAAATGACACTTGGCAGTATCTATTCTCCAGTGGTATCCTAATAAAGCCAGGCCTAAGTTGAAACTCACTGTTCTGTTCAGCAGTGCACATTCTTTGTATGACATTGACATACCCTGACTACCACCTAAAGACTCCGTGGTAAGTATAGCCTGTTTTCTCCTATAAAATAAGGGTGGATGGATAGAGAAACAAAGGCACTGAGTCTAGAGTGAGGTTTGGTGTTTGTATTCATCAAATATTCACTGAGCACTTTTGACCATTCTGATAGTTTGAATATAACTGCCCCCCATAAGCTCATGGGGAGTGGCACTCTTAGGCAATATGGACTTGTTGGAGTAGGGGGTGGCCTTATTGGAGCAAGTATGTCACTGTGGGGGCTTTGAGGTCTCCTATGATCGATTCATGCCCAGTATGACACTCAGTTCACTTGCTGCTGCCTTTGGATCAAGATGAAGAACTCTCAATTCTTTCTCCAGTACCATGTCTACCTGCACACCACCATGCTCCACCATGATGATAATAGACTAAACCTCTAAAACTGTAAGCCACCCTAATAAAATGTTTTCCTTTATAAGAGTTGCCATGATCATGGTGTCTCATCACAATAAGAGAAACCCTAACTGAGACAGAAGTTGGTACAGAGACTGAGCTATTACTGTGATAGGCCTGACCATCATTTGTCTGGTGTTTGTTTGTTTGTTTGTTTGTTTGTTTGTTTGTTTAGTTGGTTTTGTTTTCTTTTGAGGAATTTAGACTTTGGTACTTTGGGTTAGGAAAGCAGTAGAATGCTTTAAGCACTGCTTAATAGGTCATATTAGTAGGAGCATGGAAGATTTGAACTCTGGGGGCCCGGTTCAAGAGGTTTCAGAGGAGAAAAATTGTAGCATGTTGCCTAGCGATCATTCTTGTGAATATTTTGATGAATAATATGGTTGCTTTTTATCCTTTTCCAAAGAGTCTGTCTGAGGCTAAAGTGAAGAGATTTGGATTAATTCTGTTGGCAGAGGAAACCTTAAAACAGCTTAGTATAGACTCTATCTTATGGTTATTAGCAGTCACTCTTATGAAGATCCATAATGAAAAGGAGCAAGCTAAGCACAGAAAAATACAAAATGTACAATCTGGGGGAAAAAAAGGGAGCACCAGGAATTAGAAGGGTACTAAGTCTTGTTTTCAAGGAGATAAACAAATTTAAGAAATGGAATAAAGGGAATGGTGACCTCAGGGAAAGATCCCCCCAATTAAGTTTCCAAATTATAAAAAGAAAGTAAAGAAAAGCTTAGAGCCTGGTGTGGTGGTGCATGCCTTTAATCCCAGCACTCCAGAGGAAGAGACTGGTAGATCTCTAAGTTTGAGGCCAGTCTGGTCTACAGATCCAGTTCCAGAACAGCCAAGCTTAGGTAGTAAAGAAAACTATCAAAAACAGAAAGCTGATGAAGTAGGAGCATGAAAGATTTGAACTGTGGGGGCCTGGTTCAAGAGGTTTCAGAGGAGAAGAATTTTAGCATGTTGCCTGGAGATCATTCTTGTGAATATTTTGGTGAATAATGTGGCTGCTTTTTATCCTTGTCCAAAGAGTCTACCTGAGGCTAAAGTGAAGAGATTTGGATAATTCTGTTGGCAGAGGAAACCTCAAAACAGCATAGTATAGACTCTGTCCTGTGGTTATTAGTCAGTTATTAGTTGTAATTGAAAGATCTCTGAGTTTAAGTCCAGCCTGGTCTATAGATCCAGTTTCAGGTCAGCCAAACTTAGACAGTGAAGGAAAGCAGGGAAATCAGAAAGCTGGTGAAGACATAATTGAACAAGGTGGGTGTGTTCCAGACCCAGCAAGCTCAGAACTTGGTAGCTTCAGCCACATAGTTCTGGTTTTAGTGTCAAGCATAGAAGAAAGGGGCTATGTACTCTTCCTCAGTGACTAAGGAAAGTCACTGAGGCCAGGCATGTGTCAGGGGTATCCCTGAATGGAGGGCCAGAGAGGCCATTGTATGAATCTCTGAAGGAGAAGCCTGGATTGCCTTGGAGACTCCAAGATGTTGGATATACCAGAGTTGTGGAATATTTGCTAGGGAAAGCTGCTAACAGGGAATAGAACCAGCCCAAGAGAAAGAAGTGTCTTGCAGTCAAAAAAGCTGAACAGAGTTGGAGACCTGAAGAGTATTTTGACATTAGACATGGAGATGCAGAGTTTGGAGTTTGTCCAGCTGGTTTTTGGTCTTGCTTTGCTGCAGTATTTCCTTAATGTGCTTCCTTATGTTTTAGAATAGTAATGTATATCCTGTGCCATTATATGTTGGAAATATGTAATCAGCTTTTTGATTTTTATTTTACAGGGAATTATAGTTAGGAGATTAAATGAATCTCAGAAGAGACTTTGAACTTTAGACTTTAAAATAAGTTTGAGACTGTTGTAGACTATGAGGACTTTTGAAATTGGACTGGATGCATTTTTGCATTATGATGTAGCTATAAGCCTTTGGGGCAGGGAGTAGGTTGTGGTGGTTTGAAAGAAAATGACTCCCAAAGGAAGTGGCACTGTTCAGAGGTATGGCCTTTTTGGAGTAGGTGTGGTCTTTTTGGAGGAAGTGTATCACTGTGGAGGTGGGCTTTGAGATCTTATATATGCTCAAGCCATGCCCAATGAGACAGATGTCTTTCTATTGCCTCTGAGTCAAGATGTAAGGACTCTCAGCTTCAGCACCATGTCTACATGAATGCTGCTATGTCTCACCATGATGATAATGGACTAAACCTCTGAAACTATAAGCCAGCCCCAATTAAACTTTTTCCTTTATAAGAGTTGCTGTGGTCATGGTGTCTCTTTACAGCACTAGAAACCCTAACTAAGACAATCATGCCTGTGACAGATTCTGGATTTGCTATGATAAATAAAAGGGATTCTGTTCTCAGGGATTGTGAGAAAAAACTAACATTAATTTGGGAACTCCATTAGCTAATGTGAAACAAACCTACAAAGGCTCCATTGGATCAAACCTCCCAAGGCAGTATGATAAAGGAGAGCTAAGGAACACAGAGGAGGTAAAATAAAGCAGAAGGATGAAAGCTCTAGTCCCTGGGAATTGTATGTTTTAATTTCCTCATAACAGCCATTCCACTCTCTTTTTCTATGAACTTTCACATGCATTAAAATTTCAAATGCAAGTGAGATAGTGCCATATTCTGCATCTGGTTTCTCTTGCTTCTGGATGGCTCCTGATATACAAAATTAACTGTCCCTGAAATCTTGGTGCTGGGGCCTCCTGTAATGCTAAGAGCAGAAGAACAGTGAACCCCTGCCTGTATTCAATTGTTCATGGAGCTCAGCTGTGGGAATCATGAAATTGCTTACCTAGATAAGACACATAGACCAGCCGGGCGGTGGTGGCGCACGCCTTTAATCCCAGCACTCGGGAGGCAGAGCCAGGTGGATCTCTGTGAGTTCGAGGCCAGCCTGGGCTACCAAGTGAGCTCCAGGAAAGGCGCAAAGCTACGCAGAGAAACCCTGTCTCGAAAAACCAAAAAAAAAAAAAAAAAAAAAAAAAGACACATAGACCAGAGAGTGTATTGCTCCCAGCACATCATGCCAGATGCAGACATGGCTTTAGCATAAGACAACACACACACCACAAAATGGAACCCAGAATAAGCCCTTAGTTCCAAATGAACCTGTAATATTCTTCTTCAACCTCTAATATTATACTAGAAGATCACTGATTTATTTCCTAGTCTGGAAATTGAATCCAATACTGAAACTACCAGGGCATCATATACCCACTGACACTGGTTATTGGGCTGGGCCAATGTGGTTGACAGTTAAACACATATATACCCATAGAACATAGAGTAAATTATACATGGAAGATTGATGTGGTAGGGGGGAGTGTTCACAGGAATCACAACAGGACTGGGGAAAATATCTGGCCTGAATCCTGAGATCCAACTTATCTGCAAGAAGGAAATTAAAACTCAGGTTACTATAAGAAAAGTAAGCCCCCATCTTTCTTCAATGAGAGCTTCTCTCACTAGATAGGTAGACCTGTTGTTGACTATGGCCTAACATTCAGCTGCTACCAGGACCTGGACTTAGTAATAATCAGGGACAACCCCAGCCTGATGGAGCTAGACCTGCAGGTGAATGACCTAGGTGATCATGGTGTGGCATGGGGATTCCACCTGCTGTCTTAGACTCCTAAGATATAGCCCCGTGTGAGTCCCTTATGGGAAGGAGATAGGGTAGGTAAATAAATGGGGTACCAGAGGATGGAAGGTAGACAAAGGACAGATAAATGCATAGTCAGCCTGGCTCCTTGACAGTTAGGCCATTTATATACAGTGACTTGAACAAGTTATTTCCCTCTCTGAAATTCACTTCTCTTATATTTTTACTGGGAATGTCAAAACTGCTTGTGGATTATAATGACACAAATATACACATGTAAAAACAAGGGTGGTATCAGGAACAGAGCTAGACATCATGAAATAATACTTATTAGTAAGGCTGTATGTTCTAAGAAACTTTCAAGTTCAATTCACTCTTTTGCAATAGTTGACTCATTCATGCACGCATTCATGGCAGGCCCATGTGTGTCAAGTACTGGTCCAGAACCTAGGGTGTGATGGCTATTCGCCACTGTCAACTTGACTACATCTGGAGTTAACTAAAACCACAAATGAAGGGGCACACATGTGACTTGATTTTTGATTAATTTGAAGTGTGAAGATCTACTTCTAATCTGGATCTTTGAGGTGGGGAGACAAAACTTTAATACAGAACTCTTGAGGTAGGAAGACCCATCTCTAATCTGGGCCACACCATCTGTTGGAAGCCTATATAAGGAGAACATGGAAGGGTATATCTTGGTGCTTCCTCTTATAATCCCTCTGCCTCCTATCCACCAAGGGGTGAGCAGCTGTCCACTGCCATGACATCTCCACCCTACCATGGTGTTCTGTCTTATTCCAAGTCCACAGGGAGGGGGAAATTGATCAATTTTGAAATTATGAACCAAATAAACCTTTCATCCTATAAGTTCTTCTTCTCAGGCATCTTTTCAAAGCATCAAATGATAAGCAATACACACCATTGCCCACACTTACAGCCTCAGGTCAAAGCTTCCTCCATTGAATGGTAGCATGTGTTTGAACCAGGCTTGTATGAATTTAAACGGAGTCTGAGTCCTCTCCTATGACAATGGAAGGGACATGTGAGACTCAGAAATGATACATCACATACCCAATAATGCAGGTTATCTGAAGAACTAGGTAGTCTTTGTAACAGGTCTTAAAATCAGGTGCCCATTGTATGAAGCCCTGTCAAAGAAAGCATAACCAGGACTTAGTTTATCACGGCAAGGAAGGTATGACAGAGTCAATGGTACCAATAGTGTGTGACTGAGACTGACTCCTCACATCTTGAAAGAAAGGAAGCAAAGCATGAGGAACACTGGCACTTGGGTAGCTCTTTCCTATTCAGTCCAGATCCCAGACCATGCTGTCTACATCCAAAATTAGTCTTCCCTCCTCAGTAATACATTCTTAGAAACACCCTCACAAACATACTCAGAGATGTGTCTCCTATATGTTTTAAATCCAGTTCAGTCAACAATGAAGATTAGCTGTTACATCTCCCTGTCAAATTATTCCAGTTGGTGGCAAATAAACATACATCAAGAAGTATTGACTGTGGTGGAAACTTCCTCTGTGTCTACCTATGGCTTTTAATGTATGCGGCAAGGTGAAGAGTGATAGATCTAACCATCTGTTAACTATTCAGCAGAAGCTCTGACCTGAGAAAACATACAGGATAATTTTATTTTTCTTTAAGTGATAGAAGGAACAAATAGAAAATGAGGAATAACAGGGCAAGATTAGGGTGATTATGTTAATGTTTAGAGGGTTCAAAGACAGAATAATAAACAAAGGTCAGCAGTAGAAGACAGTGATGGGAAAGGTGTTGAAGAATGAGGGAATCATCTTTTTCTGACATTCCATGTGGAACTGTCTACGTCTGAAGATGGAAGCCTCTGAAGATTTCCTGAAGGTCTTGTTCAATGTCTTCAGATGGACCATATGTCCCATAGTTAGAAGAAACTATAGTTTATGTTTTGAGTTAAACACCATGAACTGAAGAGTGAATATTTAGTAATCTCCCTATAGTGTCAGTAGTTAACAAAGCATGAAAGAGAAGCATGGTTTTATTATTCAACATAGACTAACACAGCTCAAATGAAGTGTTTCCATGGAGACACTATAGTAGACCTGACAGAAAGATTCCTCACATTGAGAAGGAGAACATGAATACTGGCATGAGAAGTAGATGTGACCTGCATAGATAATGATGACTGAACACAGCACTATCAAGCATTAGGGAGTAAATTTAACATTGTGAGAGAGTGACTGTCACTTTGACTGGAAGGCCAGAGAAGTATCTCTGAGAAGATGTCACTTGAGTGACAGGAAAGCTTCAAGGGGCTGGGAAAATGGATCAGTCAATGATTGTCATGCAAGCATGAGCACCAGAGTTTAAAATCCCGGCATCCATATAAAAGCCACACAGGCATGGCAGCCCACATATAATCAGGAGGCAGAAACAGTGGATCTTTGTGGCTGCTTGTTAGATAAACTAGAAGAGATAAGTATTAGGGCAGTGAGAGACCCTCCCTTAATTAAATAAAGCAGAGTGATCAAGGAAGACACTGATTGTCAACTTCTGGCCTCTCCGTATTAGTGCATACATATTCACAATATCTGGACATATACACATACACGGTGGAAGGAGAAAACTGACTCCTGCATGTTGTCCTGTACTTGCATGCACACATGCACACACAAATAAATAAATACATGCAAATTTAAAAAATAAAAATAATCACCTGTCAGATACTGTGGGCACCCCTGTGTTTACTGTGTGTCAGGCACTAACTTGGGCCCAGGAGACAAAATAATCAAGAAAACAGGCTAAATTCTGTCTTCTAAGATCCTCTGCCAGTATTCATTATCTTTCCATAGTGATGAAATTTCCTCATTAGTTAAAGGTACTACAATTTCTGCTAGGTCCATTCCTGTCAACTGGCGAAGTCTTAATTTACCTTTTTGAATCAAATCAGAGATCTTTTCTATATGTCTTTAATTTCTTATTTGGTTTACATGGTAGGAATATCCATTCTGATATAATATCTTCCATCTGCATCAAAATACCTCTGGGGGAATGTCTGGAGGGGAATATGACAAGAATGCATTTAAGTTCTGGATCCACATGATCCGCATGTGCTTCTTGAATTGTCTTTTCTACTAGAGCCAATTCCTTCTCAGCTTTGGTTGATAATTCTCTTGGACTATTTAATTCTTTATCCCCTTCTAGAGTATTAGCCAAATTTTGTAGTGCATCTTTGGGTATTCCCATGATACCCAGTAAGTTGAAAATGCTTCCTAACAATTTTTGAAAATCACTAATTCTTCATTCGATCTCTCCTTAGTTGTACCTTTTGGGGTCTAATTTTTTATAGCTCTATCTTATATCTTAAGTAATTAATAGAATATCTTCTTTGTATTTTTTTAAGGAGCAATTTGCAGTCCCCAGCGAGGTAAAACTTTTTTTTTTTACTTCTTCAAACATGCTTTTTAATGTGTCTAACTTTGGAACAGCTAATAGGATATCATCCATATAGTGATAAATTATGGATTGTGGAAACTTTACATGAATTATCTCAAATGGTTTTTGCACAAAGTATTGGCACAAGGTAGGGCTGTTCCTGTTCCAATTCCCTGTGGGAGGACCTTCCATTGATATCTCTTGACTGGCTAGGAATTGTTGTAATTAGGTACTGTGAAGGCAAATTTTTCTCTATCATTTTCTTGTAAGGGTATGGTAAAGAAACAGTCTTTTAAGTCAATAACTATTATAGGCCATTCTTTGGGTAGCAAAGAGGGCAAGGGCATCCCAGTCTGTAGGAGGCCTATCAGCTGAATTACTTTATCAATAGCTCTCAGATCTGTCAGCATTCTCCAATTACCAGACTTTTTTAAAAATAACAAATACAGGAGAATTCCAAGGACTGGTAGATTCTTCAATGTGTTGAGCATTTAACTGCTCTTGAACCAGCTGTCTAAAGCCTGTAGCTTCTTTTTTGGCAAAGGCCATTGTCCAACCCAGACAGGTTTATTAGTTAGCCATTTTAAAGATAAGGCAGTTGGTACTTCTGAGAGTTCAACAGCAGTTGTGCTCTGTTTGTGTTTAGCCTGAATGGTTGGTGACTGTTTTTTTATAGCATGTTATAATATTATTCCTAGAAACATACATTGATCTATATTCTTTTTCTGAGAGTGCAGGAATTTTAATCTGGGTATTTCACTGTTGTAACAGATCTTGGCCTCAAAGATTTACTGCTACATTTGTTACATATGGCTTTAGCCTTCCTCTCTGTTCTTCTGGCCCTATGCATTCAACCCATCTCAACTCTGTTTTACCTGAGATAGGGTACCAATCCCTAAAAGTTGGATATCTACCTCTTGAAGAGGCCAATTCAGATGCCATGATTTTGGTGTAATTATAGTTAAATCCACACCTATGTCTACCAGGCCTTTCAGAACCAGGCCATTAATTCTAATTCTAAGCTTTGGTCTTTGTCCATTTATGGAAGTCTGACAAAATATTTGTTTTATTGTGTTCTTTGTAAACTGTGATTCATCTATCAGAGCTGTTTTATCATCCATTGCAGTATCGGTTTTTACATTAGGCATTGGTTTATTCAGTTGTCCTGGAGAGGAATTTCTTCCACAGTGGCTGGGAATGTTTATACCACGTTTGATTTGGGGGCCTGCAAGAGGCCCCCTGAGGCATTTCCTACCAGTAAAGGGTTGCCTCGTATATCTATTTTTGAACTCCACTCACTGGTCCAATGTCGGCCTTTGCCATGTCTTCTACACAATCCAAGAGGTGGTTGGGGTCTTCTGTTTAGGCTATTCCTAGAAGGAGTATTACTTCCAAGAGTACCCCATGTACAGTTTTTACTTATATGACCTGGTGTACCACATTTAAAACATTTGGTACCACAGGGCCTTTTTTCACCTCTGGCATTTGTCTGTCCTATCCAAGCCTCATTACTGTAGTTAAGAGACTCAACACCATTAGTACATTGAATCCATTCTTCCAAAGGAGCTGATCTGATCTTTAATGGTGTAAGTATTCTTTTGCATTCTGCATTAGCATTATTGAATGCTAAGGACTCAGTTAATATTTTTCTTAATTCTTTATCTGACGTAAACAGCAGAACTTGACATCTTTGGCCACATGGTTCTGGCTTTAGAGTCAAGGATAGAAGAAAGGCATTATGGAATTTGTCTCCACAACTACAGAAAGTTGCTAAGGCCAGGCATGTGTCAGGGGTGTCCCTGAATGGAGGGCTAGAGAGGCCATTGTGCGAAGCTGTGAAGGTGAAGCCTGGATAGCCTTGGAGACCCCAAGATGTTTAAGATACCAGAGCCATTTGATACCTGCTGAGGAGAGCTGCTAACAGGGAGTAGAAATAGCCCAAGAGAAAGAAGTATGTTTCAGAAAGAAGTGTGTTTCAGTCAACAAAGCTGAAAGGAATTGGATATCTGAATAGCATATTGACATCAGACATGGAAATGCAGAGTTTGGAGCTTGCCCAGCTGATTTTTGGTCTTGTTTTGGTCCAGTATTTTCTCAATACACTCCCTTCTTTATGTTTTAGAAGGGTAATCTGTATCCAATGCCATTATATATTGGAAGTATGTGATCTGCTTTTTGGTTTTCACTTTGAAGGGGATTACAGTTAAGATATTATATGAATCTCAGAAGAGACTTTAAACTTTAGACTTTGAAATAAGTTTGAGACTGTTATAGCCATGGGGACTTTTGAAGTTGGACTGAATTCATTTTTGTGTTATGATATGGCTATAAGCTTTTGGGTGCCAGGGAGTAGAATGTGGTTATTTGAAAGAAAATGTCCCCCAAAGGGAGTGGCACTATTAGGAGATGTTTCTTTGTTGGAGTAGATGTAGCCTTGTTGGAGGAAGTGTGTCACTGTGGGCTTTGAGCTTCCCTTTGTTCAAGCCATGCCCAGTGAGACAGTTCACTTCTGTTGCCTGTAGGTCAAGATGTAGGACTCTTAGCTTCTTCTCCAGCACCATATCTGCCTGCACACTACATGTTGCACCCTGATGATATTGAACTAAATTTCTGATATTGTAAGCCACGCAATTAAATGATTTTCCTTTATAAGAGTTGCTATGGTCATGGTGTCTCCTCACAGCAATAGAAAACCTAATTATGGTGGTATTGTGTTCCCCAAAATATTGTGTACCTTAATAAACGTATCTGGGGTCAGAGAACAGAAAAGCCACTAGTTAGGCAGTGATAGCACACACCTTTAATCCTAGCATTCCAGAGGTAGAAATCCATCTGGGATCTCTGTGAGTTCAAGGCCACATTGGAAACAGCCAGGCATGGTGACTCACGCCTTTAATCCCAGAAAGCAAGCCTTTAATCCTAGGGAGTGACGGTAGAAAGCAGAAAGGTATATAAGGCGTGAGGACCAGAAACTAGAAGCATTTGGCTGGTTAAGCATGTGGCTGGTTAAGCATTCAGCTGGTTAAGCTTTCAAGCTTTGAAGCAGCACAGTTCAGCTGAGATTCATTCTGGATGAGGACTCAGAGGCTTCCAGTCTGAGGAAACAGGACCAGCTGAGGAACTGGTGAGGTAAGATAGCTGTGGCTTGTTCTGTCTCTCTGACCTACCAGCATTGACCCAATAACTGGCCTCGGGTTTGATTTTATTAATAAGAACTTTTAATATTCATGTTACACCTAATGAAGACAGAGGTTCAGCAGAGGGGGTTGCCCAGATTAGAAGTTAATCTTCTCACCTCAAAGGTCCAGATTAGAAATGTATATTCCCTTCAATTAAGTAAATATCCCTCATATGTGTGCCTCATCATTTTTTAGTTAATTCCAAATATAGTCAAGTTGACAACCAAGAATAGCCATCACATTAACCAAACATATAAGTTCTCAGGGTCACACACATACATACACATGTGAGTCCACATGTATATGAATATGCACACACATTACATATCTATAGAAAAAATTATGATGTTAGTGGGAGACAAAAACTGAGTGTGAGATTTAGGAGAATCAAAAAAAGACCCAAGGTTTGGTACCTAAGGATCATTTACTGAAATGAAAAGTGTGTGGGCTAGGCAAGCTACAGGGGAAGAGAGGAAATGCAGAGATCCAAAGCACAAATCTGGGGAGATCCAGGAGCTTTTGCTGAACTGGGACCTGTTGGCAAACCTGGGAGGCCCACATTAGTAGATGAGTGAAGTGAGGCTCAGACATGAGTCCTGCGCTCAGGAGGCAGGGCCTCTGCAAGCCAAGACAAAGCTCTCAAGTCTTATCTGTCCCAGGCATCTGCAGATTGTATTTAACAACAGGAAATGAGTTGAATAATGTTCAACATTTACTCCCAGAGTTCAGAGGAATATCTGCACAGGCTTTTTGATGCCTGGCTTCCCGGAGGAGACAGAGTCTCTTCAACTTTCAAAGAATGAGTTTACTAGCAGAGGGCTCAAGAGCCTTGGCCAGGAACACACACACCAGTGGACTCCATAGAAGAGCAGGGTGAGTAATGGGATCAACAAAGTCCACCAAACCATTGGAGTTGTGGAAATGTAAGTCCTGGCCCAACTCCACTAAGGAGTATTGTGGCAGATATGGGGACCTGTCCCCAGAGCCAGGGCCCAGGGCCCCAGCACCTACTGGGATAGCACAAGTCAGCTCTGGTAGGTAGTAGACTGCTGAATTCACTTGTATGCTTCATGTGCCTGTTTCCATCATAGTCTATCCTATACTTTTCTCTCTTCTGTCTGATCTTAACCTACAGGAATAAGGGTCCTGAATGGTGAGGTATTAAGTGGAGGATGGGGATGAGAAATAAAGTAGACAAAAGCAATAGCTGGGCACAGGAGACCTTGCATAATAAGCTAATATGTTAATACATAATAAGCATAAGCTGATGTCTTATGCCAAACAAGTTTATTAAGAAATATAGCATCATAAATACTATCTTCATGGAGTGGGGGATGGCAGAGGTCAGCAGAGAGCTAAGTCAGATAAAGTTGGGAAAGAAGATACAGGATCCCTCAGACGCAGCTGCCTTAGGACTGGTAACCACAGACCATGAGAAGAGTTAGGTCCCCAGAAACTACAACCTTTATTCTTCTGAGCCCCTGACTCCAGTTTCAGACCAGTTTTGTCAAGTCCACTCCTGGACAAGAACACAGAACTGAAGTTCCTTCTGTCCTTTCATTAGAGCTCCTGAGAAAGTCTTGGGTCAGCCTGGCTCCTCACATACCATATCCCTCCTTTTAAAAAACCAGATGAGTAATAAACACCTGAATGTCTACAAGGCCTTGATATTCCTTAAACCAGCAAATGTCTACTATTATTGTCAAAAAATTGCCAATACAAGTTTCTGAGTATAATAATTAATGTTGAAGGATGTTAAAAGGGGTTACAGCCTGTAGCTTGTATAATAAATCTTGGACAGCTCTAAAGGAGAATTGAATGCAAGATAAGAATGGTCCACATCAGTAACTAATTGCTTAAGGGTTAATAAATCTGAACTAACATGTTCATGATGTCATATTTCCTGTAAATGTTTTAAAATTTTATGTATTTTTTGTACAGATTTATTATAGCCTATAGTAATATAGACATATCTAAAGCCAGCATGGCACTGTAAATTTAACTGTATCTCCTAGGTATAATACCACAGGTGCTAAAGAATTTAACTTAGTTTTTTATTTTTATCTATATAATTTTGTGTTGTCAAAGAGACAGAAGTATTATAAGCAAGTTTATTAAGAAAATGGGCTGTTTGCACTTGCTGTGTATGGATCACTATGGAAGCAGCTGTAGGCACTATTGCAAGGATTATTTAGAAAATACTAGTTAAAATAGGGAATATACATAACTAGCAAGGATACAATTGATACAAGTACTTTTGAAGTATCTCCCACTCTCTTGAATGGGAAGACTCCCAGTCAGATACATATATGTAGGGAGAATCAAAATGTAAAATGATGTTGTATTGGATGGTTTTGTGTATCAACTTGACACAAGCTAGAGCCAACAGGGGGGAAGGGGCCTCGGCTGAGGAGATACCTCCATGAGATCCAGCTGTAAGGCATTTTCTCATTTAGTGATCAGTGAGGGAGGATCCAGCCCATGGTAGGTAATGCCATCCATGGCTGCTAGTCCTGGGTGCTATAAGAAGATGAGCTGAGCAAGCCATGGGAAGCAAGCTAGTAAGCAGCTCTCCTCCATGTCCTCTGCATCAGCTCTTGCCTCTGGGATACTACTACTCTGTTTGAGTGATGAACAGCAATGCCAAATAAAACCTTTCCTCCCCAACTTGATTTTTGGCCATGCTGTTTTGTCACAGCAATAGAAACCCTAACTAAGACAGATGTCCAATTCATAATTGTTCATTTTTCTCCAAAAGTCCCATAAATGGTCACATTGTTCAGGGCTGTGGCTAACAGACAAAGGTGACTGAACCTTCTTTTGGAGATATTACAACAGGATGAGGGGTTCCTAGGAATTTAACTTCATCCAGACCAGTTGAGTATCTTCAGGACAAGTCAACCAACACCTGAGTTTGTCCACTCAGAGGCACAGAGTTCTTCAGGACCATAGAGCATGCCATCTAAGGGAGAATTCTATCCTGAAACCAAGGCACCCGATTCTCATTGTATACTGTGAAACATTCATCCAATGGGGTAACCCCATGGGTGGTTAGACTGGAAAACTGAAGTGGTGATTGAATTGATGATGCTTGAAAAACTACAATTGATCCCTCCTAATCCCAAGTCTACATGGATCACTCAGATGAGAGGGATGTACCCATAATGACCTACCAACAACAAGTACGAGTGGTGGATAATATCCCAGTAAAAAGAGAGAATAAGAAACATCCAGAAAATCAGTTAACTCAGTCTGACACTTATAACATTATGTAATATTTTGATAGCCAGATACTTTTAAACAAACCTTGATTTGACATATATTATAGCCATTTTTTGTAAATGTTAATCTTAGGCCTTATAAACTTCAATATCAAATATATTGTCTTTAAGTATTATCCTTTACTTACCTTAAACAATTGCTAAGACTTCTGTAGCTTATAAAAGCCTTTTAATGTTTTATTCTGTAAACATATATCCACCTTAACCTTAATATATGAATATATGTTTATTAAAATAATTTTATCTTTTAACATATATTTAAAAACAACTTTATCATTATAACATCTTTTTTTATTTTTTATTTTATTAAAAATAGATTCTTTTCTCATACAATATATCCCAATTATAGTTTCTGCTCCTCCCAGTTCCTCCCCAACTACTCTCCCCTCTGGATCCACTTCCTTTCTGTTTCTTATTAGAAAAGAACAGGCTTCTAGGAGATAACAACCAAATGTGACAACATAAAATTAAAGCAAAAACCATCATATCAAAGTTGGGCATGGCAACCCAATGGGAGAAAAAGAGTACCAAGAGCAGACACAGGAATCAGAGACCCACTTGTTCTCACACTCAAGAGTCTCATAAAAACAAATGTTATATATGCAGATGACATGGTGCAGATCCATGTGCTTGTTGCTTCTGTCTCTGTAAGTGCATATGCATCTCGCTTAATTTATTCAGAGGACCTTGTTCTCCTAGTGTCCTCCATTCCCTCTGGCTTTTACACTCTCTGTGCCTCCTCTTCTGCAGGTTTCCATAAACTCTGCCTGGAAGAACTTGACAAAGACATCCCATTTAGAGCTGTATGTTCTAAGGATGCCCTCTCTGCATAATGTCTGGCTGTGTGTCTCTGCTATTTTCCCATCTGTTGCCAGAGGAAACTTCTGTGATGACGATGTAATATTGAAGTGTCCTACAATTAGGTCTGAGATTCAGTGTATGATTTGTGCTGTAGTATTGTTTCTTTTACAAACCTGGGTGTCCTTGTTTGGGCATGGATGTTAAGAACTGAAATATTGTCTTAGAGGATTTTTTTCCTTTGGTGAGTATGTAGTGTCCATCTCTATCTCTTTTGATTAGTTTTGGTTTGAAGTCTAGTTTGTTAGATATTACAACGGCTATACCAGCTGGTTTCTTAGGTTCATTTACTTGGAATATCTTTTTCCAACCTTTTATCCTGAGGTAATATCTGTTCTTGAAATTGAGGTGTAGTAGTGGTTTGAAGGAAAATGGCCCTCATAGGTTCATAGGGAGTGCCACTATTAGAAGGTGTGGCCTTGTTAGAGTAGGTGTGGTCTTGGAGGAAGTGTGTCACTGTGGTGGTGGGCTTTCAGGTCTCATATATGCTGAAGATACCACCCAGTGTCTCAGTCCACTTCCTATTGCCTTATGATTAAGATGTAGCTAGCACCTTGTCTGCCTGCATGTCATCATGCTTCCCACCATGGACTAAACCTCTGAACTGTAAGCTGCCACCCAAATTAAATGTTTTCCTTTATAAGAGTTTCTGTGGTTATGGTGTCTCATTATAGCAATAGAAGTCTTAACTAAAATAGATAGCCTGTTTGGAGCAAATCTCTCTCTCTCTCTCTCTCTCTCTCTCTCTCTCTCTCTCTCTCTCTCTCTCTCTCTCTCTGTCTCTCTGTCTCCCTCTCTCTATATATAATTAATTAAAAATTCTTCTCTTGTATATTACATCCCAACTGCAATTTCTCCCCCCTCATCTCCTCTTGGTCCTTTCCCTCAGCACCTCCCCTCTCCCCCAGATCCACTCTTACTCCATTTCCCTTCAGAAAAGGGCAGGCCTCCCAGGGATAGCAACCAAACATGACATGTCAAGTTGCAATAAGGCTAGGCACATCCCCTCATCTTAAGCTGGATGAGACAACCTAGTAGGAGAAAAAGGGTCACAAAAGCAGGCAAAAAAGTCAGAGACAGCCACCACTCCCACTGGTAGGAATGCCACAAGGACACCAAGCTACACAACCATAACATATATGCAGAGGTCAGACCCTTGCAGGCTCCCTGATAATTGCTTCAGTCTCTGTGAGCCCCTATGAGCCCTGGTTAGTTGATTATATGGATCATTTTTCTTGTGGTATCCTTGACCCAGATGGCTTCTGCAATCCTTCCTCCCCCTCCTCTGCAGGATTCTCTGAACTTTGCCTAATGTTCAGCTATGGGTGTCTGCATCTGCTCCCATATGTTGCTGGGTGAAGCCTCTCTGATAATGATTATGCTAGGCTCTGGTCTAGAAGTACAGCATAATATCATTAGGAATCATCTCATAGACTTTTTTGTCAGTCATGTTTGGTTCTATCCTAGGTCTCTATCCAGCCTCTAGTTCCTGGCCCTCCAAGCAGTGTCAGGCTTTGGCTCCCTCTTGTGGCATGGGTCTTAAGTTGGATCACTCACTGGTTGGGCACTCGCACAAGTTCTGCACCACCTTTACCCTGGAGCATCTTGCAGGCAGGGCAGGTTTTGTGGTTGGGTTGGTGTTCCAATTCCTTCACTGAAAGATTTGCCTGATAACAGAAGATGGCCATATTTCCCATTGCTAGGAGTCTTTTCTAGGGTTTCCCTCATAGATTTCTGGGAGTTTCCATTACACTAGGTTTCTACCTTGTTCCCCCAAATTCCCCAATTTCAGCTGTCTAGCCCAGTACTCTCTCCTTCCATCCCTTCACCTGATCCTTCCTATTCCCATCTCCACCTGCCCCCAGTCCACCTTTGAAATATATTGTATTACCCCTTTTCAGAGAGATCCACACATCTCCCCTTGAGTCCTCATTACTTAGCCTCTCTGCATCTGAGGATTGTAGCATGATTATCTTTTACTTTACAACTAATATTCACTCATAAGCGAAGATGATTTTTTCTAGTTCCATCCATTTGCCTGCAAATTTGATGATGCTATTTTTTAAATATCTGAGTAATACTCCATTGTGTAAAGGTACCACATTCTCTATGTCCATTCTTTGATTGAGGAACATCTAGGTTTGTTCTAGTTTCTAGCTATTATGCAAAACTGCTATGAACATAGTTGAGCAAGTGTCCTTGTGGTAGGATGGAGTGTCCTTTGGGTATTTTCCCAGGATTGGTATAGTTGGGTCTTGTGGTAGATCAATTCTCAATTTTTTGAGAAACCATCATATTGATTTCTAAAGTGATATACAATTTTTCAATCCCACCAACAATGGAGGAATGTTCCCCTTGCTCTACATCCTCACCAGCATGAGCTTAGATCTTTGATCTTAGCCATTCTGACAGGTGCAAGATGGAATTGCAGAGTCATTTTAATTTGCATGGCTAAGAATGCTGATTTTTTTTTTGTTTCTCAGCCATTTGAGATTTCTCTATTCAATATTCTGTTCAGACATGTACTACATTTTTTAAATGGATTATTTGTTTTTTATGTCTATTTCTTTAGTTCTTTATACTTTGGACATTAGTCATCTGTCAGATGTGGAGTTGGTGAAAATCTTTTTCTGGAGGCTGCCATTTTGTCCTATTGACATGTCAGTTGCCTTAGAGAAGCTTTTCAATTTTATGGCATTCCATTTACTAACTGTTGATACTTCAGTTTTATGAGGTCCCATTTATTAATTGATAATCTTAGTGCCTGCACTATTGGTGTTCTGTTTAGGAAGTTGTCTCCTGTATCAATGCATTCAAGGCTATTCCCCACTTTCTCTTCTATTAGGTTCAGTGTATGTGGTTTTATATTGAGGTCTTTGATCCACTTGGACTTAGGTTTTATGCATGGTGATGAGTATGTATCTATTTACATTCTTCTACAATCTGATATCCAGTTAGACCAGCGCCATTTGTTAAAGATGCCCTTTTCCCATTGTATATCTCTGTTTGTTTTTCAAGACAGGGTTTCTCTGTGTAAAAGCCTTGGCTATTTCTGATTTCTTTATCAAAAACCAGATGTCCATAGTAGTGTGGATTTATGTCTGGGTCTTTGATTGCACTCCATTGATCAAGATGTCTTTTTTATGGCAATACTATGTGGTTTTTATTACTATATTTCTGTAGAACAGCTTGAAATCTAGGAAGGTGATACTTCCAGAAGTTCTTTCATTGTACAGGATTGTTTTAGCCATCCCGGGTTTTTTGTTTTTCCATATGAAGTTGATAACTGTCTTTTCAAAGACTGTAAAGAATTGTGTTAGTATTTTGATGGTGATTGCATTGAATTTGTAGATTGATTTTGACAAGATGGTCATTTTTACTATATTACTTCTACCAATCTATGAGCATGGGATGTAGCATGAATCCTAAAGGGTCTTATTACTAAAAACAAACCTGGAGCCTGGTATTGGGGTGAATGCTGGAAGATCAGAAAAGCAGAACAAGCCACAGCTACCTCACCTCGCCAGTTCCTCAGCTGATCCTGTTCTGTCAGACTGGAAGCTTCTGAGTCCTCATCTGAATGACTCTCAGCTGAACTGTTGCTCAAAAGCCTAAAAGCTTAACCAGTTATAGTTACTAGTCCTCATGCCTTAAATACCTTTCTGCCTCCTGCCATTACTTCCTCAGATTAAAGGCCTGAGTCACCATGCTTGGCTGTTTCCAGTGTAGCCTTGAACTCACAGAGATCCAGGCAGACCTCTGCCTTTTGAATGCTAGGATTAAAGGCATGTGCTACCGCCACCTAACCTTTATATTTAATATTGTGGCTGTTCTGTTCTCTGACCACAGTTAAGTTTATTAGAGTGCACAATATTTTGGGGAATACAATACCACCACAATGTGAGATCTTTTATCTACAAATATCTTCTTTAATTTATTTCCTCAAAGTCTTTAAGTTTTTTTTTAATCAAATAAGTCTTTCATTTGGTTGGTTAGAGTTACCCCAAGATATTTTATATTATTTGCGGTTTTTGTGAAGGATATTGTTTCCCTGTTTTCTTTCTCAACCCATTTGTCATTTGTGTATAAGAGGGCTACTGATTTTTTAGTTAATCTTGTATCCAGCCACTTTGCTGAAGGTGTTAATCAGGCATAGAAGTTCCCTGGTATAATTTTTGGGATCACTTATGTATACTATCATATCATCTTTGAATTTAATTCTTCCTTTTCAAAATGTATGCCCTTAATCTCCCTTAAGTATCTTAATTCTCTAGCTAGAACTTCAAGTATTATTTTGAATGAATACAGAGAAAGTAGACAGCTTTGTCTTGTTCCTGATTTTAGTGGAATTCCTTTGAGTTTCTCTATATTCAATTTGATGTGGGCTATTGTTTTGCTATAAATTGCCTTTATTATGTTTAGGTATGTCCCTGTGTCCTTATTCTCTCCAAGACTTTTATCACAAAGGTGTGTTGGATTTTGTCAAAGGCTTTTTCAGCATCTAATGAGATGATAATGTGGTTTTTTTTTTTTCAGTTTGTTTATATGGTGGATTACATTGACAGATTTTCATATGTTGACCCATCCCCTCATCTCTGAGATAAAGCCTACTTAGTCATGGTCATCTTTTTTATGTATTCTTGGATTCACTTTATAAAAATTGTGTTGAGTATTTTTGCATCAATGTTCATGAGGGAAATTGGTCTTTAATTATCTTTATTTTTTGAGTCTTTGGATATTGGGATGACTATGACCTCATAAAATGAATTTGGAAATATTTCTTATGTTTCCATTCTGTGGATAGAATTTTGCAGTAAAACTGTCCCTGGGCTTTTTTGGTAGAGAGACTTTAATAACTGTGTCTATATTCCTAGGGATTATAAATCTATTTATATTGTTTAATTAATCGTAATTTAACTTTGGTAGGTGGTATCCGTCAAGACACTTGTCCATTTCTTTTAGATTTTCCACTTTTTTGGAGTAGAGGTTTTTGAAGTATGACCTAGTGATTCTTTAGATTTTCTCAGTGTCTGTTGTTATGTCCCCCTTTTTATTTCTGATTTTGCTAATTTGGATATTCTTTCTGTGTCTTCTAGTTAGTTTGGATAGGGGTTTATTTATCTTGTTGGTATTCTCAAAGAACCAACTTTTTGTTTCATTGATTCTTTGTATTGTTCTATTTGTTTTTATTTTATTGATTGAAGCCCTCAGTTTGATTATTTCCTGCTATCCACTCTTCTTGGGTGTGTTTGCTTTTTTTTTTTTTGTTCTAGATCTTTCAGTGTGCTGTTAAGTTGGAAGTATGAGATTTCTCTGATTTCTTTATGAAGGCACTTGGTGCTATGAGCTTCTTATCACTACTTTCATTGTGTCCTATAAGTTTGAGTTATAGGACACATCATTTTTATTAAATTCTAGGAAGTCATTAATTTCTTTCTTATTTCTGCTTTGACCCAGTAGTCATTCAGTAGAGAGTTGTTCCATTTCCATGAGTTTGTAGGCTTTCTGTTGTTTAAATCCAACTTTAATCCATGGTGGTCTGATAGGATACAAGGGGTTATTCTAATTTCCTTGTATCTGTTAAGACTTTCTTTGTGATCAAGTATGTGGTCAATTTCAGAGAATGTTCCATAACTCACTGAAAAGAAGGTATATTCTTTTGTGTTTGGGTGAAATGTTTTGTAGTTATCTGTTAGGTCCATTTGGTCATAATGTCTGGCAGCTCCAGTATTTCTCTGTTTTGTTTTTGTTTGGATGTTTAGTTTTCCATTGGTTAGAATGGGGTATTGAAGTCTCTCTCTATTAATGTATGAGGTTTTGTGTGTGACTTAAGATGTAGCAGTATTTATTGTATAAATTTGGGTGCCCTTGTTTTGTGGCATAGGTGTCAAGAATTGAGAAGTCATCTTGGTGGATTTTTCCTCTGATGAGTATAAAGTGTCCTTCCCCCATATCTTTTGATTAATTTTGGTTGGCAGTCTAGTTTGTTAAGTATTAGACTATCTTTACTTTCTGGCTTCTTGTGTCCATTTGCTTGGAAAATCTTTTTCCAACCCTTACTCTGAGGTAATGTCTATCTTTGATGTTGAGCTGTGTTTCTTGTATGCAGCAGAAGAATGGATCCTATTTTCATATCCACTCTGTTAGTCTGTGTCTTCTTATTAGGGAATTAAGTTCATTGATATTGAGAGGCATTAATGACCAATGATTGTTAATTCCTGTTATTTTGTTGGTGGTGTGATGATGATTGTGTATGTGTGGCCATGCATGTGAGTATGCATGTGCCTTTGTGTGTGTGTGTGTGTGTGTGTGTGTGTGTGTGTGTGTGTGTGTGCATGCGCGCGCTTCACTTTTTTGGTTTTGCTGGTGTGAGATTATTTATTTCTAGTGTGTAGTTAACCTCCTTTGGTTATAGTTTTCCTTCTTCTACCTTCTGTAGGGCTGGATTTGTGGATAGATAGTGTTTAAATTTGATTTTATCATAGAATATCTTGTTTCTCCATCTATGGCGATTGAAAGTTTTGCTGGGTATAGTAGTCTGAGCTGCCATCTGTGATTTCATAGAGTCTGCAAGACATCTGTCCAGGCCCTTATGGCTTTTAGAGTTTCTATTGAGAAGTTGGGTGTAAGGCTAATAGACCCACCATTATATGTTACTTAGCCTTTTCACCTTTGCAACTTTTAATATTCTTTCTTTGTTCTGTATGTTTAGTGTTGTGATCATCACGTAGTGTGTGTGTGTGGGGGGGGGGCTTCTTTTCTGGTCCAATCTATTTGGTATTCTTTAAGTTTCTTGTGCCTTTAATAGACATGTCCTTCTTAAGGTTAGGAAATTTTTCTTCTATGATTTTTATTGAAAAGATATTCTGGTCAAGGCCAGGCAGTGGTGGCACATGCCTTTAATACCAGCAATTGGGAGGCAGATGGATCTCTGTGAGTTCAAGGCCAGCCTGGTCTACAGAGGGAGATCCAGGACAGATACCAAAACTACATGGAGAAACCCTGTCTTGAACCACCCCCCGCTTTAAAAAAAAAAAAAAGATTTTCTGGTCCTTTGAGCCGGGATCCTCTTTTTCTATTTCTATTATTCTTAGGTTTGGTCTTTTATAGTCCTAAATTTCCTGGATGTTTTGCATCAGGAATTTTTTAGATTTAACATTTTCTTGGAATGATGTATAAATTTCTTCTATTCTAGCTTTAATGCCTGAGATTTTCTCTTCCATCTCTTGAATTCTATTGGTGATGCTTGTAGCTTGTATCTGTACTTCCTGTCTGCTTACCTATATTTCCATTTCCAGGATTCCCTCAATTTGTTTTTTTGTTTGTTTGTTTGTTTGTTTGTTTGTTGTTGTTATTGCTTCTATTTCCATTCTCAGGTCTTGAATGCTTTTAGTTATTTCCTTCTTGTGGTGGTGGCACTATTAGGAGGTATGACCTTGTTGGAGTAGGTGTGGTCTTGCTGGAGGAAGCGTGTCACTGTGGAGGCAGGCTTTGAGGTTTCATTTATATGCTCAAGTTACTGCCCAGTGTTTCAAACCACTTCCTGTTGCCTGCAAGATGTAGGACTCTCTACTACTTCTTTGTGGATCTGCATTATCTCACCGTGAAGATAATGGACTGAACCTCTAAACTGTAAGTGAGCCATCCCAATTAAATGTTTTCTTTTACAAGAGTTGCTGTGGTCATGGTGTCTCTTCGAAGCAATAGAAATTCTAAGACACTTCAATTGTTTGTTTTTTCTTGGCTTTCTTTCAGGGGTTTATTCATTTCCTCACACTGTTTGTGTTTTCTTTTTTTTTTAAGATTTATTTATTTATTTATTTTATAATTTAATTTTACATATCAGCCATGGATTCCCTTGTTCTCCCCCCCTCCCGCCCCACGCCCCCCCCCAACCCGCCTTCCCCCCAGGCCACCCCCCCCCATTTCCATCTCCTCCAGGGCAAAGACTCCCCTGGGGATTGAGTTCAACCTGGTAGATTCAGTTCAGGCAGGTCCAGTCCCCTCCTCCCAGGCTGAGCCAAGTGTCCCTATATAAGCCCCAGGTTCCAAACAGCCAGCTCATGCACTGAGGACATGTCCCTGTCCCACTGCCTGGATGCCTCCCAAACAGATCAAGCTAATCAACTGTCTCACTTATCCAGAGGGCTTGATCCAGTTGGGGGCTCCTCAGCTGTTGGTTCATAGTTCATGTGTTTCCATTCATTTGGCTATTTGTCCCTGTGCTTTTTCCAATCTTGGTCTCAACAATTCTCACTCATACAAACCCTCCTCTTTCTCGACAATTGGACTCCTGGAGCTACACCTGGGGCCTGACTGTGGATCTCTGCATCTGGTTCCCTCTGTTGTTGGATGGGGTTTCTAGCATGACAATAGGGTGTTTGGCCATCCTATCACCAGAGTAGGTCAGTTCGGGCTTTCTCTCGACCATTGTGGAGGTATCTTTGTGAATTTCTGTGGACCTCTGTAGCACGTTGCTTCTTCCTATTCTCATGTGGTCTTTATTTATCATGGTCTCTTATTCCTTGTTCTCCCTCTCTGTTCTTGATCCAGCTGGGATCTCCTGCTCCCCTAAGCTCTCTTTCCCTTGACCCTTGCCTTTCATTTCCCCCACTCATGTCCAGGTTGTTCATGTAGATCTCATCCATTTCTCTGTCATTGGGCGATCCCTGTGTCTTTCTTGGGGTCCTGTTTTCTAGGTAGCCTCCCTGGAGTTGTGAGTAGCAGTCTAGTCATCTTTGTTTTACATCTAGTATCCTCCTATGAGTGAGTACATGCCATGTTTGTCTTTCTGAGTCTGGGTTACCTCACTCAGGATGATTTTTTTCGAGATCCATCCATTAGCCTGCATGCTCAATCATACCACAAGGGCACTTGCTCAGCTGTGTTCACAGCAGCATTGTTTGTAATAGCCAGAACCTGGAAATAACCTAGATGCCCTTCAAGTGAAGAATGGATAAATAAAATGTGGTACATATACACAATGGAATACTACTCAACAGAGAAAAACAATGACTTCTTGGATTTCTTTAAGGGATTCATTAATTTCCTTTTTCAGGATCTCTATCATCATTAATAGAGTTGTTTTTAAGGTCATTTTCTTGTGCTTCAGCTGTGTTGGAATATTTAGGGGTTGCTGTAGTAAGATAGCTGGGCTCTGATAGTGCCATATTGCTCTAGATGTTTACTGTGTTCTTACACTGGCATCTAGGCATCTGAGTTGGAATGAATATAGTCTAGGTGCCAATTTCTGAGTTTTTCTTTGTTGGATGGGTGTTTTATTCATTGGTTTCTGTTTCTTTGGTCTTCTGATCTTTGTGGTCTATATTTCTGGCGACTGGTGTGACCTCTGGTCTAGCAGGAGGTCTCCATCAGAGTTTAGGGCTGGATTTCTGGCAGCTAATGTGACCTTTGGTCCAGCAGAGGGGGTCTGTGTTCTTCTGACTACCATGGCCTGCACTTGAGCAGGTGATATCCACCAGGGCCATGGCAGCAGCTGTTGGGTGGTGGGTGGGAGGGGGTATCAGTGGCTTGGGTCTTTGGGCTCTGAACCAAGTGCTTGGAAAGATTCTGAGGGCGGGTGGTTCTTTTACCTGTTCTGAAGCAATAATTTCTTTTGGCATCAAGACCCAGCAGAACCTACCTTAGTAGCTCTTTAATGACAGTAGCTATAATTATTTCTTGATTTGTGTGTGTGTGTGTGTGTGTGTGTGTTTTGTTGTTGAAATTGTCAATCTTAAAGTGTTAGCTTTTTTGATAGTATGTTAGTGTGATTCATATAAAAACTCTGTAACTAAAACATTAAAATCATAAATGTCTTTCTGACTCAGGGAAGCTGAGCCAATAGGTAGTAAGAGAGCAGTGGATTTTTCAGATGAGAAAGAGAAAAGGAGAGGGGATAGAGTCAATTTCCCAAGTCTGTCTAAGGAATGTTACCAGCTCAGTTTTAACTTCTATGTATATAATACCTTAGGCTGTTTGTTTTTCTTTTCTTTTTTGTCATCAAGTCGGAAGGTCATTCTGACCCAGGCAAGGGGTTAAGAACATACAAGGAAGAAAACATGCTTTAATTTGAGATAGAAGTACCAAATCCCATATTCCAGAGTCACTAACTCAAACCTAACTGTCACAAGACAATTTGGCAACAGCAGCTGTTTTGTTTTGATGGGGGCAGGCGCTCATTAGCTTGATTAGCATCCACATTTGAGCTGGTAAAACCCAATGTGTAGAAATGAATTGAGTTGTCTGAGTTAATGTTTGCCTTTCCTCTGCAGGCACTTTCACCCTGTCTTTCTCCCTGTGGTAGCCTCTCTTCCTCCTCTGTCTGTGCAGCTCCCTCTCAAGCCCGTAGTGAGGAGGGTCTCTGCCAGCACATTTCAACTGCTGTGCTTCTCTTTTTCTCTGCTGCAAAATCTCCTGCTTCAGTGGGGAAAATCCAAAAGAAAACAATAAGGCTTTTTTGTCCAAAATACTTTTTAAGGGGCTCAGGATTCTCTGGCTTCTGCACATGAAGGGTAGAAAGGTGATTTATTAATCCTGCATATGATAAAAGAGGAGGACACTTGACGGCTTAACTAAACTAGTCAGAGACATTTGCGGTAACTTTAAAACTGCATTATCAAAGGAGGAAGAAGAGAATCAGGGAAAGAAGAAGGGGAAGGAATGAGAAGGAAAAGGAGTAAAGAAGGAAAAGGAGAAAAAAACCCTCTTTATCCTCTGAGGCATCATGAAACAAAAATATTTCAAGAATTGGCCCCACTTCCTTTTCCTCAGGGATTTTTTTTTAATTTATTTATTTTTCTTTCTAGTTTTAGCTTTTGTCCCCCTATCTGATTTTGAGTAGACTGACTAGATTTATGGGAGTGTTTAACTACAACTGAATCATTTATGCAGTGAATCTAACCGATCTCCACTCAAATATCACAGTCCAAATTCACCAATGGGAAACACATGTGACTCTCATAGGCAATATGTTATCTTTAAACTTCCACCTACACATTCCCATGTCTTTAAATTTATGGACCAATTTAGGGAACTAAGAGAAAGCTTTCAGAATGAAGGCAAAGAACTTCTATAAGTGCTTTAGCAATATTTTACAAGAACTAGAATGAAGAAGGGAAGGAAGTATCTGGGGAGGGGTGTGCTTTTTTAAAATCCAGCTGTCTTAATTTTAACTCACATCTATCCCAATTCTTTTTCTTTTTCTTTTTTTAACCTTTATTTTACTTGTTTGCTTATTATTTTCAAAGAGTCTACTAATCTGACTCTTTTACTCTATATATTTATCACAGCCATACTCACTCTTGATGATTTTCCCTGTACTTATAACCCATATTGGGTGCAACTTGAGCCAAACCTTCAGGAATATGGATCCCAAATGGTGAGGTGTTGAGTGGGAGGACTGGAGATGAGAAGTAAAAAGACAAAAGCAATAGCTGAAACCAGGAGGACTTCCATAGGCTGATGACTTAGGCCAAGAAAGTTTATTAAGAAATGTTATAGAATTTGAGACCATCAGGAAAAGACCACAGAGTTGATCCAATTACAATTAAATATATTAATTATTACCGCCAGCAGGATGAAAGTCTTGACACCAAGAAGAGATTTAGGGAAGGTTCCCCCCCTCCATTTTTATTTTTGTTTTATTTGTTCATTTTTATATAGTCTGTGCCTTCTATGCTATTTCTGATATTTCTGCAGGATTTCCTCTTGCCATTTGGTATTTACTCTTTGGCTTTGCTTTTTTTGTTGTTTTCTTGTTTAGATTTTTTTTTCTTCCAATGGCTCTCATTTTTAGTATAAATGGAAATAATGTGATCACTTAGACCATTTTGCTCAAAGAAAGGTACACTCTGCTTTTTCCATTCTGCCTTCACCTTTTCAGAATGTTTATTTTCTTTAAAAAAAAATTTTTTTTATTGACTCTGTGGATTTCACAACATGCAAACCAATCCCACTCATTTTCCCATTCCCTGGTATCTGCCCTTTGCACTTGGGCAACCTCTCTTGCCCAAACAAAACAAAATTTAAAAGGAAAACCAAAACCAACCAAACAAACAAATAGTAATTCTCAATGTGGAAGCAACAAGTGTGTCTTAGTGAGTCACACCACATATCCTTTAGACCTTATATCTTTACTTGCAAGTGTTAATTGCTATGAATCATTGGTCTGATTTGAGGCCTCTGGCCTCTGCTACACTATCAATAATGTACCCTCACTGGGACTCCTCTTAGATATTCTATTGTTGCCTTGTGTTATGGAGATCCTGCAGCTTTGTTTCTGTAGATCTGGACCCTTCACATGCACTAACAGTTCATAGATGAGGTGGAGGTTGGGGAGGGCTAACTAATACCCCTGGGTGGTAGCTGAATTGGTCAGTCCTCCAGCTTTCCCTTATCATCACCACCCAGGGTCTCCAGTTCTGCCCTGGATAGCTCACCCAATGCAGCAGGCAGCAAGGAGTGGGGCCAGTTATTCTGTTCTCATGCTCTTGGGTCTATCTCACCTACATTCACATCACCAGGGCCAGCTCTATTGTTTTGCCCAGGGAAGGTGATGGGTCTGCTTTCCCAATTGTTGTAGGGGGGAATATAAGGGGTGCAGGATCAGCTCTCCTGCTTTCATGCCCTCAGGGCTGGCTTAACTGCACCCACACCAACAGAGTCAGCTTTAGCTTGCTACTCAGGCAAGGTGTACAGCCTACTCTCCCATCTGCCACAGGTGGTGAGGGGCACCTCACCCACCCACTCCACTGTATGGCAGATGAGGGGTGGGACCAGATCTCTGATGCACGTTCATGGGGCCAGATCACCCACACCCCCATCAACAGGGACAACTTTACTGTGTTGCTCGGGTGAGGTGCAAGGCCTGCTCTCCCAAGTGTTGCAACCAGTGAGGAGCAGGATCAGCTCTCCCACTCTTGTAACCCCAGGGCTAGCTTTTCCATCCTGCAGTAGGTGGTAAGGGTTGAGAGGCGAGGAGTGTGTCTCTCCCTTACCTAGACCACTGCATGACAGACAGTGAGGCTAGCTCTCTCCCACTCTCATGCCTTCAGGACTGGCTCACCCATACCCCTGCCAGCAGTGACAACTTTGCTATGCTGCCCAGGCATGGCACAGGGCTTACTCTCCCAAGTGCTGCAGTTGGTAAGGGGTAAGACCAATTCTCCATAATTCTATACACAGTAAAAGTCAGGCCCATCACCCATGTCTATGAAGCCCTGTCCTCACTGACTTTGCTGGTAACAGGAGCCCCAGACATCAAGATAGACTTGCAGCTGTGGCAGGGCCATGAACTCAGACATGGCCCTTGACAGCAGTCCTGGCCCAGATGTCACTATGGCCCCAGTTAGTAATGCAGGTCACTCTGATTGGCATTGACCCAGTGGCAGCATGGCCCTTGAACACCAACATGGCCCCTGGTAGTGGTGGTGGTGGTCCAGATCCTGGGCATGCACATGGTTTTCTATAGCAACAAGAGCCTCAGACATCAATGCAGACCCTGACTGCAGCAAGGCCATGAACCCAGAGCTAGCCCAACAAGAACTCAGACCCATATAATGCCATGGCCCTGGGTGATAAGGCAGCACATGTTACTGAGGTTCGTGTGGTCCCAGCAGTGGTATAGTCCTCAGGCACCAACAAGGGCACAGGTCGTGGCCCAGATCCTGAAGATTCCTGTGACCTTCAGTGGCAACATGAGCCATAGACATCAACACAGACTTAGGCATCAACACAGACTTAGGCTGTGGTTGGACCATGAACCCAGACATGGTCCTTGACAACAGCCCAGGCCTGGATATTGTCATGTCCATAGTTTGCCTTGCAGGTCACCCAGATCAGCATGGTCCCAATGCCATGGCTCCCAAATGCTAACATGTCCCCAGGTGGCAGCCCAAACAGGTGTTTGCTCTACCTGTTACCTTCAATGATAACAGGATTCACAAATGTCAACACAGACCCTGGCTGTGATAGGGCAACAGACACAGATATGGTCCTCAGCCCCAGTTTGGGTCCAAATGACATCATGACCCCAGGTGGCAGCATAGGCCACCAAGATCTGTATAGCCCCTGTGGCAGCTTGACCATCGAAGACCAACATGGCCTCAGGTGTCAGTCCAGACTATGGGCCTCTGTATGGCCCTCACTGATGACAGAAGCGACAGACATCAATACACAGCCTAGCCACAGCAGGGCCACAGACTCAGACATAGCCCTTGGCAGCAGTATGTGCCTGGACATCACCATGTTCTTGGGCAGCAGCACCAGCCTTCTAGATTGGAATGGCCCCATGGTCCTATGGGCCAGCACAGGCCTCTTAGATCAGCATGGCCACTGTGGGGGCACATCCCTTGGACACCAACATACTCACACATTGTGGCCCAAACTCTGGTCATCCGCAGGGACCTTGGTGGTAACAGGAGCCAAAGACATCAACACAGGCCCCCAGAGCTTTGTCAGGGCCACAGACCAAGACATGGTCCTTGGCAGCAGCCCAGCCCCAGACATCATCACCATAGCCCCAACTGGTGAGCAGGCCATCCATGTCAGCCTGTTCCTCACCACCCTTTCATCTTTAAATCAGCATCTCTCCCTAGCATATGAATCCTTCTGCCTCCCCCCTTCTCTTTCTCTTTCTCGCTACCATTTCCCCATCCTGTACTCACCCACCATATGGTGTCTGTGATTGATGGCTCATGGTTGATTTCAGTCTGCCAAGGCCAAGAGCCATGGCTGTGTCAAGGGAAGGGTTTCTATAGGTGAAAACTGCAAGGAAATGAAGCAAGCAAAGAGTTGATCTGTTTTGCCAAGATTGAGTGGTCAGGATGACCTGAACATAATCTCTTACTATCTGTATAAGTAAGTTACAGAAGTGGGAAAAAAGCAGCTAGTCCTGCCCTTATAATATAATATAATAAAGCAGATGGCCACAACTACACATTTCTGGGTGGGGGTCACCAAGTCAGGTTTGTTTGGTGGGACTCATCTTGCAAGAATTTGCATCTGGGACAAAAGGTTATCAGATACTAAGATGGAGGCCTAGGACAAGATGGAGTCTCTCTGGCCACCATAGAAGTAAAGCATCATATATACTATTTACACTAGGGAAAGCAGCTAAGGTCAGCAGAGAACTAACTGAGACAATGTTGACAAAGAACACATGTAATACCTCAGGCACAGCTGCCTTAGGACTGATAACCACAGCTCAGGAGGAAGAGTCGGGTCCCCAGAAACAGGAACCTTGACTCTCTGAGGAGGCACTGTCTCCAGTGTCAGACTGACCTTGCCAAGCCCATTCCTGGCAAGAACACACAACTATTTTCATCAGGGCCTCTGGGAAAGCCTTGAATTGGTCTGGTTCCCCACACCTGTCCATGTGCCTCTTTGGTTTTTCTCTCAGTAATTTATCCTTCCAGCTAGTTGGCTTTGTATTGTTCCCCCCATGTGGTGTCCAGGGATAGGAGACTTCTAAATTCCTTTACAGAGCCTAGCCTAAACACAGACTGGACTCTTGAGTCCCCCTCTGTGCTACATTTCCCTACCTTATCCTCTGTCACAGTAATGGCTGAAGGATTGACCTCCTTAGAGTGGGTCACTAGAAAAGGAAGAAGCTGAGGAACACAGAATAGTGAGTGTCCTGCACAGTCCATCCCTGCATCCTCCATCCCTGTCTTCCTATCCTCTCATGCTCCTGTCCCTGGAATCCCAACATCCCTTTCCTGCGTCCCCCAAATGTTCTCCCTTGATTCACATCCTTTAATCCTCCCAGCTGTCCTGTTCCATGTCCTGCATCCTTCCATCTTCTTGCTTTTCCATCCCTACATTTTCCACCTTCCATTCTCCAGATACCCACCTTCCCACTCCTCCCTCTCCATCACTTTCCATGGCTAGGCCTGAGCCAAGTCTTTGCTGCTGTGGTTCTCCAAAGTTAGAGACCTGGATCTCCTGTCTGCTGCTGGTGGTGGGAACTGTGCCCTCCTCCAGGAACAGTGCTGCTTCTGCACCAACAAACCCAAGCTGTTAGAAAGGCCAAAGATTTAATTAAGGAGCAGACCAAGATTCAGTTGACAGTCATCTTCCTAAGGATGGACTTTTGGTCCCTTCCACTCTGACTCCTCCCCTTGGTCTCTCCATTCCTCCTTATCCTCACACTTCCATTTTCCCTGTCCTTTAAAAGATTTACACAAGTTCCTCCTAGATCAAATCACTGCCACCACGAGGTCCATACTAGGACAATGGCTGCCCTGGCTAGGAGCTTACTGGGTCCCCTAATCTACAGTCTTATCTTACTCATTATAGCCCTTTTGTGTAATTAATTGTTTTCAGAGGTTTTTCAAGGAGTGAATGACAACAATCACATGATCCACCTCAACAGATAAAGTTAAAACTCTTTTCCTTCTACAAGAACTCAACCTAACCTATGCACCCTTAAATCCTGGGACAGAGCCTAGCCCCACCTGTATCATTATCCTGCCTCAGGAAGCAGCTAATGAGGGACTTCACCTCTCCCCTTTTTATTTGTCCTCATGGTAAGATAAATGACCTTAATGGCCTAAAAGAAGAAACCTTTGACAAGCTGAGAGTCCCCGACTCAGCATAACAGCACACCTGCCTGACAAGAAAGCCAGCACAGTAAGGAGAACTTCCATTGGCATCATTCATGAAACTATAGAGAACACATTTACTGATAAACTTCCTCCCAGAGTTCCCTCTTCTGCCCTATAAAGCCCAAGCCCTGAACCTGGACACACAGTCTCCATCCCCAGGAGAGCCTGGAGTCCTTCCGTTGAACTGACCAGAGGACAATTGTCACTGTAGAGGCTGCTCTGCTCTTTCTATTATTTCCATCTCTCCTCTATCAGTTCCAATCAAACACCCATTTCCTAGATCAAAAATGTCCAGCAGAGACAAGGATCCACTGGCCTCCTGCTCGGAGCAACAGGAGAAGGGAGACGTGGAGCAGGACCTGTGGGAGCTGTACAGCCAAGCATCATCTGGGGACTCTATCACCATGGAAGCAGCTCAGTCCAAGAAGGCGAGTGGCACAGAGGAGGCTCAGCATAAGGACCAAGAGGACTTGGACCTCATCCACAAAAGGAGGAAGTGGAAGCACTGGGAGCTGCAGCAGACCAAAGCCCAGGCAAAGAGGGACTTGATTCTAAGTAAGTACACCAAGGATCACAACCCATCACTACTGTGACCACTTCATCACCACTGAACCTCCTGCCTGGGTGTCCATGGGTGGGCTAACATCCTGTCAAAAGGATTCACAGGCCCAGGAGAGCCTGGAACCAGAAGGCATGCAGAAACCCCTAAGTGAACCTTAGAGCCCCACACCCTCTTCTATAGGAGTGCATTCTTGGGCTCTTGGGAAAGAGCACTGTGAAGCTGCAGTAGTGGGGAGAGGCTGGCATTCAAAATGGCTCTGAAAGGGGTGAGCACAAGGTTCAAACCAGCTACCAAAAGGAAAGCTAGGTGACACTTAAGTTACAAGCCCAGACTTTGGAGCTGGGCAGAGGCAGACTCCATTCTAGGCTTTACCACCCAGTGACTACTATACAGCCCTCAGCCTCCATGTCTCCATCTGCAAAATGGGAGGAGGATAAACATCTGTCTCCTTGGGCTGTGGAAGAAAAGTGATAATCCTTGTTGAATATTAAATAGTCTAACATTCAACAAAAGTTCAATAATTATAAGTACCAGCTCAAGTAATTGCTGCTGCTGTTGTTATTATAGTTTAAACCCTGTGAGAAAAAGGCTCAGAGCTACACATAAGGGATGTGAGGCTCAGAGAGAAGACTAGAGACTCCCACAGAGGACTAATGTAGAACTAGGACAGAGGTGTGAATTCCTCCCAGAGCAGGACCTTTTCTCATCAGCATCTGAGAGCATTGTTCTTCCCATGTGACAGTGATGAAGGTTTTCAGGGTAAGGAGGAAGGAACCCAGACTTGCTCCCCTGGCTCCTACCTCTGTATTTCTGATAACCACACAACTGTTTTCCTTCCCAGAGCCCATTATTCCTCATTTCAGGCTCCAGGGCAGGGGCAATTAACATGAAGTCCCTTAGCAAAGCAGCTCACCAGAATCACTGTGCTCAGGCCATGAATCTCAGAGAAAATCAGATGAGAATAAAGAAACTTGTTAAATGGGAACATGATCAGTCTTATGCAGAGATAAAGAAAAGAAAAGTGGGAGCTGTGAACGGGACTTAAAGTCTGCATAGATGGTGGTTCTTCACAAATGAGCCTTCACCTATATAGGGACCAGAAATAAGAGAACTGAATGGAAGGGCAGAAGAGCCATCATGGGGTGCTGAGATCCACAGTCTAGAAATAATCACTCTGGGCTATGTAATGCTAAAATTGCATTTAACACAAGAAGAAATTAAAATCCATGGGAATCAGCAGTGAGAGCCTAACACAACTGGCATCAGAGTTCACCTGAAAAGATGACTGAGCTCTGAAATTCCAGAGGTTATATATGTCCTAAAGCACAAAGAAGTTCTCTTCTCCTGAGATGGACACCAAGAAGAGGACAGGCTCTTAAATCAATTGTAGCCAGTTTCTCCAATTGACTTCCCTTATTTTATTCTCATTTACAGAGGGCACACACCCTTGCTTCTTCCTCTTCTCAAACATCAAAGCAGTCATATCTTTCCAGTGCACAAGGACTAGAGAGAGAGGTTAATTTGTCCAAGCTCACAGCACAAAGAGACAGAGTCAGGGCTGGAATCTAGAACAATGGGATCAGAGAAATGACTTCCTCCTTCATCCTTCTGCTACTCTGTGAAAATCCTGCTCACATCTAACCCTTGTTTTTCCCTTCACAGTCCATTCTTTCCACCCCACATTAAGCCTCAGAAACAAAGGCTATAGAGTCAAAAGCCATTGCCCTGGTTGTCACCTTGGCATCATTTAATATGTGACATGGAAAAATCCCTTCAACAATATGTGTCTCAGTTTCATTATCTGAGCATTCACAATGCTTACCCATTGCTTAGCTAACCCCACAATATATACATGTCAATAATCTTCAAGCTGCACACAAGAAGACCCCTGCCCATGGGGACTTATTACCCCACACTGTTCCAAGCTTCAAAGTTGTTCCATTTAAAACAAAACACACCATCCTCTACTTCCATGCTCAAGTCCCTCTGTTTATCAAAACTGTGTCCTACAGATTCCTATAATCCCTACCATGCCACTTAGTGACCAAAAGTTATTATATGAAATGTGTGCCTCAGACTCTGAGGACTTTGTCCAAATCTCTCTGATTGATGAACACTGCTGTTCCCACCTAGATGTTTTAGCTTGAAGACTAAGAAAAGACATATGGCTTCAAAACTAAGATCATTAACCTGCTGCAGACATATCCTATAATCCCAGAACCTGTGAGATTAAGGGAATAGGAGCCTGATCTCCAGGCAAACCTGAACTACACAGTGAGATCCTACCTGTCCTTGTGAAATAGTAGCTCAGGTATCCACATGAGGGATCTGCAGCTCAAAGAGGAATGGAGATTCACACAAAGGAATGGAGTAGGCCAGCATGAGTGTCATCCTCATGGTGCCAGAGCAGCTCCCTTTCGAGTCAGCAGCCCTAAAAGCATCATTCCCTTTGTGAGACTTTGGATAAAGTTATGAGATTAAGCAGGAAGACCTTACTCGTGCTCTGCTGGCTGCTACTGCCCCCTAGCTGGGAAGAAAACAACCACTGTCTCTTTCCATAGCCTTTCTTTGATCTCTTGGCTCCACAAGCAAACCCACACTGGATAGAGCTACCCCATGAGATTCTGTACAAACACTGAGCCCAGGCCAAGAAATTTGTAGGAGACACCCTCTTTCAGGTAAGTGACTTGTTTAATGAGAACATTAAGATTATATATTCAGAAAAAAAGGTAAGCTAACCTGGTAGCTGTGGTTTTGACTTTAAGTCCATTTAATGGTGTTTCTAAACATCTACCTGAAGTGGGACCTGGGAAAGATAACTTAGGTGGAAGATCCTAGAGGCCATGGTGAAGTGCTAAGGGACACACATTAGAAATGGTTCCTAAGGGCTTTACAGCGCTGACGTTGCATTTGGCCGATGAGAAGCAGAACCATGGTGGTCAACAGTGAGCCTGGTCTAAGTGGCACGCAGAGCTCAGTTCAGAATCTTAGTTGGCCCTAAAGACCTCAGGGGACATGCATGTCCTGAAATGCAAAGAAGGTCTTTCCTCCTGACAGGGACACCAAGGAGACGGTAGGGTTGTCTCTCAGCTTCAGCCAGTGTCTTCTACAGACCTCCCTTATTCCATTCTCACCTTCCCAGAACACACCCTTGAGTCTTCTTCTTCATAAGCATTTAAGATGTCACACCTCTTCAGTACACAGGGTCCAGACAGAGAGGTTTATTTGTTCAAAATCACAGCACATACAGATATCCTCAGGCCTGGAATCTAGAACAATGGGAGCCTTATTCAAGATTGACTCCTGCCTCATCCTTCTGCTGCTCTGTGAAAGTCCTGCCCACACCTAACCCTTGTCTCTCCCTTCAAGTCTATTCTTTCCATTCCACATTAATACTCAGAAACCAAGGCTACAGAGTCAAAAGCCATTGCCCCTGATTGTCACCTTTCTTTATATAATGTCTGACATGGGAAAAGCCCTTCAACAGTCTTGGTCTCAGTTTCATTATCAGAGCATTCACCATGATTACCCTTTGCTAAGCTGCCACACACAGCATATTCACATCCCACATCTTCAGGCTGTACCCAAGAAGACCCTTGTACCCAGGGCATGGGTAAGTCTCTACTGAGAACACTGTCGTAGAGATTCGACTGCTCATGTCTCTAAAGCCCAGGAGACTTTTCCTCTTAGGCTCCCCCCAGCATCCGTGCCTTTCTTTTCTTTTTCAACACTGTTCCCAGCTTCCCTGATGTTCCATTTAAAGGGTTCCACTCTACCCTGAGCTTCCATGCTCAAGTTTCACTCACTATCAACATGGTGATTTAAAGATGCACATTGCTTCCCAAAGGAGGCCACTTAGTGACTGTCAGATATGACTTGAAACCTGGACCTCAGCACCCCTAGAAATTTATCAAAATCTGTCTGCCTAATGGGTAATATCTATCCATATAAGTTTCAGATTGGAAACTAAGAAAAATCATATGGCTTCAAAAATAAGATTAGTAGCTTGTTGTATACAGAATCCTATAATATCACAACCTGCAAAATTACGGCTGCCAGAGTCTGAGCTAGAGGCCAGGCTAAGCTACTCTATGAGATACTACCTATTTCTGTGGGATAGAAATACAGAGAACCACATGACGAGTCTCGGGCCTAGAGAGGAATGGAGACTCACACGTACTAGAGTAGACCAACATAAGTATATGAACTTCATGGTCCCAGAGCAGGACCATTTCCATGCAGCATCTGCAAGAGCATCATTCTCTGTATGACACTCTGGAGAAGCGAATCAGGGGAGGCACACTGGACCCCAGCCTTGCTCCCCATGTTCCTATCACTACCTATCTGATAATGACACCACCACTGTCTCTTCCCATAGACAGTTTTTCATCATTTCCTGGCTCAAGAAGCACACCCTGTGTGCATTCACCTACCGAAGAAGGATATATAGTACAACCAAGACCAGGAGCTGCACATCACATACCAACTCTGAATATGAGACCATGTGGGCTTTCAGGTAAGGAGGTCATTAAATGAGAAAATGAGGAGTCTGGATTCAGAAGACAGATAAGCTGAGCTGTGAACTGTAGGTAAGATGTCAAGTCCATATAGATGGTGGTTCTTCACAGGTGAGCCTACCCCTATGTGGGGTCCTGGGACAGGCAACTTAAGTGGAAGTGCAGAGGGACCATGGTAGAGTGCTAAGAGTCACAGGCTAGGAATGATCCCTCTGAGCTCTGTAGTGCTGAAGTTACATTTGACACAAGGGGAAACTGAAATCCGTGGGTGTCAGCAGTGAGCCTCTCTCACACAACTTGCCCCTAGACTTCTGCTCAAAATATGACTGTGCTCTGAATCTCTGGGGTCATTATATGTCCTGAATCTCAACGAAGGTCTGTGATCTTGAACTAGACCCCAAGGAGACGGCAGGTCTTGTCTCACCTTCTGCCACTGTCTTCAACTGAGTCCTTTGTATCTAGTTACCCACGCCACACCCTTGCCTCTTCCTCTTCTCCAATATTGAAGTAGCCACCTTTCTCCAGCTCACAAGGTCTAGAGAGAGAGACTAACTTGACCTCGCTCACAACACATAGAGACAGGCACAGGGCTGGAATCTAGAACAATGGGAGCCTGAGAAGTAACTTGTTCCCCCTTCAATTGGCAGATACTCTGTGAAAGTCCTGCCTAGAGATAACCCTTGTATCCCCCTTCAAAGTTCATTCTTCCTTCTTATCCGACATTACACCTTGAAAACTTAGGCTACAGATCCCATGCCATTACCTCTGTTTGTCTCTTTGGCATCATTTAAAGTGTGACATGAAAATCCATTCCACAATCTGTGCTTTATTTTCATTATCTGAGAATTCACGCTGCTCACCACTTGCTCTGCTGCTACCTCTATAACATACAGAGATCCCAAATCTTCAAGCTGCACACAAGAAGGCACTTGCACACAGGGCTTAGGCATGACTCCACTGCGACGATGCAGCTGAGGTCATGGAGTTCATGTCTGTTTCCCCACAAAGGTTCCTCTTAGGCTCACATCAGTATCCTGTCTCTCCTCTGTAACCTTGCCCTTCTCCCAGCTTCTAAATTGTTCCATTTGAAACAATACCACTCCATCCACTACTTCCATGCTCAAGTCCCTCTGTCTATCAAAACTGTGTCCTACAGATGCCTACCCTCCCTACAATGGCACTTAGTGACAAATCTTTTATGAAATGTATGCCTCAGTCTACAAGGACTTAGTCTGAATCTCTCTGACTGATGATGGACACTGCTGTTCCCACCTAGATGTTTTAGACTGTAGACTAAGAAAAGACATATGGCTTCAAAATTAAGCTCATCAACCTGCTGTAGACATATCGTATAATCCCAGAATCTGTGAGATTAAGGGAGAAGGAGCCTGAGCTCCAGGTCAACCTGAACTACACAATGAGATCCTACCTGTTCATGTGTGATAATAACTCATGGACCCACATGAGGGATTTGCAGCTCAAAGAGGAATGGAGACTCAGACAAAGGTTTAGAATAAACCAGCATGAGGATGTGAACCTCATACTGCCAGAGCAGCTCCCTTTCCAGTCAGCACCTGTTTGAGTATCATTCTCTCCATGAGGCTCTTGATAAGGCTCTGAGGTTAAGCAGGCAGACCTCACCCTTGCTCTGCTGGCTGCTACTGCCTCCTCTCTAACAAGGACACCACTAATGTCTCTTTCCATAGCCTCTTCTTCATCATCTATTGACTCTACAAGCACACCCAATGCAGATACAGCCACTCCCCAACACTCTGCAAAACTACTGAACCCAGGCCAAGAAATTTATAGGAGACTCCTTGTTTCAGGTAAGTGATTTGTTTAAGGGGGACATTAAGATTCTACATTCAGGAAAAAATGGTAAGCCGACCTGGTAGCTGTGGGATTGAATTTAAGTCCACATAATGGAGTTTCTTCACAGATGAGCATCTACCTGAAGTGGGAGCTGTGACAGGTAACTTAGGTGGAAGGTCCTAGAAGCTGTGGTGGAATGCTATGGGTCACACATTAGAAATTATCCCTCAGGGCTGTACAGCAATAAAGCTGCATTTGGCAGATGAGAAGCAGAACCATGATGGTCAACAGTTAGCCTAGCCTAAGTGGCACTCAGAGCTCAGCTCAGAATCTTACTGGGCCCTAAAGACCTCAGGGGTCATGCAGATCCTGAAATGCAAAAAGGTCTCTCTCCTCTGGACAGGGACACCAAGGAGAGTGTGGGGTCACCCATTATCTTCTGCAGCCACTTTCTTCTGCAGACCTCCCTTATTCCATTCTCACCTTCCCAGAACACATCCTTGCCTCTTCTTCTTCTCAAGCACTTAAGTCACCACATCTTTCCAGCGCACAGGGTCCAGACAGATAGGTTTACGTGTTAAGAATCAGAGTACAAGGAGATATGCTCAGGACTGGAATCTAGAACAATGGGAGCCTTATTAGAGATGTATTCCTGCCTCATCCTTCCGCTGCTCTGTGAAAGTCCTGCCCACACCTAACCCTTGTCTCTCCCTTCAAAGTCTCTTCTTTCCATCCCATATTAAGCCTCAGAAACCAAGGCTACAGAGTCAAAACCATTGCCCCTGGTTGTTACCTTGGCATCATTTGATGTGTGTCATGGAAAATGCCCTTTAGCAATCTGTGTCTCAGCTTGATTATCTGAGCAATCAAAATGCTTACTCTTTGCTCAGCTGCCACCACAGTGTATACATATCCCACAACTTCAGGTTGCACCCAAGAAGACCCTTGCACCCGGGGCTTGAGTAAGTCTCCACTGAGGACACTGTGTTAGAGATTAGACTGCTCATGTCTCTACAGCCCAGGAGACTTTTCTTCTTAGGCTCCCACCAGTATCCTTGCCTTTCTTTTCTTTTTCAACACTGTTCCCAGCTTCCCTGATGTTCCATTTAAACGGTTCCGCTCTACCCCAAACTTCCATGCTCAAGCTTGGACCTCAGCACCCCTGGAAGTTTGTCAGAATCTCTCTGCCTAATAGGCAATATCTATCCATATAAGTTTCAGATTGGAAACTAAGAAAAATCATATGGCTTCAAAAATAAGATTAGTAGCTTGTTGTATACAAAATCCTATAATTCCAGAACCTGCAAAATTAGGGCAGGAGGAGCCTGAGCTAGAGGCCAGGCAAAACTGTACTGTGAGATCCAACCTATCCCTGTGGGATAGAAATACAGAGACCCACATGAGGAGTCTCAAGCTCAGAGAGGAATGGAGACTCACACAAGTACTAGAGTAGACCAGCATAGGTATGTGAATTTCATGGTTCCAGAGCAGGACCATTCCCCCTGTAGCACTTGCAAGAGCATCATTCTCTCCATGAGACTGTAGAGAAGCATGTGAGGGGAGGCACACTGGACCCAAGCCTTGCTCCCCATGTTCCTATCACTACATACCTGATAATGACACCACCACTGTCTCTTCCCATAGACAGTTTTTCATCATTTCCTGGCTCAAGAAGCACACCCTGTGTGTATTTACCTATCAAAGAAGGATATATAGTACAACCAAGACGAAGAACTGCACATCACATACAAACTCTGGATATGAGACCATGTGGGATTTCAGGTAAGGAGGTCATTAAATGAGAAAATGAGGAGTCTGCATTCAGAAGACAGATAAGCTGAGCTGTGAACTGTAGGTAAGATGTCAAGTCCATGTAGATGGTGGTTCTTCACAGGTGAGCCTAACCCTGTGTGGGGTCCTGGGACAGGCAACTTAAGTGGAAGTGCAGAGGGACCATGGTAGAGTGCTAAGAGTCACAGGCTAGAAATGATCCCTCTGAGCTCTGTAGTGCTGAAGTTGCATTTGACACAAGGGGAAACTGAAATCCATGGGTGTCAGCAGTGAGCCTCTCTCTCACAACTTGCCCCCAGACTTCTGCTCAAAATATGACTGAGCTCTGAATCTCTGGGGTCATATATGTATTGCATCTCAACGAAGGTCTGTGATCTTGAACTAGACCCCACGGAGAGGGCAGGTCTTGCCTTACCTTTCGCCACTGTCTTCAACTGACTCCTTGCCTCTTCCTTGTCTCTAATATTGAAGTAGCCACCTTTCTCTAGCTCACAAGTTCTAGAGAGACAGAGACTAACTTGTCCTAGCTCACAACTCATAGATCAGGCACAAGGCTGGAGTCTAGAACAATGGGAACCTGAGAAGTGACTTCTTCCCCCTTCATTTTGCAGATACTGTGAAATTTCTGCTAGAGATAACCCCTCTTTCTCCCTTCAGAATTCATTCTTCTTTCCACCCCACATTAAGCCTTGAAAATTAGTCTAAAGAACCCATGCCATTAACTCTGTTTGTCTCTTTGGCATCATTTAAAGTGTGACATGAAAATCCATTCCACACTCTGTGCTTCTTTTTCATTATCTGAGAATTCAAGCTGCTCACCTCTTGCTCTGCTGCTACCTCTATAACATATGGAGATCCCAAATCTTCAAGCTGCACACAAGAAAGCCCTTGCACACAGGTCTCAGGCATGACTCCACTGATGATGTTGTAGCTGAGATTTATGGAGTTCATGTCTGTATCCCCACAAAGGTTCCTCTTAGGCTCAATTCAGTATCCTGTTTCTCCTTTCTTTTTCTAAATATTTCCACTTTCCATATTGTTCCATTGAAACAATTTCACTCCATTCTTAACTTGCATTCTTAAGATTCATTGAATATTAAAGTGTGTTTCAAAGAGTCTCACTTCTTTTCTAGAATGCCATTTTTATTACCTGAGCCTTCAGGATCCTCAACCTTTTTTTGCCTGCCACCCACAACTGGTCTATATCTCACATATCCTCCTGCTCACAACAAGACCCTTGTACACGGGGCTTGGGTAATACTCCACTGATGATATGGTTGCAGAGATTAGACTGTTCATGTCTCTATCAGCCACAAAGAAGTTTCCTCTTAGGCCTCTACCTCTTTTACTCATCTCTGCTCCCAGCTTCCAAGTTGGTCCATTTGAAGCAATACTACACCATCCTCTACTTCCATGCACAAATCTCATTGTCTATCAAAACTGTGTCCTACCGAAGCCTACCATCCCTAGGATGACACTTAGTGACCTAAAGTGTTTATATGAAATATGTGCCTCAATCTCTGAGGACTTTTTCCAAATCTCTCTGACTAATGGACACTACTGTTCCCACCTAGATGTTTTAGACTGAAGACTAACAAAACATCTGGCTTCAAAAATATGATCATTAAATAGCTGTGAACATATCCCTAAAATCTCAGAATCTGTGAGATTAAGGGAGAAGGAGCCTGAGCTCCAGGCCAACCTGAACTATACAGTGAGATCCTACCTGTTCCTGAGGGATAGTAACTCAGCGACCCACAAGAGGAATCTGAAGTTCAAAAAGGAATGAAGACTCATACAAAGAACTAGAGTAGGCCAGAATGAGTATGTGAACCTCATGGCTTCAGAGCAGCTTCCTTTCCAGTCAGCACCTGTTTGAGTATCATTCTCTCCATGAGGCTCTGGATAAGGCTCTGAGGTTAAGTAGGCAGACCTCACTCTGGCTGCTACTGCCTCCTCTCTGACAATGACACCACTACTGTCTCTTTTCATAGCCTTTTCTTCATCATCTCTTGGCTTCACAAGCACACCCACCCTGGATACAGCTATCCCCCAAGATTCTGTACAACTACTGAGCTCTGATCATGGAATTTTTAGGAAAAGACCTCACTCAAGTAAGTAACTTGTTTAATGGGAACATTCAGATTCTACCTTCAAAAACAAAGGTAAGCTGAGCTGGTACCTGTGGATGCAACTTTGAGTGCACAACATGTTGGTTCTGCACAGGTGAACCTCTGGCTGTAGTAGGACCTGGGATACCCAACTTAAATGGAAATATCTAGAAGCCATGGTTGAATGGTAAAGGTCACAGGCTTCAGATGATCTCACTGGACTCTGCAGTGGTGACATTCTTTTTGATGTAAGGGAACCTTGAATCTCTGGTAGTCAGCAGGAAGCCTATCCTAACTTGAATCTAGAGTTCATCTTAAAACATAAATTGTGATCTGAAATTCCATGGGTCATGCAAGTTCTGAAGCGCAAAGAAGGTCTCTTCTCTTGAGATGGACTCCAAGGAGTAGGTAGGCTCCTGCTTCAGCCAATGTCTTCTACTGACTTCCCTTATTCCATTCTCACTTACCCAGGCCAAACCCTTGCCTGTTCCTCTCCTCAAGCATTGAAGTAGCCATATCTCTCCAGTGCACAATGTGTACAGAGAGAGAGTTTAACTTGTTAAAGCTCACAGCACACAGAGACAGAGGCAGGGCTGCTCTAGAACAATGGGATCCTGAGAAATGATTTCCTCATCCATCATCCTTCTTCTAGTCTATAAATGTCCTGTCTAGAGCTAACAATCTCCCTTCAAAGTTCATTCTTTCCACCCCAAATTAAGCTGTTTGTTCATGTCAAACCTGGGATATATAGTGATATAAGAGTTATAATAACTTATAAGTTATTAACATTTTTGTATTAATTTCCTCTCTAGTTATTTGACAGAAGAAATTTGAAGAAGAAAATATTCGTTTTCTTCACAGATGAATTTTGTCCTTCAGGTCAGAAAATCTATAGCTATGAGAATTGAAATAGCTGATTACACTGTGTTTAGTTAGGAAACAGATAGCATTAAGGCTGGTTCTCTTCTGAGTTTTCCTTTTATTCTGTGTTGAAATCATTTCTGGAATGGTGTCATCTACAGTTAAGCTGGGCTGTTTTATATCAATTAACCTAATCTATCTTTTACAAATCTCTGGGACATTTCTGCTAGATACTTCTAGATCCTTGACATTGACAATATTAGGTATCACACCATCACATGATCTCACAGGATCATTCAAAGAATTCGAAGTATAAGTTTGTAACCATTCTGAAGCAGAGTGGTTTAGGGAACTAGCTGTTTCTTGTTTTCTCACTGTGAGAGCCCTACTCACTCATTTACCAAGCTTTTCCAGCCCCATTCCACAGACCATGAGTTTCCAGCTCAAGTGTCACTCAATCTTCCAACGTCATAGGGGCTTTCTTTGGCTGGAACCTCCTTCCAGCCCATAGCACAGCAATCTAGAAGCTCCTGGGACAAAGCAGCCTCCAGCTGAAAGTTTAAATTCACTGCTCAGGCGGCATGCTCTTCTTAAGGGTGAAGCAAAGACTCAGTCTTCTTGGAAGCAAATTGTCCATACAGCTCCCTGGACCTTGAGAACCCTAGAGAGCAGCCTAGAGATCCTGCTTCTGGAGTCTCACTTTTGGGCATGGCACTGCTCCCAGGAGGCCCTTGGAATTAAGGGCAATGTCTTCTCCAGCACAAGCATACAGCTGAATTCCTGTGAAGGGAACTGCCAGACAAGAGAATCTATTACCACAGGATCCCTCATCACTCACTTTCCCAAGTGGCCCAAGGGATCATCAGGGACTTGCTGAGCACTCCTCTTATCAGGTCCCGTGCCCAGGTCTTCCCTTGCATCTCACTTGCACTTAAATCTCACAGTCATGAGAGAGAGAGAGAGACAGAGACAGAGAGAGAGACAGAGACAGAGAGAGACAGAGAGAGAGACAGAGACAGACAGAGACAGAGACAGAGAGAGACAGAGAGAGACAGAGACTGCTATTGTCCCCACCTGGGGACAAGAAGAGCAAGGCTTAGAGAAGTGAAGTCTCATACTTTAAGAACTGAATTCAGCCTTTAATGTCACCTCTCTGTGGCATCAGAGCAACAAGGACAGTCACAGGTTCTAGGTGCCAAGGGCCTGACCTTGAGCAACACTGCTTTTCAGTGCTGGGAGTGCCACCTTTGAAATCTGAGCTAAACTAGAAGAAAAGCATTCCTTCTACTGCCAGATTACAGTATACTTGCAGAATCCAGGGCCTTAAAATATGGCCTAGGCTTAAAGTGCATCAATTGACTTAATCAGTCCCATCATTTCTCGTTCAAAATAGAAAGGGAGTAAGACAAATAGGAAGGACTTTAGGCATCTTATAGAAACATACAAATGTAATACCATCCATGGAATGCAGTAACCTTAAAAACAAAAATAGAAAGTGTGAAGCTATGAGGACTAAAGAGTTGCTGTAACTAAACAACTCTTTAGATTAGAGGATCCTGGCATGCAGAATGATGGGGAAATAAGTTCTTTATTAGCTATTATCAGCATCAGAGAAAAGACCAATTGAAGAGAAAGGTACTTTCCATTAATTCTAGGTTCCAACAGGGTATCCCACCTGAGAACTTGAATAACTTAATATCCAACAATAGCTTTATAGTAAATGTTCAATCTACATGGCATGCTTTGTGACATCTCAAGAGGAAAGGAGGGAAACTCTGAGTCAAGGTCATGATGGTTGATATTGTAGACTTGTGGGTCTCTGTCACACCTGTACAGCTCTGCTGACACAGTGACAAAGACAGAACAGACAGGGGAACGACAAATGGCCATGCTCTGCTCCAACTGTGCTCATGCTGTGTTTATGGACACTACTTTTTGTTTTATTTTGATGTTTTCCTGTGGTTACAATGCCATGCTATGGGCCATGAGCTAAATACACACACACACACACACACACACACACACACACACACACACACACACACATATACATCATCAAACTTTGGACCTTATTTTTCTCTTAGTGTCCTCCTTTTTGCCCCTCCCTCTCTTCCTGGCCTCTTCCTCTCTCTAGATAGCCTCCCTCCTTTTGGGACATATGTGTCTCTCTTTTCTTGTGTTCTCTCTCTCTTTTCAGATTTTCCTTTTTTCATGGTCAATCATATTGGAGAAATTATTTTGGCCACTCCACGTAGTTAAAAGGATATTTATTTAATGGCGTAACTCACAAATTAAGTAATGGGTAGGTCGCAGGGTCTGGGGAAGGTGTAACGCAGTCCAGCGGTGTTCTCTGGAGCTCTGCACAGTCAATCTGCACCGGTCAGCGTCCCAGCACCGAGAGAGCGCCCAGAGAGAGCGCTGGCCCATCCAGCTCTCGGGTCCCCAGGCACCTCCCCTCGCCCCGCCTCGTAGGTGTGACAGTTGCCAGAGTCTCAATGGGGGTTGGAACTTCCAGAACCAAGCTGGAATGGCTACCCACTACATCTCCCCCTTTTTGTCTAAATAAGAAGGTTCTACACTAATACAAGACTATATACAAAGGAGTGGTTATCAAATATTGTCCAGAAATAATGAGAGATAATGACCTAGATAAGGTGTAACTACAACCAATGCAAACAATATCAAGCAAGAAACACATACTAAAATCCAGAGAAGTATAGAGCATAGGTAAACAGCATGTTATAAAGATCATTCAAAGGTGTCCTATCCTAAAGAACCTGAATCTAATACTTAATATGTTCTATCTAAGATATTATATATACTAAGTTGTAACTATAACTGCTAGTCTTCAATCCCATCAAAGACCTGAGAAGGAACATAATGGTACCTGAGAAATGGTAGATGGATGCAAGCAACTTTCGGGAATCTTGCAAGAGTAGACCAAGACAGCTGGCAGCTTGGACAGTCACCTAATGTTTCTCAGCATTGTTGGTGAATTCAAATTGGCTACAGGCCTAGAGTATCTGACAGACCATTTTCAGAAGCAGGATTTCTGAAAGACCATCTTACCCTGTCTTGGCAGAGTACAGTGGTCGCTTTCCTTGTGTCCCGCTTGTCCAGAAAGGAGAGCATTGCATTTGTACTGTCAGCCATCAAGGCAAGGGCAGTTCTTTGCCCAGTAGGCCATTTTGTGCCAAGAAGACAAACTTCCAAATGGAAATGTCTTAGAAGCCCAACATTCTCTCGGGATCAATTGGTGCAGCCAGGAGCAATTGTGTCTCACGTCAACAGAATTCTAAGTTATTTAAATGCCATATTCTCCAGGTCTATGAAGTGTTTGAAGATTACCTGCCCATCTGACCTATGTATCTGTAAATCTGGATAACCTAACTAACGTAACTATAGAGATGACAGGCATAGGCGACTATAAATCTATAAATCTTATCTATCGAAATTACCTAAGGACTAAGGCTTCACGTAAATAAGGTAAACAGTCTATAAGCAAATGTATGGTGAAGAACGATGACTTCAAAATTGTGACAATACACAAGATATTTATAACAGAGGTAGGAATATATAGTGCGATATGCAATATGACAATAATATTAAATATATATCAATATACCGAATATCCTAAACAGAAGTAGAACATATATAAAGTATGACAGATATAAATTTACATTTGTATCAATATAAAAATGTTTCAAATAAGAGTAGAAATATATGTACATTATAACAAATATAGTTCTGTATTTGTATCAATATACAAATTATCTTAAACAGGAGTATAAAAATAGTTTACATTTGTATCAACATATAAGATTCTATAACAGTACAAATTACAGTGCAAATTATCTAAGGTTGCTATTTTACTAAGTTTGTTTACTAGTATATACAATGATTTACCATCATATCTTATACCTATCCGTTCCATTTCTTCTCCCCCCACCCCCCCCCCTTTTTTTTTTACAATCCTGAGTTAATATTTTCTTCCACCCCCAACCCTATAACCGTCATCCATAACCCTGAGAATTATGAAACCTAAGGGAGAAGGGGCGTTGTTTTCTTAGAATTGCTTCCTGCCGTTTAGGGGGTGATGTTATCTCTGTTGGGTACTGTGAGAAAGCTCAGATAGTTAAATCTCAGTTAAACTAACTGTAGGTTCTACAGCAAGTCTTAGAGTAATGGGTATGATTGTCTGAAATTCTGGCAAGAAGTGTAGTATGATGATGATTACCATGGCATCATTCTGGATTGGGTGCCTTGTAAAAAAAAAAGGGGGGTGGGGGGAATTGGCGGAAATGGCGGAGATGGTGGAAATCGGAGCTAGCACTCTCCTGCCTCTTTCGCTGGTCTGGGGCTAAGCTAGGGAATTGAGATCGGACTAGCTGCTCCCTTTTTCGGGAATGGAACCGTGTAGGTGTTCCCTGGTTATATGGAACTTTGCAGGCAGGTTTAGGTACCCGCCAGCTAGGGAGGAGACGGCGGGAGCCGCCCAGGCCTTTGGAATTTGCCCCACGTTGGACGCCAGATATTGGAGAAATTATTTTGGCCACTCCACATAGTTAAAAGGATATTTATTTAATGGCGTAACTCACAAATTAAGTAATGGGTAGGTCGCAGGGTCTGGGGAAGGTGTAACGCAGTCCAGTGGTGTTCTCCGGAGCTCTGCACAGTCAATCTGCACCGGTCAGCGTCCTGGCACCGAGAGAGCGCCCAGAGAGAGCACTGGCCCACCCAGCTCTCGGGTCCCCAGGCACCTCCCCTCGCCCCGCCTCGTAGGCGTGACAGTTGCCAGAGTCTCAATGGGGGTTGGAACTTCCAGAACTAAGCTGGAATGGCTACCCACTACACAATCATCTTACACTAAACACCAATACTGATTTTCATATACTTTTCCTGACATGAAATATTCTTCTCCTGCTTTTTTATCACTCATAACCACCATTCTCAACTTATAAAATCAAGTGGCCAACTGAGGTTGGCAAACATTGGCCAAATATAGCCAGGTACCTCTGTAAGAGTGTGTGTGTGTGTGTGTGTGTGTGTGTGTGTGTGTGTGTGTGTGTGTGTGTATGTGTTTCAATAGGGTTTGTTAACCCCGATCACAAAAATTTTAAATTAAACTCATTAGGAGTCTTAGAGATGGGAATAAGGAAAGCCAAACTTAAGAAACAAAATTTCTTCTTTTTCTCATATTTTAGAATAACTTTTTTTCTTATGGCCCCATCCTGCTCCTTCTCAAATTCATGATCTCCTTTTTTTAATTACTATTGTTTTACACAAACACATATACTTATGTATGTATATTCAAATAAATATTTAAATGCAACTTCTGAGTCCATGTAGTGTTGCTTGTGTGTATACAATTATAGAGCTTCTTGAGACCATCAGATGTTAAAAAACCATTAGGGAAATATCCCTGGGAAAGACTAATGCTCCTTCTCAGCAGTCATTAAGTGACCATAGCTTTCATCTAGAGATTGCTCCCTATGAGATACTCCCATCCACAATGGCATATCAGCAGGTATGGTCATTGTTCATGTCTTCTTTAAGCAGCCATATTGTTAAGATTTTATGGGTGCAGCTTTCTGCCATATCTTTAGACACAATCTTAAAGGAGCCTAGGTGTCTGACTCTCACAATCTTCTTCCTCTTCTGCAATGTTCTCTGAGCATTAGGTGTAAGGGTTGTGTTGTCAATGTATCCGTTGGAGCTATTTATCTTACCAGTCAATTATTACCTGCATTTTAACCAGTTTTGACTTTATGTAATGGTCTCCATCTGCTTCAAAAGAAGATGCTTGATGATGAATAAGACCTACATTCATCTCTGGGTACAAGCACAAGTACTTAAAATGCAGTGAGGGATTAGACTGGTTTAGTACAGTGACAATAGTAGCATCTCCTCTAAGATCCATGACCTCACTAGCCATGGGTGGTTGGCTAGGTCTACAGCACAAGGCGTTATTTCCTTCCTGATGAATGACCTTGAGTCCCATTATGTAGCTTTTGGTTACCACCAAGATATAAGTGCCACCATTGCACCTTTAGGGATATCTTGCCATGGTGATAATCATGGTTCATAGGTGTCACAACTGGTTAGGTGTCTTAGTTAGGGTTGTTATTGCTGTGATGAAACACCACGACCGAAGAAATTTGGGTGTGTGTGTGGAGGGGCTATTCAGCTTATACTTCCACATCACAATTCATTATGAAAGGAAGTCAGGACAGGACTCAAGCAGGGAAAGACCTTGGAGACAGGAGCTGACACAAAAGCCATGAGGAGTGCTACTTACTGGGCTTACTTGTTAGGGTTTGCTCAGCTTCCTTTCTTATAGAACCCAGGACCACAAGCCCAGGGATGGCACCACATGTAATATACTGGGCCCTCCTCTGTCAATCACTAATTAAGAAAATGTCTCACATGCTTGCCCACAACCCATCTTATAGAGGCATTTTCTCAAGTGAGGCTCCCTCCTCTCTGATGACCCTAGCTTTTGTTGAATTGGCATAAAACTTCCAGTATGGTAGGACTATTGGTTACTTTCCACCATTGGCAATTAATATAGCATCCTTCAGAACTATGAAAGCTAATCCTCAAGGAGAAAGGTTTCTGGATCAGATATACCATGAATCCTCCAAGTCCTGTGTCCAAAATGTGAGGTGTTTTCAGAAATAAGGACTTACCTTTAACTTCTAAGAGGCAACCAAGAGCATGGGAAGAGCCCATATTGTTTTAGGAGAACCTGCACTCCCTTGACTAACAACTCAATGGAAAGTTTCTCATTCCTGTTAATAAAGTTATGTTAGATAGCATATGGCTTTTAGAGGAGTCAACATCATTACAAATAGAATATCTTCATTAATGTGTGTGTACATATGTGTCTATATATGTGTGTATATACATGCACTTAAGAATATTAGATGTAACTTTAAGTAATATAAAACAATGTGATTCCCTAAATAGTATCTTTAGTGTTGTTTATCCCTCTTTCTTCTACTTCTATATTGTCCTCTATGCCCTCCTCTATAAAAGCCCTCCCACCTCAATTTTCCTAATCCCTCTTCTTAGAACCTGTGTCATTCTATTCCCCTTTCTAGAGTTCCTCCTCAGATAATGGTTCCTTTTCTCTTCCCTGGTTTCTGCAGTGACTCCAGGTTACATAACATCTGAAGTTTTGTATGTAGTAATCATAAATGAGAGAGAACATGAGTGTGTATTCCTAGGTCTGGGTAACCCAGCTTTATATATTTTCTAGTTATACACATTTACCTGTAAAATTCATGATTTCATTTTTTACAGTTAATAGTATTCCATTTTGTGTATATACCACATTTTCATTATTCATTCATCTGTTGAAGCATTTGTTTTGTTTCTATTCCCTAGCTCTTGTGAATAGAGAGACTATGACCATGGCTGAGCAAGTTTCTGTGGAGTAGGATGTTGAGTTCTTTAAGCATATGCCAAGGAGTGGTACAGCTGGATCAGATGGTAGGTCAGGTTTCAGTTCATTTTTAAAATTTCCACCCTGACTTCCAGAGCAGATGGACCAGTTTGCAGTCCCACCAACAGTGAATGAGGGCTCTGTCTTCCTTCCTTGCTTCCTCCCCACCATTTGTTGTTGGTTGTTTTCTTAATCTTAGCCATTCTGCCTGGGGTGAATTACAAAGTTGTTTTATTTTGCATGTTCCTAATTGCTAAGGATGATGAACACTTTGAAAGATATTCCTTGTCCATTTTTATTTCTTCTTCTGAAAATTCTCTTCAAATACATAGCCCATTTTTAATTGGACCATTTGGGGTTTTTTTGACTCCTTATTTTTTGAGTTCTTTATATATTCTGTATATTAATCCTCTGTCAGATGTGTAGATTGTAAAGATTTTCTCTTCACTCAACTTATTATTTTCTTAGATGTATAGAGTTTTTAGTTTGATGAAGTCCCATTTATCAGTTGTTGGACTTAATTTCTGGGCAAATGGAATCCTATTAAGAATTTCCTTTCTTACATCTATATCCTGTAGGGTACTGACTAGGTTTTTCTAGCAGTTTCAGTGTCCAGATTTCACAGGTCTTGAGCCATTTGGATTTGAGTTTTGTGAAGGGTGATATAGAGGAGTCTAGTTTCATTCTTATAAATGTATGCATCCAGTTTCTTTCAGGGCCACTTGTTGAGGACATTGTCTTTTGTCCAGTGTACATTTTTGGCATCTTTGTTAATTATCAGATGACTATAGTTAGGTACATACATGTTGTGATCTTCTGCTTCTTCCACTGGTCTAAATGCCTGTTTTGTGCTGTTATCAAACTTTTTTAATCACTGTAGTCCTGTAATGAGTCTTGAAATCTGGAATGGCAATTCCTCTGGCATTGCTTTGTTCAGGATTGCTCTGGCTAACAGGGGTCTTTTGTGGCTCCATCTAAATTTTTGGATTTTTTTTCTCTATTTCTGTGAATAATGTTGTGGTAAAGTGGGTATGGTGGAACACATCTGTTATACCAGTTTTCAGGAGGCAGAAGCAGGAAGATCTCTGATAGTTCAATGCCAACCTCATCTGAATAGTGAGTTTCTGAAAAGCAGAGCTGTATACAGAGACTCTATCTAAAAAATGTTGTGGTGGGTACAGAGGCTGAAGAAATTGCACTGTGGTTAAGAGAATTTATTTCTTTTGCAGAGGACCTAGGTTTAGTTCCCAGCATCCATGCAGTGGCTTATAACTATCTGTAACTCCAGTTCCATGTCCTCTTTTGACCCCCACAGGCAACCAGGCACATATGTGGTACACATACATACATCCAGGCAAAATATTCATAGACATAAAATAAAATAAATAAAATGCTTCCTAAAAAGGAAAAAAAATGACTAATGTTGTGGCCATTTTGACTGAGATTGCATTAAATCTGTAAATTACTTTTACTAAAATGGTCAATTTCACAATATTTTGCCAATCTCCAAGCACAGAAGTTCTTTCTATTTTCTAATGCCTTCCTCAATCTGTTTATTCAGGGATTTGAAGTTTTTATTTTAGATTTTTTTGTTGTTTGTTTTGTTTGTTTTTTGAGACAGGGTTTTTCTGTGTAGCTTTGTGCCTTTCCTGGAACTCACTTTGTAGACCAGGCTGGCCTCGAACTCACAGAGATCCACCAGGTGCTGGGATTAAAGGCATGCGCCACCACTGCCTGGCTAGAATTCTTTCACTTATTAGTTAGGCTTATTCCTAATATTTTATTTTCTTTGATGCTATTGTAAATGGAAAAGTGTCTGTGATCTTTTTCTCAGTATTTGTTGATGGTTCATAGAAACTCTTGATTTTTGTTAAGTTGATTTTTATAACTTGCCACTCTGGTACAATTGTTGATTATTTTATAAAGTTGATTATTTTATAAAGTCTTCTGGTGGACTTTTTGGGATCTCTTACATATAATGTCATACCATGTGTAAATAAAGATAATCTGACTTCTTTTCCTATTTGTATCCATTTAATTTTTTTCTCTTGCCTTATTGCTCCAGCTACTACTTTGAGCACTATATGAAAAGTATTTTAGTTAGGGTTTTTATTGCTGTAAAGAGACACCATGACCAGAACAACTCTTATAAAAAACATTTAATTGAGGGGGCTCACTTATAGTTTCAGATGTTCAGTCCATTATGATCATGACGTGGAGCAAGGTGCCATGCCAGCAGATGTGATGCTGGAGCTGAGAGTCCTACATCTTGCAGGCAACAGGAGGTCAACTGACACACCAGGCAGTATCCTGAGTATATGAAACCTCAAAGCCTGCTCCCACAGTGACACACTTCCAACAGTAGTTATAGCCCAGATTAAAGGTGTGGCCTCCAGCCACAAGGTCTAGATTAAAGGCCTGTGTCATTGAACCTCCTCCAACAAGACCACACTTCCTCCAACAAGGCCACACCTCCTAATAGTACCACACCCTATGAGCTTATGGGGGCCAAATACATTCAAACTACCACATTTCACTCCTTGGCCCTCATAAACCCTTAACAGTATCATAATGCAAAATGCATTCAGTCCAGTTACAAAGGTTCTCATATTCTATCACAGTTTCAATGTTTAAAAGTCCCAAGTTCAAAGTCTTTTTTGAGATTCGTGGATTCGTGTAATCTCTTAACTATAATCCCATTTAAAGTCAAATCAAAAAGCAGATCATATACTTCTAACATATAATGGCATAGGAGATACATTACCATTCCAAAACATAGGGAAGAGAGCATAGTGAGAAAATACTGCACAAAAGCAAGACCAAAACCAGTTGGGCAAACTCCAAACACTGCATCTCCATGTCTGAGGTCTCCAATTCTGTTCAGCTTTGTTGACTGCAACACACTTCTTTCTCTTATACTGGTTCCACTCCTTGTTAGCAGCTCTCCTCAGCAGGTATCCCACAACTCTAGCATCTCTAATATCTTGGGTAATTACAAAATTCCAACCATCCAATATCTGGGATCCACTCATGATCTTCTGGACTCCTCTGGAGGGCTTGGGTAACTTCTCTGGCTCTGCGCTCTACAGGACACACAGCTTGTCTTCTAGGCTCCAGCTGGCTCCACTCCACTGCTGCTGCTGTTCTTGGTGGTCATCCCATGGTACTAGCATCTCCAAAACACTGGGATGTTCTGCTACAACTGGACTGCACTTTCACCAATAGCTTCCCATAGGCTCTCCTCATGGTGCCAACCCTCAACTTCTTTGCATGACCCCTTCTGTCCTGAACTTTCAACTGCCACTGAGGCTACACCTTCACCAATGGCCTTTCCTGGCCTCTCACAGTACCAAACTAAAATATTTAGGAATAAGACTAACCAAGAGGTGAAAGACTTCTACAATTAAAACTTCAAATCCCTGAATAAACAGATGCTCTCTGTGACCCCTTCATGCCTTAAAACCCAGTACCACATGGGTGATGCTTACAGATTACCAAGCTCAGCTGCCAGCAAGGTGCAACCTTGGCTGCCTCTTTCACTGTGGTGATATATTGTGTAGCCTGATATATTATGTACCCTAATAAACTTATCTGGGGATCAGAGGACAGAACCAACCTCTAGATTAGACATAGAGGCCAGACAGTGGTGGCACACATCCTTAATCCTATCACTCAGGAGGCAGAGTTCTGTCTGGATCTCTATGAGTTCAAGGCCACACTGGAAACAGAGCCAGGCAGTGGTGACCCACATCTTTAATCCCAGGACTTGAGATCTCATGTCTTTGCTTGAGAAGGAACACATGCCTTTGATCACAGGAAGTGATATGGCAGGACACAGGAAGTTATATAAGGAGTACGGAAACAGGAACTTGTTCCCTTGAGATAGAGGATTTCATAGAGATAAGAACATGGCTGGCTCGTTCTGTTTCTCTGATCTTTCAGCTTTTATCCAAATATCTGGCTCTGGGTTTTTTTTTATTTATTAATAAGACTGTTTAGCAATTCATGTGGCTTTTTCCCTTTCCTGGTAGGGTCTGGCTTTCTCTGGATCTCCATCTTGGGCTGCTATTACACTAGGTAGCTGCCTTGAAATCCTCTCAGGCATCTACTGTTCTACAGAGAAGCAGTCAGCCCCATATCTGAGTTGTCATTGTTGAAAAATTTGTGAGTCGATTAAGATTTCTTAAAGGGAGAAATTAGTTAAAAGATAATTTTTCCCACATTAAAAAATGGGAAACATTTTTTACAATGGAGGGTGTTTGGTCTCTGTTTGCTAAAACATTAGGCAGTCTGGAAATGGAACAATTAAAGAGAGGATAATTAATGTTGATGGGATTTACATACAATCAATAATAAATATTATTTGTTTGGTCATTTCTGTTACATAATTTTAAAAGTTGGTTAATGTGAGTACCAAGATAAAAATTTTAGAAAAATTTGTTAAAACAAATCATAGAGAAATTCAGACCCAGACAAAAGAATTTAAAGGGGAATCTATCTCAGCATTGCATTATATGATTATAGACAAACAACCTAAGGCTTTCAAATGACCAAATGTAATCTCCTGTAACCTTACAGGAACTGCCAAATGCTCAAGGCCATGAATGAGCTGATTGGACACCTGTGCAAATGTTAGATTTGAAGAATTTTAAAGAAGCTATAGTGTCATATGGTATACATTCTTCATTTGTGAAGCAGATGTTAAACTCATGGTCAACTTGTAATAGATTTATCCCTAAAGACTGGAAAGATTTGGTTACAATGGTCTTAGAAGCTGGTTCCCAGTTACAATGGAAGACCTGGTGCAAAATGAGGCTAAGACCATTGAACAACAGTGTAGGGCTAGAAGTATGGAAATTCCTCAAGATCAACTTCTTAGAGAAGGTGATTATGCTGATATACAAAGACAATCTTTATATGATGACCACACCCTAATTTTATGTCAAATGGCAGTCTTGAATGCTTGGGACAGAATTGAAGAAGTAGAAAAGAAAATTGAGTCATTTACAAAAGTTATACAGGGCCCAAAAGAAACCTTAATGGATTTCTTACAAAGGCTGTCTTCAGCAGTAAACAGAATAATACCAAATTCAGAAGGTAGACAGATAATAATTAAATCTCTGGCTTTTGAAAATGTTAATGCACAATGCAAAAGGATATGTAGGCCATTAAAGGCAAGATCAGCACCCTTGGAGGAATGAATCTGAGATACAAATAATATTAAATCTCATGACCATGATGATACTTGGATAGGAGAGGTGATTTCCAGAGGTTTAAAGGAAAATAGTAATGTCAGATGTTTCAAATATGGTAAACAAGGTCACATAAAAAGGGACTGTACACAGGGCATTCCTAAAAACAATATTTTTTCAAGGAATTATCCCAACAGAATGCCATTCCCTTCTGTATTGCAAAAGGTGTGGTAAAGGCAGACATTTGACTAACGAATGTACACCAACAAGGGACAGACAAAGCAATCCCTTGCCTTTTGGGGGGGGGGGAATACCCTAAGGGACCTCTTGCAGGCCCCTGTGACAAATTCTATTTACTCTTTTCCTGTCACCATGGGAGAAATTCTTTCCCAGAGCAATTAAAGATCCTAATTCCTATTGTAAAAATCCATACTGCTCTGAATGATAGAACAGCTACAAAAGAGAGAACAAACCACTCAGGAAAAACCATAGATCAAATTTGATAAAGATTAGATTTAGAAACTCCCCAAAGTTAGAGTTGGGGAATGGTTTTGTTTTTTGTCTTTTCAGGAAAATAAAAATAACCATCTTGAGAAATTTAAATTTAATTTGACCTTTGGACAAATGACAACTAAGCATCCAAAGAAGAAGAAGGAAGAACTACCTGGGAAATATTACCAAGAAAAGGAATAGTCTGGCCTAATGCAATCTCTGAAGTTTCCAAAAAGATGATGGGATCTCAAGATGATGATTCCACATGGACTACAATAATGCCATTAAGCTGACAAACACCACCTAAAGATCAGCTTTGGACTACAAACTGCTCAGGACAATTCAAGATGGCTAGCTGAGATGATCCATCCTCACAGACTATTTGATTGAGGACTTGAGATAAGCCCTGCACTTTCTCATTATGCAGAGACTGGACAAATGATACAGCTAACTCTCTCAGGATTTGACAACTAACCCAAAAATTTTCTTATCAGGATCCCCTAAAGATGCCATCACCCCCAGACAGCAAGAAATAATTTTAAGACATGATACCCACATTTCCAAAAGATGGAGTGAGTGGTTTTTGGTCATTCAATGTGTTATGGATAATTGTCATTGTTTAGGATGGTTGATTACAAGTTGTTAATTGATAATGGTCAGGAAAAAAGCTAAACAAAGGAAATTAGATTCAGGGTTCTTGTTTTAAAAAGAGGATATAGATAAAACATAGATTATTGAATCTACTCTGGAAAGAAAAGAAAGAATATAGATATGGTAAGATAAAAAGGTAGATAATTGAATCTACTTTTAAAAGGCATCTACTAGTTTTAAACATTTTACATTGGATTGGATTTTTGTATATTGTATACAAATTATGTATATTGGTACAAATTTGAGCTTGACTTTGTTAGAAAGTACTATATATATACATATATATATATATGTATTTCTATTCTTGTTCAAGGTATTGTACCTATACAGTTCATTTAACAATGTAATTGCTAGTCCTTGAAAGTTATTATTACCAACTATTTAGGATAATAAAGAAATGCAGGTGAGTAGTTAGTCATTACAACCAAACTTGTAATCGTATTAGGTATATTTTCAAAGGCAAGCAGAGATATATTTTAGATAGACAAGTCATCTTCAAACACTTCAGAGATCTACAGAATATGGCATTTAAGATGTTTTAGTAATATAGATTTTTTTCTTCTTTTTTTATGACTATGAGACATGTCTGCTCCTGGCAGCACCAATCTACTTCAGAGAAGATGATGGGCATTGAAGAAACTCCTTATGGAGTTTACATTCACTGTGGCAAAAGTTAGCCACTAGGCAACAAAGTGCCCTTACCTCAACTGCTGACAGTATGCTGTCCAAAATGGACAAGTAAGACACAAAGTAAAGGACTGCCAATCCTTGCCAAGACAAGGTAGGAAGGGTCTTTAGGAAATCCTGCTTCACAGATGAAGCTTATGCTAGGCTTATAGGCCATGTTGCAGAGAAATCTTGTGTGACTAAAGAAACAGCCAGCTGTTTTCTCACATTTTTTGGAAGTCACTTGCTTGCACTTCCTGCTTACTCAGTTAATATTATTTCCTTCTTGGGTCTCTGAGGAAGTTGAAGATTAGATAGTTATAGTTTTCCTTGTTAAGACATTCAGAAAAAAAAATCACTGAAGAGGTGTAAAGTGTAAAAGTTTAAAAGACATCAAAAGATAGTTTTCATTGGTAATGCAAATTATGATAGAAGGTGAATTAGACACAATCCTTTGGGTTCACAAAGATAGGATAGATAATGCATTATTTTCTCTGAATTTGTCAAATGTTAATGTACTGGATTATACAAAAAGGAGAAATGTAGTGATATAATGTGTACCCTTGATATATTGTGCACCCTAATAAACTTATCTAGGGATCAGAGGACAGAACCAACCACTAGATTAGACATAGAGGCCAGACAGTGGTGGCACACATCCTTAATCCTATCACTCAGGAGGCAGAGATCTGTCTGGATCTCTATGAGTTCAAGGCCACACTGGAAACAGAGCCAGGCAGTGGTGACCCACATCTTTAATCCCAGGACTTGAGATCTCATGTATTTGCTTGGGAAGGACACAGGCCTTTAATCATAGGAAGTAATATGGCAGAACACAGAAAGGTATATAAAGCGTGAGGAAACAGAAACTTACTCTCTTGAGATAGAGGATTTCATAGAGATAAGAGCATGGCTGGCTTGTTCTGTTTCTCTGATCTTTCAGCTATAACCCCAATATCTGGCTCAGGGTTTTTTTATTAATAAGACCATTTAGCATTTCATGTTATATTCATTCTTTCTGTCAACTCTTTTGTCATATTCCCCAGAGTCTTGGTGACCCCACTTAGACATCCTATTTAGGACCAAGAACTCAACAAACACTTAATCACCATTTTGACTACAAGTCTCTATATTAATTGTTGCCCACTGCAGAGAGAATCTTCTCTGGCTAGGGTTGAGAGAAATATTAGTCAATGGGAATAAATATAAATATTCAAAAGGCAGTTTAATAATATGTCCATTTGGCAAAACAACAGCAATAAGTCTTCCCCTAGGGCCCATGACCTTCTGAGCCATAGACCTTGGACCATGTTTACGATACTAAGCATGCTCTGTCCCATAGAATTCAAAGTTAATCAGCAATTCCTCAAATCTAATCATAAAGCAGTTGGTTACACTATGACCTTCATGCTACTGTTGCACCAGTGAGCATGTCTTGCCTTACAGGTTAGTATTGTAGCATTCAGAGTGATCACCAGAAAGTGGATTGATGGATTTTCTCCCCTAGCAGCCTCATAACAGCTAGCATTATGAAAGCTAGCCATGGTAGAAGTTTCATGTATGTTCCAACTTGGTTTCTCTATGTCCTGTAACAAAAGTATGTTCTGTCTTCACAATAGGGTCTTAACTCTAGTTCTGGTAGACTACCAAGAGCTAGAGCAACAGGCTTTGCTGTTTTTAGAGTCTCTACATCCTCCCTGACCAGTAACTCTTAGGAAGTTACCCCATACTTGGCATTGGGGTTTCCCTTTAATAACTCATGTCGTCTAAGGAAAGCACTGTTTACCCATTGCTTAATAGCTTACATTTATTTAAGTCATATTTTTTACTAGCTTAATGTCTTAGGTAGTTAGAGTTACTATTGCTGTGATGAAACACCATGACCAAAGCACCTTGGAGAGAAAAGGATTTATTTGACTTATGCTTCATCAACACTGTTCTTCATCAAAGGAAATCAAGACAGGAACTCAAACAGGGCAGGAACCTGGAGGCAGGAGCTGATGTAGAGGCTATGGAGGGGTGCTACTTACTGACTTGCTCTACATGACTTTCTCATACTGCTTTCTTATATAACTCAGGACCATCATCCCAGGCAGGGATGCCACCACCCACAATGGGCTGGGCCCTCAATCACTAATAAGAAAATGCCCTACAGACTTGCATACAGCCCCATCTTAAGGAGACATTTACTTAATGAGATTCCTTCCTCTCTAAATTCGCTAAAGATGGCTTTAGCTTGCATAAAGTAGACATAAATCCATCTAGAACACTTATAAAGTAGTGTGTTTCTATACAAATAATTCATACATTATTAGTTTGTGTTAACCAATCCTCACCCATTCCTCTCTCCTGACACACAATCTCTATCTTCACTTACAATGTGAACCCCACTTTCATATCACATGTGTTCTACTCTGTTTGCACTCCATAAGACCTCTTACCCCAGCCCTCCCTTGGGCTCATTATAGTTTCCTGAACACTAGAGACACTCCAAATAAATCTCACATGGACCCACCTCTAGATGAAAAGGTACAAGCAATTAGTGGCTGCTGAGAGAGGGAGAATCAGAATTCTCCAGAGATGAGCCCCTTGTAGGTTATCTAGTCCCAAGTGGTCAGCATTAAGTACATAATAGCAACACTAAATAGACTTGGCAGAATGTGTGTATGTATGTATGTATGTATGTATGTATGTATGTATGTACCTATGTATGTATTATGTATTATGTAAAAATCAACAAAGAATAAAAGGTGAACTTAGTGGGAAAGAAGGGACACAGTAGAAATTAGAGGATGTGGAGAAGTTAGAGAATGGGGGAAATGATGTAAATATAGTATGCATGTAGGAAATTCTCCAAAATTAACCTAAGAGAAACTTAAAAAACAAATTATACATATAAATCTAAATATATCAAGCTAGGATTCACAAATGACAGAGAAAATGTACATTTGTCTCCCTATGGATGACTTATCTCACTTAGAAAGATATATCCTATTTCCATCCATTTTCTAATGGATGAGTTTTTTAATTGGCCTTTTCATTTATGTATGTACTATGGATACATATGTGTATGTGTATTTGCATATGTTGGGCATACATATATTTGGAATTGCACTGTGTGTGTAGGTGGACACCCTAAATTGATGTTAAGAATCTTCTTCAGTTGCTCTCCCTTTATTCATTGAGACAGAATCTCCCATCATATATATCCAGAGCTTATCAATGGAACAAGTCCCTAAATCTTGCTCTAGGGATCCCCTGTCTCAGCTTACTGGCCTGAAGTAACAGAGGACCACAGTGTAAACACAGCATGTGCATGGGGCCCTGGGATCCAAATTCTAGTCCACATGCTCCTGCTGATAGCTCTTTAACTTCTGAGCCATCTTGCTGCCCCAGTGGCATTTGGGGTGTGACAGAACTGAAGAGGATTTAGATGTGTAGGTGGTAATAGACACATTCAAGGTGGAAGATCCTGGAGAGCATAGCCTAGGAAGAACTGAGTCCTCCCTTTGCACCTGGGCCAGACATGGCCCGAGTGAAGCAGACTTTGGTCATAGATATGAGTGGCCAGTGTGCTGTACTCAGATGTTAGAAGTCTTCCTACAAAGACAATAAGAGCTGGTCTATAGATCCTGATTTCAGAGGCAAGTTGGCCCCTGAAACCAGTCTCTCAAGGGACAATTCTAACCAAACTTTCATCACACCTTAGCCAAGGCAGTACTGGCAGCTGCCTTGTCCTTTGGGAAACCGGCAGATGATGAGCAATGAACTTGGATTTTGGTCCATGGAGCATCCTCCTATATGCTTTATCTTGAGTTAGTTCCAAAGAAGATGCTGAGATGAGATTTGTGGTCATGACAAAAACTAGAGAGAGGACTTCTCAAATGCACTGGTTGGAGAAGGGGGTGTAGGGCAGGAGGAAGGAAGCCAGCGAAGTGTGCTCTGTGAACGGTGGGGCAGGTTACATCAAGAGCAAGTGTGTTAGTTGTCCATTGCCAGGACAGGAAACAGAGAGTGGGTAACTTTTGTTGTTGTTGCTTGTTTATTTGATTGACTGACTGGCTGACTGACTGACTGATTTTAATACCCCAGAATGATTCCAAATTCATCATATGGAAAAGTTGGCCCTGAGCTCCTGGTTCTCCTGCCTCTATCTTCTGAGTGATGAATTACAGGACTATACAACCATACTTAGTGGTTATAGTTTTTTGTTTGTTTATTTGTTTGTTTAGAATATGTATATTTAATTATAGTTCTGGAATCTGGAAGTCCAAGTAGAGATTACAACCACTCAACTTAAGAAGAAAAGTATACAGGCAAGAAGGTGCCTACAAGAAAGAAGGGGAACCCCTTCCCACTATAGCTTGTTCATTCCTAGAAGAAAAGTATGAACAATTAAGGGGCCTGCTCCCATGACTCCACACACTCACACTAGACCCTTGTCCCTATACTTCTACACTGGCAACTGAGTTTCAGTGAGAAGAAAAGACATTCAAACAGTACCCACAAATAAGGCTTATTGTCACCAAACATACTGGAAGAAACTACAAAATACATGTGGGATTGCCAGGGCCATGGACAGGGGATCAAGCCTTATGATCTGAAACATAAACACTACAGCATTCCTAGACCATCACATCAGACACATGCTGGTAGCAATAGTTTTATTAGAAGTGCAGCAGGTGGCAACTGAAGTTCAGGTGTCAGTCTACCAGAAGAATATCTCTCTGATGGATATGTCTCATTCAAGCAAGGCTTAAGAGAATACAGACTCCAGAATGTATTTTGCTTCTGTTTTCTCCCTGCATGCTGCTACTACTATGTATATGGCATGGAAATTCCCCCACTGCCTGTGTATTTATCTCATGAATATATTCCATTTACTGGGCATATGTATATCTGTAGATGGTCAAGAAGATGATTTCTTCTTAATCTGTATAATTTTGTTGAATAAAAATAATAATAGGATATTTTTCATAGCTAGGCATGTTGTTACATACGAGGCCTGTGAGTCATATCTAAAAGCTGTTTTATATCAGAGCTCAGGCATATATAAATTAGTTATATCTCCCCAGCACTAAGACATCTGATTTAAGGCTTCAAAGTAACTTTAGGTTAATACCAGATGTCTTTATAATGGATTTAAAAATATACATTCTCAGAAATAGAAATCTAGATCACAAGGACATACTAAGCTGCCTGGCCAGGTTGTAAACACAAAGACAGCACAGTTATTGCTAGCTGGCAAATGGTTAAATTCTTACAACCATTCCTGTCCTCAAATTGTAAAAATGTGTTCTGACTAGTAAAAGCTACGGAAAATAACTTGACTCTGAACCCACTAATGAGGGCTGTAAGTGTTCTTAGACAATTAGAAGTTACACACAGGATAGGAAAATATATTTCAAGATTTACAAACCTTTTGTCATTACTGTGCCTTGGAGAATGCCATAATGAGCTCATATTAAGAAATTTAAAGTGAACCTGAATTTCAACCAAAGCATTTATGACACAGCTCTCTTTCTCTAAACACCTCGAGAAAGCCCAGCATTTCTGTCAATTACAAAGTGTTAATTTAAAATGTTATTACAGTTAGAAATATAGAATATATGCACAAATTCCTTATTTCTCTTAGATTCCTCAATAGTTTGACAATCTCTATAAATAGATAACAATAACTAGAACTTTCTTTGAAGTTGCAACTGCAAGATTACAGCCCCACAATTAGAGAGCTAAGATTTATTACATATGTGTCATCAGAATGGGTCTGTTTCTTATCATTTCCTGAAATGTGACCTTGAGGTGGGAATGGGGGGTGGGCTGGGGGAAGGGGGAGGGGGGCGAGAGGGGGAGAACAGGGGAATTTGTGGCTATTATGTTGAACTGAATGGTGTTGTAAAATAAAAAAAATAAAATAAAAATGTAACTCCTATATTCTGCATGAAATAGGCTATTGGATGGATGGATAGATAGATAGATAGATAGATAGATAGATAGATAGATAGATAGATAGATAGACAGACAGATAGATAGGTAGATAGATAGCTGTTGAGACAAAGAAGAGCTAGAGCCAACATGAGAAAATAGACAGAAAAGCCAAGATGGGAAAAGAGAGCAACACAAGAGAATAAAGAAAGTAACCATCAGAACACGCTCGTTCCTTTCCTAAAAACCTCAGATAGATAAGGTTCTTGAGCCCCTGCTACTCTGTGGCATTTTCTTTGCTACCATGCGAGCAGCCTGGAAGCTGGTCTTACAGGCTACATTAGACACAGTCTCAGGACTTAACAAAATGATGTCAGGACTGCAATGGTGGGGGCCAACGGGATCTGTCAGGAACAGACATTGGCTCCACTGGCCATAATTCCTTCTAGTACTCCCTGGCCTCCTGCAGGGAAAGACCACAGCCCCAAAAATTACAAATGGGAAAGCTGAGCTTAGAGAAGCTATGGGATCATCCCATAGACTGAATGAGGACAAAGTTGCTTCTGTGAACTCACAATTTATTCTTGATCCCAAGAGTAGGTCTAGCACAGAGTAAGACATTGATAAATACCTGGTGTGTGGGTGAAGGCCAAACAGAATTGTTATAGGTCAAGTGAATAATTGAACTAAATTCTTCTACTATAAAGCTCACCTACTTTGCACTGTACTGTTCAGATATCCCAGCACCCACAGAGAGTCTGTCGTACAGCTTAGATAGATGCCTAAGCTTGTCTGGTTGTTGAAAGATGAAGAGAAGGAAAAAAGAAATAAATGAAAGAACAAACAACTGTACTGTGTACACTTATGCTCCATCTTTTTCTCCTTTATTTAGGAATCATTCCAGAAATATATCAGAACCAAAGAAGAGAGAATCTTTACCCCACACAGACGTTGAAAACAGAGAATTTGCTCCAAAATTTCACACAGCTACTACTCCTACAAAATTCTTGCCCAAGAGGCTGGGAGACCTTGGTCAGGAAAAGCTGGCATCAATGTGTAGCAGAGGAGAGAGGACATCTGATTGAGACCAAAGACTTATTTCTCCCAAGCACAGGTACCCAGGAAGAGCCTCAGTTAGTCATATTAGAGGGGGCTGCTGGGATTGGGAAGTCAACCCTGGCCAGGCATGTGAAGAGAGCCTGGGAGGAAGGCCAGCTCTACAGGGATCGCTTCCAGCATGTCTTCTACTTCAATTGCAGAGAGCTGGCCCAGTACAAACAGCTGAGTCTTGCTGAGCTCATAGCAAAAGACCAGGCTGTGCCTGAGGCTCCCATCAGGCAAATCCTGTCTCACCCTGAAAAGCTGCTCTTCATCCTGGATGGCATAGATGAGCCAGCATGGGTCTTGGAGGAGCAGAATCCTGAGCTCTGTGTGCACTGGAGCCAACAACAGCCAGTGCACACACTGTTAGGTAGTTTGCTGAGGAAATCCATCCTGCCTGGGGCTTCCTTGCTGCTCACAGCTCGGACAACAGTTCTGAAGAAGCTCATTCCTTCCTTGGGGCAGCCACGTTGGGTGGAAGTCCTGGGTTTCTCTGAGTCAGGACGGAAGGAATACTTCAACAAATATTTTACAAAGCAAAGAGAATCAATTGCAGCATTTAGCTTCATTGAATCAAACCCAGTGCTCTCAACACTATGTTTTGTGCCCTGGGTGTCCTGGCTGGTCTGCACTTGCCTGAAGCAGCAGATGGAACAGGGGGGAGACCTCTCAATGACTGTTCAGACCACCACAGTTCTCTGCCTGAAATATCTTTCCCAGACTCTCCCATCCAAGTACCAGGGAAATGAGCTCACAGGGCTCTGCTCACTGGCTGCTGAGGGCATCTGCAAAAGAAGGACTCTGTTCAGTGAGAGAGATCTCCAGGAGCAAAGGTTATCTGAAGATGTCATTGCCACTTTCCTGAAGATTGGTATCCTTCAAAAGCAACCCAGTTCTCTGAGCTACAGCTTCTCTCACTTGTGTCTCCAAGAGTTCTTTGCAGCAATGTTCTGCATCTTGGGAGATAATGAGAGACATGGTGATATGGAAAGCTACAGAATTGTGGAAACACTTATAGAAGTATATGGAAGACAAGATCTGTTTGAAGCACCCACCATATGCTTCCTATTTGGACTTTTAAGTGAACAGGGGATTAAAGAGATAAGGAAGATCTTCACAGGCCCCTTGATCCTGCACACACCGTGGAACCTGCTGGGGAAATCCAGTACATTGCTCCAGCATCAGCAGCTATATTCTCTGGGGTTGTTTCATTGTCTGTACGAGATTCAAAATGAGGATCTCTTGACAGAAGTGATGCATGATCTTCTAAAAATGAGGGACAATGCCCTGACAGATATGGCACACCCAGTGTTTCAGACAAATGTGAAGCATTTGATTGTCCAGACAGATGTGGAGCTCATGGTGGTCACTTTCTGCATTAAGTTCTGCCACCATGTGAACAGGCTTCAGCTGGATGGGGGTGGACAGCAAGGACAAATGCTGATGGCCCCCAGGATGGTTCTGTGAGTATCCAGACACAGCCCTTTGTCCAGATTCCCTGTGGATCCCACGAGCACACATGTTCTGAGCACCAGCAATACTCTTAGCTGCATCAAGGACAGCATGATACAGATCATCAGTGACATCTAACTGCTGAATCTGACTTTTTCTATTTGTCTCTGTGTGGTTGACCAGGGGTGGACTTTGAACTTCTGTCTCTCCCTATGCCTCAGTGAAGACCACACACCTTCTCAGATTCAAATCATCTTTACCCTTCAGAAGGTTCAAATGGCCTACAATTACTGATCCTCTCTCTTACCATGCTTTCTCTCTGAAAAACTGCTCATTCAATTCCTGCAGGCCCTATCCCTTATCCCCATGACAATGACCTTGAAGTCTTCCCTGATTACCTCAGAATGCATATGTAAGAGATTCCCTATATTTTCCCTATCCAGATGACTTCCTTGTTTGTATCAATTAAGGCAACATGGCCCTGGTACTCAGCCTGAATGCTTCCTAACTTCCTGCCAATCCTAGAAGCAAGGTAGACTTCCCCTTCCACTGTGCTGCAGTGGTGACTCAGTACCAGGATGTGTCTCTCTCCCCTCTAGATGATGCACACCATCAATATTCATTAAGTGTTCATTTTATGACAGTCCCTATCAATTAATTACAGGAGGAGAACTACAATTACTGCCATGAGGACCTCAAAAGTTGGACATAATGCAGTCAAGTACACAAATTACATAGGGTGTGACTCTTGCATTGGTCAGGCACACACCTGGTATCAGGGAAGGGAATCCTCACTCAAGTGGACCAGAAGGGAGAGATTCTCAGAGGAAGAGATGTTTTTTTCTTTGAGTATTTTGTTTCTACACATTGAAGCTTTTCCCCCAGATAAGCTGAGCTGGGCTTGGCCAGCATACATTTGAAATCCCATCATTTTGGTGGCTAAAACTGGGAGATTACTTGAGTTCTGGCTTTTATACCAATCTGAACAACACAACAAAAGCCCACACAAAAAGTAAATGACTTAAAAGTAGCAGAATAACTGTCAGAGAACAGGAAGGGGATGAAGAGAGGAAAGAAAACAGGTCAGAGAGCACAGATGTGATCAAAGTGTGTTGCACACATATTGGAATTTGTCTCAATGACTCATTATATATGATTAGGATGGACTAATAAAATTCTGCTTCCTGTAGAAGAGTGAGGATCTATCAATTATCAAAAAAAATAGTATCCTCCAGAATTCCATTTCTCAGAGAGGACAGCATTAAGAACTGGTATAGCTGAGCTTGGTCATGCATACCTGTCATCCCAAACTCAGAAAGCTGAGGAAAGGTCAGAAGTCCCAGTCTAGCCTGGGCTACATAGTGTGGTGCTGTCTCAAAATATCATGAGATAAGGATGTAGATCATTAGTAGAAAGATTGTCTTGATTAATTTGGGTTAAGTCAATGTGGTAGTTTGAATGTATTTGGCCCCCTAATCTCATAGGAAGTGTCACTATTAGGAGGTGTGGCCTTGTTGAAAGAAGCATGTCACTGTGGGGGCAGGCTTTGAGGTCTCATATATGTTGAATATACTGCTCAGTGAGACACTACTTCCTGTTTCCTTTTGATAAGATGTAGTCAGTACCATGTCTGCCTACATGCTGCCATGCTTCAGCCATGATGATAATAGACTGAACTGCTGAAGTGTAAGGGAGCCACCACAATTAAATGTTTTCTTTATAAGAGTTGCCATGGTCCTCCTGTCCCTTCACAGCAATAGAAATCTAACCAAGACAGGCAACTTACAGAAGAATTTATTTGGACTTATGGTCTAGAGGGATCAGGGTCCATTGTGACACAGGGAAAGAATGTGACTGGAGAAGCAGATGAAGCTCATTTCTTGAAACAACAAACAGGAAGCAAAAAAAAAAAAGAGTGTAGTGGGAATGGCTCAAGGCTTTGAAATCTTAAAGCCTTCCCCCAATGATATATTTTCTCCCACAGAGTCACACTTCCAAAGCCTCTCCAAAGAGTACCACTAATCAGGGATCAACCATTCAAATGCTCATTATTCTGGGTGAAATCTCACCACATAATAAGCCCAAGACCCTGTGTGTAATTAACAACATGAAAGAAAAAATGTGACATGCTCTTTAACCTTTTTACTATGTACTTTTCTATGGGAAAACTGAGCCACACTATCTCTGTTGTCATATATTCATATTTATTTTCTTAATGAATCAAGACGGTCTTCTCCACTAAAAGTTTACTACAAATACAATACCATTCTAAATAACATTATTATACTCTCTTGTGAGAATACCTTGACCAAATGAACCATTTTTCTGTTCTTAGCCATTTTAGGTTGTTTCTAAATGTCTCTGGTTAAAAATAAGTAATCCTTGAAGCATCTTGATATAGATGTTGCAAATAGAAGTGGTCTGCTGTGGAGCCTCAGATTTCTGAGTATGTACTGAGACAGAGACCAGTTAGGACAAGAAAAACAAGGAACATCAGCCTGCTTGCAAAGGCCAGTGGCCTTAAGAGCCTGGGGACAACCCCATGGGAAAGATAAAGGCTTCAATCACTAGCGAGAAAGAAAAAATGAGGGGAAAAGACAGCAAGACAAGGTAGAGAGACAAGCAGGAGGCCATTGGACACAAGGAAGATAGTTCAGAGGTGGAGACTGGCCAAAGCCAAGGGAAGGGAAAGGACAAGGAAAAGAAATTAAGGCACCAAAGATGGCAAAGTGAGCAACTTCTATGTGTATGGCTCATAATGGCACCTCTGGATTTTTGAATAGTACATTCTGAAGTTCCACTTTAAGTCAGTGTGAATATTAGCCATGCATCAAAACTATCATCCTTTGAGGGATGGATGAGTGGTTCCAAGATTAAGAATACTTGCTCTTCTTGTAGAGGATGTGAATCCATTCCCAGGACCCATATCAGATGACTCACAACCAACTTTAATTACAGTGTCAGAGGATCTGAGGCCCTGCTTCTACCCACTCCAGGCTTATGCATGCACACATACAAGCAGGCATAAAATATACACATAAAGTAAAAAATAATAAAGCTTTAAAAAATACCATCCTTGCCGGGCTGTGATGGCGCATGCCTTTAATCCCAGCACTCGGGAGGCAGAGCCAGGCAGATTTCTGTGAGTTCAAGGCCAGCCTGGGCTACCAAGTGAGTTCCAGGAAAGGCGCAAAGCTACACAGAGAAACCCTGTCTCAAAAAAATGAAAACAAACAAAAAATACCATCCTTTAAAATTAAGTATTTGGTTACCTTGACATTTCTTTGGTTTTGTACAATTAGAATAAAATGTCTATAGTTTTTGTTCTCAAAGTTGGCCGCTTTTAATCTGTGTTTTTGGTGTTGTGGTTTTTTGACTTTGACATTTTGTTTTGTTTGGAGTGTTTGGGATAGAACATTGCACAGGCCAGGTGTATAGCTCTTCAGGTTTGTAGCTTAGGCTGGCCTAGAACTCACTATTTTTCTGCTTTTGTATACTTGGTTGCTGGCATTACAGGAATTGCACTACCACTCTGAGCTGATCCTCCCTCTCCCTTATTTCCCCTTCTCTGTGCTCTTCTATCCTTGGAAGGATATAGGGACCACATGAACAAACACATCTATAGTTTTTATGATCATGCTCAATATCTCATCACAGAGTCATTCTCAACCACCTCTGCTGAGCTCTCTTTCCACTTCTCCTTTCCAATTTTCCTCCATGAGTCTCTAGAATACTGTTCCAAAGGAAAGTGAGTACATTCACATCAAAAGGAAGAAGGCTGTCTGAGTTACCAAGGTCCTTCTTTGTACCAGGGCCTGTGGTAAGCACTAGATTAAAAAGAAAACATGCAAGTCACCTGTTCACACCCTATGGGACACCTAGACTAGTCAGAAAAAGACACAAAAAATGAGAACACAAATTACTATGATAAGGATGTAGATGAGGAACCACCCAGAGGAGAGGATCCAGATGTTGGAGCAAAGGAGCATGTAGAAGCTGGTGAATCCTGGGGTTAGCATACTGAGGCCTGGTGCTAAGGCAGATAGAAACCTAATCTGCTGTGTGAGGATGTGCACCTCAGACCATGGACACACAAGTTACATTCCTCATTACCCCCCCTTTTCTTTCTCCTTCAGGTCCAGGTGGATCCCTATCACAGATACCAGTTGGCAGATTCTCTTCTCTACTCTTGAGATCACAGGAAACCTGGAGGAGCTGGACCTAAGTGGAAATCCAATGAGCTACTTTGCACTGTGCAGTCTTTGTAGGACCCTGAGTTGCCCTGGATGTCATCTAAAGACATTGTGGTGAGTCTGGCCTTGATTCTCCCTTGAAGCAGGGATGGATAGACTGGAGACTAAATGCAAAACCTGAGTCTAGGGTGAGGACTGGCATTCATCAAATATTCACTAAACTGTTTTGACCACACCTGTGACAGATACCAGATTTGCTATGATAAATGGGATTCTGTTCTTTGTGATCATGAAAGACTGACACTCATCAAGGAATCCCACTACCAACAGGCCTATGAGGTCTCCAGTGGAGCAAAATTCCTCAGAAAGTGGCTCAGAGAGCTGAAGAACACAGAGACAAAGGAAGCCCAAAGGGAGAAAGCTGCAAGCTCAGGCAATGCCCTCTTGCCCTATTTTCTCGTGCCCTCTGACCTCATATCCAGCCTTCTACTCTGTTTTTATGGACTCCATCATTATTATGATTTTATGTAATGAGTCAGATGCCCTATTCTCTGGTGAATTTCATATCAGATGGCTCTTGAAATATAAGTTAGCTGTCCTGGGCCTCATGAAGCTCTGCAATGTGCAGTCACAGCAAAGCAGTATTCTCCAGCCTATACTCCATTGTTTTTGTAGCTCAGCTGTGGGTAGCATGGAATTATACCCCCAGATTAGAAAATGCACTCCAGAGAGCTAAGCAGTGCTAGCATAGCACATCAGGGCTCACAAAAAAAGACCTGAGGTAAGTTCTCAAGAGCAGTTGGCCCTGGAGAAGCTAATGGTGAGCATCTCCCATGCAGGCTTATCAACTGCAGCCTTACATCCAGACACTGTTTGAACCTGGCCTCAGTGCTCAAGGCCAGTTCCAGCCTGACTGAGCTAGACCTGCAGCTGAATGACCTGGGTGACCATGGTGTGAGGCTGCTGTGTGAGGGGCTCAGGAATCCTAACTGCAACCTCAGAATCCTACGGTAAGTAATAACCTGAGATTCCCTCTGGGCAGAAGGCAAGGGAAAGACATGGGTGTTACAGAACATGGGACACAGAAAAGAAAGGGGACAGACAATGCATCATTAGCCTGGCCAGCTGTGCCATTTACACTCTATGACTTGGGTAAGCTGCTCTCTTCTCTAACCCTCTGTTTCCTCATCTACCAAATAGAGTGTCATACCCACCTTGTGGATTACAATGACACAAAATATACATATTTAAAAACAAAGATAAATCCGGTAGGTAGCTGGGCACAGTGAAATCATAGGTTTTAGCAAGGCTGTATATCCTGAAAGACTCCCAGGTTTGCCTTACACCAGGACAGTACTTCAATCATTTATTCATTCATGAATCCATTTCAGGCCTTATATACATAAGCATTGATCCAGGCCCTAGGGATACAATCACAAATACACATGGCTCTGTCCCCCTGAAGCTGTGTGGAAAGAAACAGACATAGATCACCCAACAGCCTCTGTGACAAGCTCTACTGAATGATGTGGAGGCAACAGTATTTTGAGAATGTCATGCTGTGAAAGATGCTACTTTATTAAATGGCTTAGGAGGGTTTTCTGAGGCCTGAAGGAGATATAGGACTTGGTTGGGCCAAGCTGAGACCAGGGCCCAGACAAAGGAGGAGTTGGGGGAAACTCTGGAACAGAAAGAGGTTGAACACCTGAAGGGCCATAGATTTCACTACAGGAGCCAGATGTTGTCCTCTTAGTGCCTGAAATGGTGCCATTACCTTTGCACTAGAGTTTCATACAATCTTGGAAGCCTCCAAACTACAGCTCTGGAGACTGCTGTCCTCCACTAAGCCTCTTCACACTGTCTCTGAGCTTCTCCCTCTCCTGTCCTGTAGCTAAAGTTTTCCTGGTCCTGCCTGGCTCCCACAGTCCCAAATAAACACACACAGGCTTATATTATTTTTAAACCATGCCCATGGCAGACCTCTTACCAGCTAGCTCTTCTATTCCAAATCACCCCTTAACTATCAATCTATGTATTGCCACATGTTCCATGGCTTTACCTGTTTCCCATTGCATATTGCTCCTTGGGCAGCTTGCTGGCATCTCTCTCGTCCACTTCCTGTCTTTCTCTTTGAATTCCCCACCTGCCTTTAAGCTGCCTTGCCATAGGCCAAATGGCTTTATTTATTGACCAATCAGAACAACATATTTTCATAGCATACAGAAAGACATTCCCATCATTTCCCCTTTTTTTTCTATTCAAATGGAAGGTTTTAATATTAACATAGTAAAATTACATATAATAGAACAGTTATCTAGCAAGAATTACAGTTACAATATCTATTCTATTTGTATTTGGCAAAATTAAGGAAGATATTCTATCTTATATTTGTGAATCTAAGGTTTTATATATCTACCTTATCTCTTATCATAACCAAGGAAAACTATAATTATAACTATCTAGTCTTCAACTACATCAAAGACCTCAGAAGGATATAATATTACCTAAGTAAACAGGAAGAGCATTGTAAGCAACTTCCAAAAATCTAGAATGACAGAGACAGCTGGCTGCCTGGACAGTTATCCAAAGTTCCTCTGCAATGCTGGGACATCTATCTTCAGCCCATAGACTTAGTCTATCATTCACTTTTCTCTGTGTCCTGCAAAATGCCTGGCAGTCTCCTCTGTGAAGCAGGAACCTGAAGGACCATATCGCCTTGCAAAGTTTAGTGGTCACTTTCCTATGGGTTCTGCATGTCCAGTTGATACAACATTTTATCAAACAGTCCAGGCAAAAACAGTCCATATGGAGTGTCTTTGATGCCCATCTTTCTCTTTGAAATAAATCAGCGCTGCCAGAAGCAGACTTGTCTCACTGTTCAGAAAGTCTGAGTTTTAAAAACATTTTAAATGTCATATTCTGTAGGTCTTTGAAGTGTTTAAAGATTGCCTACCTTATTGAAATATATCTATGTATACCTAGAAAACTTAACTAACATGACAATTAGTTTGATTATCATGGATGACTAATTATTAATCTGTATTTCTCAACTATACACTACAATTTCAAATGAGTTGCACAAACAAAATACTTTAAACAAGAGTAGAAATACACATACAGTAAAACAAAATTAACTTTAAATTTGTATCAATAAACTAAAATCCATAGCAATGTAAAACATTTCAAACAAGTTGTTGCTCTTTAAAAGTAGGTTCAATAATCTACCCTTTCATCCTATCATATCTATATCCTATATTTCTATATCATATCTCCCTTTCTTGTTTTAGAAAGAGATTATGACCAATAACAATTTATAACCAATAATCTAAACAAAGACAGACATCCATAATCCATTTTTTGGGGATGTGGGTGTAGTGTTCTTGGCTACTTCCTGCTGATAGGGAGCACTGGTATTCTTATGGGGATCCTGAGAAAATTAAGAATTATGGTCAAGTCCTGGCTGGAGTAATCTGTGAGGCTGCATTGTTTGAGCTAGTTGTCTTGAAGCAATTTTTGGATGTTGGATCATCTGGGCCTCTCAGGGGGTCTTGACTGGTCAAACCATATTATTCTGGAAGCAATCCACATGTTCTCATCCTCTGTGGAAACAAAAGCAGAATCTCTTTTCCAAAGCAACATATCCCTAAATAAATTTTGAAGTCAAGATACCTTTAAAATATACATACTGATTTAACTCAGCAGCTTTTTACAATCAAATGTCTCTCTGCACTTAAAATTCCTAAAGACAACACAATCTGGATTCTCTTTAAAATACCAATCTTTATATGGCTTATTTTTATATTACTTTTACTGTCTTTAAAGACTTTATTTTTTTAAAACTATTTCTTTATATAACTGTCTATATTCCTTTTCCTCTCTCTTCCAAGCCTATGTACATTTTTACACATACCTTAAACCATTTAGAGGTTTATTTCATCTGAATCTGTTTTATTGTGAATCTATTGCTCTAAACTGCAGCATTACTAGGACTGAAATGGCATCTTTGGTTTCTGGCTCTGCCAACCTCAGCTTCCTAACATGGCAGAATTATGTTTACAGTCAGCTCTGGGAACCAATGCTCATCTCAGACTCTGGGAAGCAGTGGGTCTGTGCTTCCATCCAGCAGCATATAACCCAGAAACCTCTTTTTTTTAGTAGCAAAAGCTGTATCCACCACGTACCATGTTGCATGGCTTGCAGAAACCTCTGTGTAACTTGCGCTCAAGCTCGAATACTTTGGTGTCCAGCTACCTACATATGATATAGAAATATAGAATATAGATATGATAGGATGAAAGGGTAGATTATTGAACCTACTTTTAAAGAGCAACAACTTGTTTGAAATGTTTTACATTGCTATGGATTTTAGTTTATTGATACAAATTTAAAGTTAATTTTGTTATACTGTATGTGTATTTCTACTCTTGTTTGAAGTATTTTGTTCGTGCAACTCATTTGAAATTGTAGTGTATAGTTGAGAAATACAGATTAATAATTAGTCATCCATGATAATCAAACTAATAGTCATGTTAGTTAAGTTTTCTAGGTATACATAGATATATTTCAATAAGGTAGGCAATCTTTAAACACTTCAAAGACGTACAGAATATGACATTTAAAATGTTTTTAAAACTCAGACATTCTGAACAGTGAGACAAGTCTGCTTCTGGCAGCGCTGATTTATTTCAAAGAGAAAGATGGGCATCAAAGACACTCCATATGGACTGTTCTTGCCTGGACTGTTTGATAAAATGTTGTATCAACTGGACATGCAGGACCCATAGGAAAGTGACCACTAAACTTTGCAAGGTGATATGGTGTAGATGTAACCAACCGTCTTATTAAATAAGAAACACAGAAACAATGTAAAAGAGAAAGCCGAGAGGTCAGAGCTCAGAGCTAAAATCTCACCCTTCCTCCTGCTGTCCCAGCTTCGCGAAAAGAGACCTACTTCCTCTCGGTTCGTATTTTTAAAGTATGTTGTTCTGCCTTCTCATTGGTTGTAAACCCAAACACATGACTGCCTCATCACTGTCTGAATGTACAGCCCCCTAGGTCTTAAAGGCATATGTCTCCAATGCTGGCTGTATCCCTGAACACACAGAGATCTTATGGGATTAAAGGCGTGTGCCACCACCGCCACACTCTTGCTATGGCTCTAATAGCTCTGACCCTGAACACACAGATATCTATGGGATTAAAGGCGTGTGCCACCACCGCCACACTCTTGCTATGGCTCTAATAGCTCTGACCCCCAGACAACTTTATTTATTAACATACAATCAAATTAATATTTCAGTACAAATCAAAATAATATTTCAATACAATTAGATTACCACCACATTTCCCCTTTTCTATTTTAATAAAAAGAAAAAAAGCAAAAGGTTATGACTAACAAAAGAAAAACTATATACAAAAGTACAATAACTATATACAATATATACAAGTAATAAATACCTAAACAGGTATTTGACGAATCAGAGAAAATAATTCCATTATCTATCCTATTTTGATAATTCCAAGATGTATCTAATGTACTTTCTATCCTAATTAATTTTCAACTATAACTAACTAATCTTCAACCATAACTAACTAATCTTCAACTCCCTCAGAGACCCAAGAAGGGAATAATATTAGCTAACAAAAATAAAAACAGGAAGTGCATGCAAGCAACTTCCAAAAAAAATTTTGTGAGTTGACAGAAACAGCCAGCTGCCTGGGTAGTCACCTGAGGTTTCTCCGCAGTGTTGGGGCATCATCTTCAGCCTATAGGCTTAGTGTATCTGACAGACTCATTTGTGAAGTAGGATGTACACAAGGTCAACAGTTCAACCTCACATTGGGTGAGAGCAGTCCACGTACCAGAAACACCTGAATTCCACTAGTGTCCTGTCATGATTCAGGATTTTAAATTCTGGAAATTGTTGACAGTTTTTTAATTCAGCTGTCCATTCTTCTTGGCTGTGTATATATGGCTTCGTCTCAGCATCCCCTTCTTCTCCACATCCCTCTATTAAATGCCAGTCTACTTTTGAGAGGCATGAGCTTTCAGCTGCTGTTCCATTGTACAACAGAATCCATCGGCCCTCTGCCTGTTAAGCTGCCTTCGAAGAAAAGGGCACCGTACCTTTTCCGGATGCGAAGGCCACTTCAGGGATGGGGCCATATTGTCCTGGCCTCAGAAGATGCCTTTTGATAAAGCCATAACCACACTTGTTTTGGCAAGAATCAGTAGTCCCTTGTTTCGTGATCTGTCTGTCCATTTTGTCCTGTATTCGAGGATACTTTGTTGTCCAGTGGCTAACTTTTGCCAGAATGAAAGTTGACTCCATATGCAGTTTCTTCAATGCCCATATTTTCTCTAAAGTAGATTGGTACTGCCAGGAGCCGACATGTCTCAAAAAAGAAAAATTTTCTAAGTTATTAAAACATTTTAAATGCCATATTCTGTAGATCTCTGAAGGGTTTGAAGATGACCTGTCTAAAACATCTCTGCTCAATTTTTAAAACATATCTAATATGACTACAAGTTCTATGATAATGTCTAACTACTAGCTTTCATTTCTTTATATCCTAATAGTTGATAATAATAACATTCAAGGATCAGAAATTTGCATTACATTGTTAAATGGATGGAATAAATACAATTAGAAATATACATATAGCATTTTCTAACAATATCAGTTTCAAATTTGTGTACAATATAAAACAATTCAATCCAATGTAAAGTATTTAAAATTAGTAATTGTCTTTTTCTTTTCTTTCTTTCTCTTTTTTTTTTTTAAACAAGAACCTTAAATCTAATCTCCTTTGCTTAGCCTTTTTCCTAACCCTTGACAATAACTTGTAACCAACCCCCCTAAACACTGAAAATTATCCCAGACCCAAAACCCATTAAAAAGACCAAAAAACCACCCGCCCCACACCACCTCTTTGGGAATGTGGGCGTCATATTCTTAAAATTGCTTCCTGCTGGGTATGGGCGAAGTTTTCTTTATCCTGAAAGAAAAATTTTAGGTTAATTGTCAAATTCTAGGAGAGGTAACTATATCCTTCATTATCCAGTCTGTGTATAATGCCAAAGTTCAGGGTTTATCTCAAGTCCTTATTCAAGTAGTCTTTGAGACTGGATCATCTCAGCTAGTCATCTCAAAATTGCTCTGAGCACCTTGTAGTTCAAAGCTGATCTGTGGATGATGTTTGTCAGCTTAATGATATTATTATTGTCCACGTGGAATTGTTGTTGTTGTGGGGCCCCATCTTCTTTCTGGAGACTTCAGTTGATATTAGGCCTGGCCGTGATTTCCTGCAGAAAACTGATAAGAGACTCGAACACAAAAACATATATATGCAGCTAGCCTTTTTTCTAGAATTAGTTAGTACTCTATGTGACCATTCATATCTTAACAAAGTTTAAAATGTATATATATATATTAATCTTGTAAATTTTGATATAAAATTTATACTTTGAGAAAAGTTTAAAGAATCAGAATAGAATCAAAGAGTTGAGATTAGTAATAGAATAGTCCCTTAATTAATTTTGCTTTTGTCCTGTACCATAGCAGAAGATGGCTCTTATTCTGGCATGATACAGGGAGTTTGCATTTTCCTTTTAACAACATGCTTGATTTTAAAGAAGGAGAGAGCCATTCTCCAACTCCAAAGTCAGCTTTAAATTTTAATTGAACTGGGACTGTTAGAAGACCAATAGTGTTAAATCTTTAGAGAAAAGCAGAAACAAACATTTAGGAAGACATAAAATTTTTTTTTTTTTAGATAATATATACCCATACACCGTTTCACTCTGTTTCTTGGGATAGATGATTTGTCCCTTTTCTTCAGTTGTCTCATTTGTCCAGTGTTCTTCAGATTCCTTAACCTTCATTCTCCTAAAAGACAAAAACAAAAACTTTTCCCCAAGACTAATTTTGGGGATGTTCCTTTTTGGCAAGTTATTATCTGATGAAATGAAAAGGCATGTTTTATTGATACAAGTTAGTTTAAATTGGATGTTCATGCTGGTTGATGAACTATCACCTCCTCTAATTAAGAGGTCTCTCTTGTTCAAATCGAACCTTTATCAATTTTGATGGTACCCACAGCTTATCTTCTCCTGTAGAAACAAAAGCAAAACCACGTCCCCAATGTAATACGTACCCTGGTTTCCATTCTGAGGTCAGCACATCCTTAAAGTATATAGGCTGATTTAATTCTGTAGTTTTTTCTATTATCCAATGTCTCTCTGCAGCTGTTGTTCCTTTCTCATTGGCATTCAGAAAATTCAAAGTTAGAAGAGCATTATGCAGTCTATTTCTGGGGGTTTTTGTTACCCATTTCTGTTTATTTAGCATATCCTTTAGAGTTCTGTTTGATCTTTCTATAACTGCTTGACCTGTAGGATTATGTGGTATGCCTGTAATATGCTTTATATTGTAATAAGCAAAAAACTGTTTCATTTTAACAGAGACATATGATGGAGCATTGTCAGTTTTGATTTGTGCAGGTATACCCATGATGGCCATAACTTCTAGCAAATGAGTGATTACAGAATCAGCTTTTTCAGAACTCAAAGCAGTTGCCCATTGAAATCCTGAATAAGTATCGATAGTGTGGTGTACATATTTCAATTTTCCAAATTCTGCAAATTGAAACACGTCCATCTGCCAGATTTCATTTCTCTGAGTACCCTTTGGGTTACATCCTGCTGGTAATGGCGTCTGATTGTAGAAGGAACAAGTAGGACATTTCTTTATTATTTCTTTGGCTTGTTGCCAGGTTATGGAAAAATCCTTTTTTAAACCTTTACTATTAACGTGATGTTTTTTATGAAATTCTGAGGCCTCCAGCACATTTCCTATCAATAATTTATCAATCTCTTCATTGCCTTGTGCTAGAGGGCCTGGCAGACCAGTATGGGATCGAATGTGAGTTATATATAAAGGATGATTCCTTTTCCTGATTGTATCTTGTAATTGAATAAATAGTGAAGTTAATTCTGAAGCATCAGGGATAAATTCTGCAGTCTCAATATGTAACACCACTCTTTCAGCATACTGAGAGTCAGTTACTATGTTGAGAGGTTCTGAAAAATCCATTAATACCAACAGAATAGCATACAATTCTGATTTTTGCACTGAATTATACGGACTTTGAACCACTTTACTTAAATTTTCTGATTTGTAACCTGCCTTTCCTTCTTTGTTGGCATCTGTATAAAATGTACGAACTCCAGATATGGGTTTTTGCCGTACAATTCGAGGCAAGATCCATTCAGCTCTCTTTATAAGATCAATTCTATTGCTTTTGGGATATTTGCTGTTAATTTCTCCCAAAAAATTACTGCAAGCTCTTTGCCAAGGTTCACTTTCTGTCCATAATTTTTCAATGTCCTCCTTAGTTAATGGTACGACAATTTCTGCTGGGTCTATGCCTGCTAATTGACGAAGTCTCAATTTTCCTTTGTAAATCAAGTCAGAGATTTTTTCCCCATAAGTTTTTAATTTTTTATTTGGTTTATTTGGTAAAAATATCCATTCCAATATAATATCTTCCCTCTGCATTAATATTCCAGTAGGAGAACGCCTAGAAGGTAAGATAACCAAAATGCAATCCAGCTTTGGATCAATACGATTCACGTGTCCTTCATGCACTTTCTTTTCTACCAATGCTAATTCTTTCTCAGCTTCAGGTGATAATTCTCTTGGACTATTTAAGTCCTTGTCACCTTCTAAGGTTTTGAACAAATTAGTCAGTTCATCGTTTTTTACCCCAACAATAGTTCGTAGATGAGAAATATCTCCAAATAATCTTTGAAAGTCATTAAGAGTCTGTAGTCTATCTCTCCGAATTTGCACCTTTTGGGGTCTAATTTTTTGTAGCTCTATTTTATATCCTAAATAATTAATAGAATCTCCTCTTTGTATCTTTTCAGGAGCAATTTGTAATCCCCAGCGAGGCAAAATTTTCTTTACTTCTTCAAACATTATTTCTAAAGTATCTGCATTTGAGTCAGCTAGTAAAATATCGTCCATATAATGATAAATTATAGATTTAGGAAATTTTTTACGTATCACTTCCAATGGCTGTTGTACAAAATATTGGCACAGAGTTGGGCTATTCAACATTCCCTGTGGGAGGACCCTCCATTGAAATCTTTTAACCGGTTGAGAATTATTATAAGTAGGCACTGTGAAAGCAAATCTTTCTCTGTCTTTTTCTTGTAAGGGTATTGAAAAGAAACAGTCTTTTAAATCAATAACTATGAGAGGCCATCCTTTTGGTAACAGAGTAGGCAAAGGCATCCCAGATTGTAGAGAACCCATTGGCTGAATTACTTTGTTAATTGCCCTAAGGTCTGTTACCATTCTCCATTTACCAGATTTCTTTTTAATAACAAATACAGGAGAATTCCAAGGGCTGGTTGATTCTTCAATATGCTGAGCATTTAACTGTTCTTCTACCAGCTCTTCTAAAGCCTGGAGTTTCTCTGTTGTTAAAGGCCATTGCTGGACCCATACAGGCTTGTCTGTTAACCATTTTAAAGGTAGAGCTGTTGGTGTCTTTGGAAGATCATCAGTTATTGTGCCCTGTTCTTGTATAATATGGATGGCTGGTGACCACTCATTAGAACAATATCTTCTAATATTTCTCTCAGTAACATGTGCTAGTTTATGATTTGTTTCTGAGATTGGAGGGATGTTAATCTGAGTATTCCATTGTTGCAACAAGTCTCGACCCCACAGGTTCATAGTTATGTTAGCCACATATGGTTTTAATTTTCCTCTCTGTCCTTCTGGACCTATACATTCGAGCCATCTTGCACTCTGTTTCACCTGAGATAATGTCCCAATTCCTAACAGTTGAACGTTTACCTCCTGAAGAGGCCAAGTTGGATGCCAAAATTCTGGTGCAATTATGGTAACGTCCGCACCTGTGTCTACCAGACCAGACAACAAAACACCATTTATTTTTATCGTTAATTTTGGTCTTTGTTCATTAATAGAAGTTTGCCAAAAAATTTTCTTTATGTTTTCTCCTGAATTTTCTATTCTCTCTGTTTCATCATTCTGACCAGCATGATTTATTCCAATAGGCATTTGGTTATTTAATCGCTCTCCAGAGCAGGCATTTCCTCTATGGCTGCCGGAAAGGTTTGAACTGGATTTGCACTGGGGGCCTGCCTGAGGCCCCTCTGGGAGTTTCCCGAAGACTGAGGCAAAGGATTACCCTGTCTGTCCTTTGTTGATCTACATTCGTTGGTCCAGTGTTTTCCCTTACCACACCTTCTGCATACTCCAGAAGGAAGGGGCATTCTGTTGCCATTGTTCCTTGAAGAAACATTGTTTCTGGAAATGACCTGTCTACAGTCCCTTTTCAAATGTCCTTGCTTTCCACATCCAAAACATCTAACACTCCTCAAACCTTTTGAAATTACTTCTCCTACCCATGTATCATCATGCTCATCAGCTTCAACATTAATTGTTTCTCTAATCCAATCTTCCATAGGTGCAGATCTTGCCCTTAATGGCCTGATTATTCTTTTGCATGCTGCATTCGCATTCTCAAAGGCCAAAGATTCAATTATTGCCTTACCAGCTTCTGAATCCGAGACCGTTCTCTTTACTGCTGAAGCCAGTCTTTGTAAAAAATCTGTAAAAGACTCTTTTGGGCCTTGCTTCACCTTTGTAAATGACTCAGATTTTTTTCCTGGTTCCTCAACTTTGTCCCATGCATTCAAGGCTGCCGTTCGACATAAAATTAGGGTTTGGACATCATATAAACATTGTGCTTGTGCTGAAGCATATTGGCCTTCGCCCATAAGCTGATCCTGGCAAACTTGTACTCCTTTATCCCTCCACTGTTTTTCTATGTTTTTAGCCTCCTCCTTAAACCAAGTCAGAAATTGAAGTCTCTGGCTGGGTTCCAGAACACCTTGTGCGAGGTCCCGCCAGTCCTGTGGTACTATCCTATTATATGTTGACCAAGTGTTTAACATTTGCTTTACATATGGGGAATGCATGCCATAAGATACTATTGCCTCCTTAAACCTTTTTAAATCCAACATTTCAATTGGAGCCCAAGTATTTTGTGTAGCCATTTGATCAGGCATCTGCTGTACTGTTACAGGATAAATTAAGGGTGACTGTGTGAAAACAGGCTTTCTTTCTGCAACCTTATGATCCCGACTTGAAACAACTTCACTGTTAATTTCTTCTGTCTGAATTTTTACAGGTTTAACAAGTTCTTCTAACGCTGTTATCCTGGCACTTAAATTGACTATCTTTTTAAATATTAAAATGTGGATTATTATAGTGATGAGGTGCATAATTCCACCAATACTAATATTATATAGTTGTTCCATTGCCAGACTGCCTAAAATTTCGAACAAAAACCAATTTTCTTCCAATGTACACATAAAACCCATTTGTTTTTTAATGTGGAAAAAAATTCTCTTTTAGATAGTTTCCTTTAAAATATCTGATATATTATGACTTACCAAATCTGCGTAGAACAGTAGAAATCCGAGGGGATTTTCAAAGCAGCCACCTAGTGTCCCAGGTGTAAATCCAGAGAGAGAGAGAGAGAGAGAGAGAGAGAGAGAGAGAGAGAGAGGAAAGAGAGAACGCACAAGAAAGCGTAGCCGGCTAAAGCTTAAATGCAGCCACGTGTTCCCTCTTGTGCCGAGTCAAGGCTTGGGTCTGGCTTCCTTAAGCTCCGACCACGTGCGTTGGCTTTACAGGCAGGACCCTGTTCGGCAGGGCAGGTCTGAGTTGTTTGTAGCACCGGCTTTAGGCAAGCTGCTCACAGACCTAGGCCCGGGCTAGAAGTTGCTACCCGGACTAGGACGCCAGCAGCTCGGACTAAGAAGCCGATTGCCGCCGGCCGCCGTGTGCCGCCGCTGCCGCCGCCGCCGCCGCCGCCGCCGCCGCCGCCGTGGGCCGCCTGCCGCCCTTGCGGGAAAGCGGACCTGCCGCCAAGCCAAGCAGTTTTTAATGGATTCTTGTCACGTTGGGCGCCAGATGTAGATGTAACCAACCGTCTTATTAAATAAGAAACACAGAAACAATGTAAAAGAGAAAGCCAAGAGGTCAGAGCTCAGAGCTAAAATCTCACCCTTCCTCCTGCTGTCCCAGCTTCGCGAAAAGAGACCTACTTCCTCTCGGTTCGTATTTTTAAAGTATGTTGTTCTGCCTTCTCATTGGTTGTAAACCCAAACACATGACTGCCTCGTCACTGTCTGAATGTACAGCCCCCTAGGTCTTAAAGGCATATGTCTCCAATGCTGGCTGTATCCCTGAACACACAGAGATCTTATGGGATTAAAGGCGTGTGCCACCACCGCCACACTCTTGCTATGGCTCTAATAGCTCTGACCCTGAACACACAGATATCTATGGGATTAAAGGCGTGTGCCACCACCGCCACACTCTTGCTATGGCTCTAATAGCTCTGACCCCCAGACAACTTTATTTATTAACATACAATCAAATTAATATTTCAGTACAAATCAAAATAATATTTCAATACAATTAGATTACCACCACAATATGGTCCTTTAGGTTCCTGTTTCACAGAGGAGACACCACCCTGTCATCCAGCGAGCAGCATGTAATGGCACACAGAACATGTGGCAACATATGGATTAACAGAAATGGGCTGAGTTTAAGTGTAAGAGCTAGTCAATAGTTAAACTGAGCTAATGACAGAGCAGTTTTAATTAATATAAGCCTCTGTGTGTTTACTTGGGTCTGAGTGGCTACAGACCAGGTAGGACACAGAAAACCTTCAGCTGAATACTTCCACCTCCCCAGCCCAAGCCTACAACCAGTTTCTAGAGGAACTTCCCAGGTTGCTCGCCAGTGCCCTTCATGTGATCAGAGAACCATAGAGAGTACCAAACCCTGTCTTCTGGTGCTACCAGCCAATAGGAGGAGTACAGCAAGCCTGTTCCCTAAGATTTCCCTCTGTCAGGCCTTCTGCTTCAACTCTCGAAGCTAAAGGAGCAGTTGGGTAGTGAAGAGTCTTCTTTCTGGGAGCTGAAACTGGCCCAGCTGCTCAGCACCTTTGTTCTCCAGCCTGCTTTCAGCCATGACTGTTTCTCATAGGCTGAAGAGCCTGTTAGGAGCTGGAGCATGGTGAACCTGACATTGCTTAACCTCTCACAGGTGCAGGACCCTTTCCCCTCCATCCTTGTCTGTGCCTTACAATAGGCAGATGGGAGTGATATAGCTATGGTTCTGGCCTGAGGATGGGGAAACCCAGGGAAGGTCACTACCCTAACATCCAGAAATCCTAGGACTTGGGGATAATAAAGATGGGTCCAGCAGACCTCAGGTAGTGGGTGCTGTAAAAGGACAAGGCTTTCTCCCTTAGCATTAAAGGAAAAGGGGAGGGAGGTGAGAATGGAACCAAGGCTCTTTCCCTCAAGGAGAGTACCCATGATCCCAGCACTATGTGTTTACTTTGAACACCTGCCCAGAATACCTTTAGGGATACAGCCATGACCTCCAGCCACTAGGAATGCTGATGGCTACTATGTGGCCCTTTTCCAACATGAATCCCCTCATCTATGGCTATGTTTCCTTCCCTTGGAGAGTCTGTTACCAATAACTGACATGTGGGAAAAGGGGTATAAAGGGCAAGACCTTCATTTCAGTTCTGGAAAGTTCCAAATGTCCACATTTTGGCTTCAGATCTCCCCACACACACTGGCAAAGCCCCAATGAGACTCATCTCCATGCTTTGTCCTGGGTCTGGGTCAGGAATAAGCCTTAACAAGCCTCCTCACTAGCTCCATCTACAGATAACATAGAAGAGTCCAGGATCCTGGATCCTGAGGTCTCTTGATCCTATGGTGGATACCAGAAGAAACAGCCCCCTCTTGTGCTTGTAGGATGGACCAGACCAATCTCAGTGACCAGGTGATGATGGAGCTCAGGGTCATGGAGGCAGAGAATCCATGGCTACACATCTCCAGTACATGGTAAGGGGTGGACACAGAACTCCTACTGGTCAACCCAGGCACTATGTGGCTTCTGCAGAGCTGAGAGGTGGAAAAGGGTCTTTGGGGGATGCTGAAGACAATGAGAGTGAGAGAACCTAGAAAACCACAGTGACCAAAGTGAGATGTGTGTGTGTGTGTGTGTGTGTGTATTTGTGATAGGTGTATGATTTAAAAAATAGAATCATATAACATGCCTTCTTAATATTGTCAATCAAGATAAAAGAATATGAAAAGCTGAGTTAGTGGTAAGTCCCCTGACAAAGCATATGTATTAATA